>NC_133904.1:1200000-1500000 GCF_964199755.1 Larus michahellis | reverse complement strand
GGGTTCAAGGCCAGGTTGGACGGGGCTTGGAGCAACCTGGGCTGGTGGGAGGTGTCCCTGCCCAGGGCAGGGGGTGCCACTGGGGGGGCTTTAAGGTCCCTTCCAACCTGAACCACTCTGTGATTCTATGATTTACCTACTGCAGGTCTGGGCACGGCAGAGGGCCTGTCCCGAGGGGGTCCCCAGCACCCTGCGGAGCCTGCAGGCGTCACCTCCTGCACCGGAGAGCCTTCGTCAGCGGTGGGGATGGGGAAGGTACCGGGGGGGTGAGCGTTAGTGCTTGTGCAGGGATGACTGAGCTGGGAGCCGGCGTGGCAGGGCTCAGGGATGCTATTCATAGCATTTATAGCAGTTAGGGTAATTATCTTCCCGAGCAGAGAGGAGTGAAGGACAGTAACGGGCAGAACGGACTTTTAATGGTGTTTTATTAAGGTTTTGAGCTTTGGTGCACACCTGGGGTGCAGCTCAGCGTGGCCCCATGGCAGAGCCTTACCTGGCCCCCTCCGGGGCGACCTCCTCCGTGGGACGCAGCCGGGGGGAGCCAGGCACGCTGTAACGAGCCCACCTTCGTTTGCACGCCAGGGCAAACCGCCGAGAGGATGGGGCTGGTGGCCCACAGGCGAATGGTGAGCGGCCACCAGTTGGGCATGGCATCCAACAGCGCCACTATACAGGGAGTCTGAGGGGCCAGGAGGATTTATTGGGAAAGCATTGTGTCAGCGGGGCCGCTCTGTGTCCTGGGGTAAGGTTGAGAGAGATTCGGGTTGAATACAGAGTATTCAATGTGTGTATGTGTATGTATATATATATACACACATACGTGCTCTCCCTTCATGTGTGTGCGCATATATATGCACATATACACATATATGTATCTGCATGTATGCATATGTGTAATTAGAAGTGTCTTTAAGTGTCCCATAGCAAAAATGGAGCTAGTAAAGGGCGTGAATTCTCTTAATATTCCAGCCGAGCAGCCCTTGGCTGGAATTCCAGCTTTTTTATTAAAATTTGCTTCAAAGCCTTCATCCACGGTAGTATTTTTTCTGTCTTTAAGATCTTAGTGCTTATAAATGTCATCACCCCTGGCTTTTATTTTGTTCCGTGAACTCTCGCGGGCTCTGGGAAGCGGTGGCGGTTTATAGTTCCAAGGAGCCGCTCTGCGGGTCGGGAGCTGCCGGCCCCGGGTAGCGCCTGGCGAAGCCGCCCCGGTGCTAATGCGCTATAAATAATCATAATGTAAAGAGACGCTGTCAGCTTAAATACATCAGGCTTGTTTTCTCACAGAGTGGCAATTTGCTCTGTCATTTATAGTTATGCAAAGTAAGGGTAAAATAGTAATATCCTCATCTGCTAATAGCTTACGAGCGGCTCTCGGAGGGGGACGGCTGTGCAGAGCCGGGGAGAGGTGCGTCGGGCTGCAAGAAGCCTGGAAACCCCTCGTGTCTGGCACCCTGGGCTCTGACAGCCCATCGGCTTTTAAGACTTCTCCACTCCGGCGTGTTTCCTTGCTGCTTGTGTTTCCCCAGCCTCTGGCGTTTGTTTTTCCAGCCCTTTGCACCCTTTTCTTGCGCTCTTAAGTGAAGTTATTATTCCCAGGGATAGTTTTCTGCTAAAGTTTGTTAAAGCTGCTTTGCTTTAACGGAGGCATTTTGTCATAGAATCATAGAATTGCTGGTGTTGGAAGGGACCCTTCAGATCTTCGAGTCCAGCCATCAACTCAACTCTGACAAAAACCATCACTAGACCGTATCTCTGCCCGTCTTTTAAATCCCCCCAGGGATGATGCCTCAACCCCTTCCCTGGGCAGCCTGTTCCATACATCCCGTCTATAGCTATTGTTTTGCCAAAAAATGTTTGGCGTGCTTAAGACGCAAGTGTTGACGTTGTTATTTCTTCCTGCAGGAGCCCTCGGGGTCACCCGTTTGCTCTCAAACACGTGTAACCCCAACACCATGGCACGGGACCCGCGTCCCCGAGCCTCTTCCAGGGGCCGGGGGACGTTCTGCTCTTCACCCCCCTGGTCCTCGCGCGAGGCAGAGGTGCTGGCGGAGGGAAGGGAGGATTCCCAGACGAGCAAGGATTCCCAGACCTCACGGATCCTGCGCATCAGCCCAGCCGAGCAGCCGAACGAACGCGGCTCTATGGGAAGCGGCTCATTAAGTAAGGGGGTGTCGGCGGGGTTGGCGCCGGCTGGTGCTGCTGCCCCGCGCTGCGGGAGGAGGAGGTGCCCTGGGAATGGGCGGCTTACGCTGAATTTCGGATTTATTCTTCTGACCTCCACCACCACCCACCCCCGTCCAGGATCGCAGGCACCACACAGCCTGGATCTGGCCGTTTTTGGCTCTGTTCCCACCCCGCCCCGACCGAGCGTTTTTTCCAGGTAAGTGGCGTTTGCTCGTCTCCAGGATTAGCCGACCGCTGTTTCCTCTGGCTCCCCGCTGCCCAAGGGACCTGCGTGGGGTGATGCGGAGGGGCCCGTTTGAACCCTGCCGGCGACGGCTTGTGCGAGGGACCCCCCCAGCCCCGATCCTGCCGTGTCCCCACGGGTGCTGAGCAGAACTGGAGGAGGACGTTGGCTCTTCTTGCTGGTCTCAAGGTCAGGGCGACCCTGGTTCGGGGGACAGCCAGGTCTGGGAGCGCGTGTTTCTGACAATACGGGACGGTCGAAGGCCACGCAGTGAATCCCCAGTGATCGGTTTGCTTCAAAGTGGATCTATGGCGTGTGCTTGATGCGCAGAGCCATCGGCACCTGGAAGCGGGATTTAACGTCCAACAAAAGCCTTAAGAACCAGCGGCGACAGCCCCAGCCCCCCCGCGGCGCAGGGGAGAGCCTGGGGTACAACACCCCAATTCCAGCAAAAAGTATTTTTCCACCGTTTCTCCCTGACGGATGTCCGGCCTGAGCACCTTCTGCCTGGCTCTGCCCTGGATTTAGCCCCAAGCCGTGACCCCCGGGCATCCCCCAGCGGCCGAGCAGCATCCAGCCCGCCCCTCGGATGCTCCCCCCGGGCTGGTAATCCATTGAGTATTTAATTGATTCATCATTTTCTGCCTTCCCCGTATAGGTACGAGCGTTCTCCTAACCTTTCTAATTCATGCAGGTTTGGGTTTTTTCCACTGTGGGGCTTCCCCCCGCCCCCCCCTTTTTCTTTTTCCAAACAGACAAGATAGCTTAAGAGCTCTTATCTGCAAAGGGAAAAAAAAATAGTCTTAATCCCCATTTAATAACATAATATCAGCAGGTAACATGTTCAATATGGCAAAAGAACTCCAGCACCAGGTCAATAGGGTAGCTATAATTTTTAGCAATAAACAAAGCCTGCTTTTAATTACTTCTGTGAAATTGCTTGATCCGTGCATGATTAAATATTCATTCTGTGTAACTAGACAGTTTCTTTGTATATAGATCCATATTAAATTTAGCTGGCATCCTGCCCACACAACACATCTAATAAATTCCTTTTAATGTGCTGCAGCTTTGAAGACGTTTTCCCTCCCCTCTTCCCCCCCCCTCTCCCCCCCATCTAATTTGTATAAATAGCTGATGTCTCTGCCTTACCTGGGCGACCGCGCGCTCGGGATACACATGGAATATTTTAGGAAGGGAAGTGATGGTATTTGGGGGAGACGTGGGAAAAATAAACCTTCTGATCGCTCGGTGATGGATCTGCTAGGGGAAAAAGTGACTCTCAGACCTTGTTTTTTCACTGGCTTGCCAGCTAACTACTTTGGCAGCGTGTGCAAGAGGAAAAAAAATCCCTCCTTTTAAAGTAAAGCCAGGGCTGATGTAAATATTTATGTAATATTTTATTACAATCCGAATTTACTTCTTGATTGAAAACATTTCCTAGTAACCTTCTGGAAAATCAAATTAATATGTAATTTAAGTGTCTTGATTTTTTTTTTAATTATTATTATTTTTTTTTATAGTGGTTTTACCAGGAATGCTGATGTCCGTAGGTAGGGCAGAGAGGTTGGGTCTCGAGGTCTGCGATCGGGGCGGGGGGGATGCCCGTGGGCGAGCAGCCCTTGCCGGGGTTTAAAGCTTCATCCTCAGGGACCCCTCGTCCTGCCCGGGGCTGGGGGCAGCAGCAAAACCCCCGCTGCTTTTTCTGCCTCTCTCTAATTGTGGGAAGGCGCGTTGATCGATACAGCGCGACGTTGACCCGAGCCAAGCGAGCAAGCAGGCACACGCGTCCCACCCGGGGGCTGTGGCAATTAATCGGTTCGGGGTGTTCACCTCAGCACGGCCAGCCCCAGCGTTCCTCCCCGTGGCCTGGCACGGGGATGGGGCTCCTGGCTCACACCGAGGGACGTTCCCCTCCCAGAGACGCCGTCAGCCCTCTGTCGGATGTGTGGGCGCTTGAGCGAGCTCCGTTTACGCTCTGCTGCCGACGCCAGTCCAAAAAGTGTAAATGTTGGTATGGAAGAGGTGATGGGTGAGCTGCAAGTGGGTGAGATCCGGCCGCGGGCTGCTGAGGTGTGCACAGGGGCACGGGGCAGCGCTGGGCGTCGCACCATCTGTTGATGGTCAAGGACTGAATCTCATGTCCCCCACAGCCAGCCTTTCGGAGGGGCCAGATTCAAGAGTTGGACTTTGACTAAAAACTGGCAACTTTTCTTGTGGTCCAGAGAATGCCTCTCGCCTGGGGCCGAAGGCAGCGGGCTGTGCCTGGGGCTGTTCCTGCCTGCGTCCCTGCCTGCACCTGCCCTGGGGCTGCCTGCCCATGCCTGCACCTCACCGAGCATCCCGCTGGCTCTGATGGCACCGGGGGGTCCAGGCATGGGAGGACTTTAAAGTTCTCCCCAGTGTCGGACTGGGTCCGGTTGGGAGCGTGAGCGGCTTTGCGATCTCTGCCTCAGCTGATGGGAATCACGGAGGAGAACGATTTCCAGCCGAGGAGCGCTGGGCTCTCACAGGGTCCCTCTGGCACCTGCTGGAGAGCAGCTCTGTGGAAAGAGACCTGGGAGTCCTGGGGGACAACAGGGTGACCATGAGCCAGCGATGGGCCCTGGTGGCCAAGAAGGCCAAAGGCATCCTGGGGGGCATCAAGAAGAGCGTGGCCAGCAGGTGGAGGGAGGTCATCCTCCCCCTCTGCTCTGCCCTGGGGAGGCCCCAGCTGGAGCGCTGGGTCCAGTTCTGGGCTCCCCGGTTGCATAAGGACAGGGAACTGCTGGAGAGGGGACAGCAAAGGGCCACCAAGATGCTGAGGGCACTGGGACACCTCTCTGATGAAGAAAGGCTGAGGGATTTGTGTCTCTTCAGTCTGGAAAAAAGAGGACTGAGGGGGGATCTTATCAACGCTTATCAACACTGAAAGGGGGGGTGTCAGGAGGATGGGGCCAGGCTCTTCTCAGTGGTGCCCAGCGACAGGACAAGGGGTAACGGGCACAAACTTGCCCATGGGAAGTTCCATCTCAACACGAGGAGGAACTTCTTTGCTGTGAGGGTGGCAGAGCCCTGGCACAGGCTGCCCAGAGAGGTGGGGGAGTCTCCGTCTCTGGAGACATCCCAACCCCGCCTGGAGGCGTTCCTGTGCCACCTGCTGTGGGTGACCCTGCTCTGGCAGGGGGTGGGACTGGGTCATCTCCAGAGGGCCCTTCCCACCCCCACCACTCTGGGATTCTGGGATTCTGTGAGATGGCTGAGCCAGCTCCAACATCAGCAATGCCTCCAAGTCACAGACTGGGGTCCCCCAGGTGTGTCCAGTGACCGTGGCACTTGAGGGTCTCGGTGTCACCACCTGCGGGTGCTCCAGCACCCATCGCTCCTGCCGTGGAGATCTCCGGGCCAAGCCTCTGTCCATCCGCGTTTCCTTTTCCACCACGAGCCTCTTCATTGATATTGCAAATTGAATGAAATAGCTAGCAGGTTTTAAAGTTAATCATGAATTTGCTTCTGTCATCAAGACCGCATTGTTTAATGGAATCTAATTCAGCAGAACGTAATTACTCAACGGAAAAAAAAAAAATCTCTTAAATAATCAAATCCGCACCGATAGGGCTAAATCCAACCCTGCTCCCAAACAGCACTTTGGCTTGTACTTCGGGAGCTCTCCCGGCCCGCGGGATGGGGTCGGGGTGTGCGGGGGCCTGAGCCGTACGTACAGATAAATTCCATCCAGTGGAGTTTACCTTAGGAACGGTCCAGTTGCTGGCTGAGTTCACGCTATTAATTAGCGCGCCTGTGTTTCAGGCTGGAACTCGTTACGCGTTATCGTCTGTGGCAGCGGCTTCTATGAAAGGCTTTCTCTGCTTTTCTCCCCCTTTCCTTTTAATCTCGCATGCGGGCTTTTCCAATCAAAACAAAAGGATGTTTCATCTAATGAGGATGCCACTAGTGTTTAGGAAGCATTATTTTTATTGTATGGTAGGAAAAAAAAAAAAAAAAAAGAAAAAGAATTCCTTGGAGGCCCAATACTTAAGGCTGGAGTAACAGACTGCTTTTAAATTTGCTTATAAGGAAATATAGGAGTTGTAACGAGCAGGCAACTGAGCTAAATGACTGGCAAGCCAATTAGCTTGCTTTAAAACATTGTATTCATTAGAACGAAAATAAAGCCGAACTTTTTAAAGATAATTGCATCTTTTAAATATCAGTATTCTTGATCCGTGGTTGTCTCATAAATATGTATTATTATATAATCCTTTCATAAAAAAACATGCTCCCATTAATAGGAGCACAAAAAGTACCCTAAGTGTTTGAATTTATGGCATGAAATGAAACAAACAAACAAAAAAAAAAGTAACAAAAGCAAAGAGATCTGACTTAAAAAGCTCAGCCTGGCCCTTAGGCGTCCCCTGGCGTGGCCGGGCGCCGTGGATGGAATGAGCCCTGGCAGAGGAGGTCCTGCGGGGCCAGCGGAGGAAGGGACGGACCCTGCACCGCCCTGGGAGCCCTGGACAAGGATGGACCCCGCGGCACCCGGCACCGGGATCAGCACCGGGAATCCCCCCCGGCCATTGCAGGTAAGGGACCGCCGGGCTTCGGCTTCTGCCGGCAGCACGGAGCGTGTCGGCTCCCGGCACCTTGCTGCCTGGTTTCGGTCCCCAGATAGCAATGGGGGTCCCCCGTCCCCATCCCATCCCAGCGCCGAGGCGGGTGACCTCTGGCAGCATCCTTCTTGGGCTGAGCCTCTCCAGCCCGCCTTTGACCCCGAGTAACGCCGAGTCCTGAGCCTGAAGGTTCAATTAGTGTGTAATTAGTAGCTGGCGTGTGCCAGGGGGACACACACCCATCCGCCAGGGTCGGGGCTGCCGGGCTGCTCGGGAGTGACGGATGGCTGATGGTGGCTTCACGTTCCCATGGCCTTCGCTGGGCTCCCCCGGGGACGGGGGGCAGGAGGCTGGGGGCAGACGGAGCATTTTCCAAACCCCCCGCCGCACTCGAGGCAGCGGCTGCTGTCACCCATGTCCCCGTGCCCCAGCTGGGACGTCCACGGCTGCACCGGGAAGCCGAGAAGCAGAAGCTTATGGTAAATCTGGGACAAAATCGTGGCTTTTATCTTGCCTGACCCGCCGTGGGGCCAGCCACGGTGCTCCAGCTCTGCAATCCCGTGCCGGTCTTTCCAGTAGTGAACTGGAGACTCGACCTTGCACCTCCCCAGCTGCTTTTGACTGGAACACATGGAGAGAGGCCGTCGTGGGGAAAGAGAAAACTTGGGATTTCCCAACGCTTACTGTCCATTGCAAGGGTGGACGTAGAAATACGTGTTGGATGTTGGCAAACACTGCTGTTGAAAACCCGTCCGCGGGGTGGGAAAGGGGAACGTGGGTTTGTTTCAGCCAGCGTGGCCACGGGGCAGCGGGGTCCCCGGGATCTGATTCATTGGCCTGGGGGAGCCTAGGGGGGGAAACAACCCCCCCCCGCCTCGTGGCTCCGCAGCTTCCCGCTCGCTCGAACAATTTCCTGATTTTATAACCCAAGAGAGAGCGCGTGATGAATTGCCTAAAGTGGGAAAAGTTTGAAAAAGTCTCGATTTTGCAGTTGTGCCCAAGTTCGCCACGTCTGGCACGCCAGCAGAGTGGAGGTGGGCCCCAACCCCCTCTTAAAGCATCCCTGTGTGACAATTAGGATGAGCAGGAAATAATTGGGTGTTGCCTTATTTTATTTTTTTTTTAACAAGAGAAAACTTAAAGGGGGTTATATTCCTGGCAAGAGAGCGTAGGTTCTGTGTACGAGGACGATGGGGCGTCCCCCCGGTGAAACAGACCGTCTGCTTTTGAAGGGAAATATTTTTTGGGAGGGATTTCACATCACCATGCGGCCGGAGGGGCCAACGCTGCATCAATCAGTGATGCTAAAAACGAAAGCGTTGAGAAGGTGAATAAAGACAGAAAGGTAAATGCAGCTTCTCTTCCCCCGCCTTGAGGTTGTAAGCGCTACCCACGCGCCAAGCTTTGCTGGACCGTCGCGCTTTAAGACTAAACTAAAAGAATTTGCTAGCATGCGCAACTTGGAGCGTACGCTGTAAAAACCTGACTTAGTTGTCCCCCGTGGCTTTATTTATGGCTCGGGGAGAATAAACCTGTCCAACAAAGAGCGTCGCTGGAAGCAAGCGAGACGAGTTTAGTGCCTTACCTGGGAAATGCCGAAACCGCTCTTGTATTTCAGTCTGGCTGCTGACCTCTGCGCCGGTAGTGATGGGAGGGGATTCACCCCAAAAAACCCTGTGATTTTGTGGTGACATCATAGAATCCTAGAATGGTTTGGGTGGGAAGGGGCCTTAAAGCCCACCCAGTGGCACCCCCTGCCCTGGGCAGGGACACCTCCCACCAGCCCAGGTTGCTCCAAGCCCCGTCCAACCTGGCCTTGAACCCCTCCAGGGATGGGGCAGCCACAGCTTCTCTGGGCACCCTGGGCCGGGGGCTCAGCGCCCTCCCAGACAAGAATTTCTTCCACACTTATAATGTAAATCTCCCCTCTTTCAGTTTAAAACTGTTCCCCCTCATCCTATCATTACACTCCCTGCTCCAGAGTCCCTCCCCAGCTTTCCTGGAGCCCCTTTAGGGACTGGAAGGGGCTGGAAGGTCTCCCCGGAGCCTTCTCTTCTCCAGGCTGAGCCCCCCCAGCTCTCTCAGCCTGTCCTCCCAGCAGAGGGGCTCCAGCCCTCTGATGCAGCATCTCCATGGCCTCCTCTGGCCCCGCTCCAACAGCTCCGTGTCGTTCTTGTGCCGAGGACTCCAGAGCTGGAGGCAGGACTCAGCCTTCGTCTGCTCCTGGTGCGGCGCTGGGAGCCGGTTTTCATGTCAAAAATACACACGGCTGGATAACACCGTGAATGTCTTCAGCCCCCCGCCCTGCTGCTGGTGAAACGTGCGGTGTTTACTCCTCGTATTCCTAAGGACTGTCCGCTCCACTGGCTTTTTCTGCACCAGAAGGTCGCTTCCCTCCTGCTCTCTCTCTACTTACCTGCAAAATCAAGATTTAAAAGACTTCTTTAGCTGCCAAACAAGGTGAGACACGAGTTAATCAATGTATGTATGATATTTTGAGAACATAAAGTGCACACATTAATAAATTATTGTTCTGTTACGACTGAAGTGCTGTAGGTTCAACCTGACAACGCGGCACAACGCCGACTAAGCGCAGCCTGACGTGGAACCGGCAGCATGTTCCTGCTGCTTATTTTCCCTCATTATTCCAGTAATAAGTTGTTGTTATATGATAAAACAGGATAATTACCAGCTACCTTTTGGAAGGCAGCTATAAGCAACAATTGCAGACTATATGGTGGATTGAATTGAATTCATTTTCTGCCATTTTGCTTTCTTTGCCAACCTCTCTCGGGGTAAATAGGTTCCCGCAGCTCCTGCCATTTTCTATTCATTCCAGGCTTTGTCAAGAAAATGAAGGTTCAGAATTGAGCATCTTGTCTGTTTTGTGATTTGCGGGTGCTCTGTGTGCGGCTGGGAACGCGCCGCCCCTGGGCACAAAGACGATGCTCGCCAGGCTGCGTCCGACACCAGCTTCGGGACCTGGGTAAGGACAAGGTTCTTCTCTCTGGACTTCTGGTGTCTCCAAAAGTGAGGGCTGGCGGTGGGGCCGGAGGTGGGGTTGGAGCAGAGGAGAGCGTGGCATCGCCCATGGCACCGGGCACAGGCACGTACGACTGCTCCTGCCTCAAATTCACCGGGAATTAGCCCTCTGGTAGCAAAACACATGTGCAATTGGCTGGTTAATCTGCATGCATAATCGGCTGCCGGCTGAACATGAGCCAGCAGTGTGCCCAGGTGGCCAAGAAGGCCAACAGCACCCTGGCTTTTATCTGCAATAAAAACTGGGGCAGTGATGGTCCCCCTGTACTGGGCACTGGTGAGGCCCCACCTCGAGGGCTGTGTCCAGTTTTGGGCCCCTCACTACAAGAAAGACACTGAGGGGCTGGAGCGTGTCCAGAGAAGGGCAACGGAGCTGGTGCGGGGTCTGGAGCACAAGTCTGGTGAGGAGCGGCTGGGGGAGCTGGGGGTGTTCAGCCTGGAGAAAAGGGGGCTGAGGGGAGACCTTCTCGCTCTCTACAGCCCCCTGAAAGGAGGGGGTAGCCAGGGGGGGTTGGGCTCTTCTCCCAAGGAACGGGCCATGGGACAAGAAGGAACGGCCTCAAGCTGTGCCAGGGGAGGTTTAGGATGGATATTAGGAAAAATTTCTTCACCGAAAGGGTTGTCAAGCCTTGGAACAGGCTGCCCAGGGCGGTGGTGGAGTCGCCATCCTGGAGGGATTTAAAAGCCGGGCAGACGTGGTGCTTAGACGTACGGTTTAGTTATGGTTTTGTCAGAGTTGGGTTGATGGTTGGACTCGATGATCCGAAAGGTCCCTTCCAACCCCGGCAATTCTATGATTCTATGATTCATGTGCAGTTACCAAAATCCCGTATGTAAATTGGGTAACCGTGTGGAAAATCTCACCGGGATTCACCAGGTGCTGGCAATGACCCGATTTTGGCACGTCCATCACCTGCAGCGCTGGGCACGGCTGGGATTTGCGGCAGGGCAGGTCCTGCTCCAGCAGCTCTGCCTGTCCAGGAGGGCACCAGAGGGACGAGCATGGCCATCCATGTGTCTCCGGAGTGGCCGGTGAAGCCAGCAACCTTCCCAGGTCCTGCCAGCAACCCTGCCCTTGGCTTTCTCCAGCCGCACGAGGGACACGGGGCAGCATCCCTCCCACCCCGGGGGGACACGGCCAGACGGAGCAGAGCCGAGGGAGACGTTGGCACGTGACAGCGGCGCTGGAAGCGGGCTGAACTCTCCGGAGG
This sequence comes from Larus michahellis, assembly GCF_964199755.1. NCBI lineage: Eukaryota > Metazoa > Chordata > Aves > Charadriiformes > Laridae > Larus > Larus michahellis. The sequence continues at coordinate 1,488,748 of NC_133904.1, read as the reverse complement.
CTTTAAGGCTCCAAGTAAGCATTTAAATAATCTTACCTCTATTTATTTTTGTTACTGCAGGGCAGTTCCAGAAATGGCCAGAGAGATTTGAAATTGCTCCAGATTAGGAAATGTTAGAGCACCGTCCAGCGCAGCAGACATTGTTTTTCTGTCTGTCCTAGTTATACACTAAACCCGTGGAAATTGGATTTATAATAGAAATGCTGGGACAACCTTTGCTCCCGTGTTGGTACCGGCTGCCGCCGCGGTGTGTTTCTAGTGTGTCTTTTCTCTGGTCTCCCCAGCGGCGACGGTGCTGTGCTTCACCTCGCGCCTCCCCGGCGCGAGCGTGTTTAAAACCCCCCAGCCCTCTATTAAAACACACCCTGCCCCGGGAGGCACCCCAGGCTCCCCGACTCACCTCCCGGGGTGTCCCCACCTCGCTCCCACTTCAAATCAAGGAAATCTCCCTTCTTTTCCCCTCCGGGAGGTGCTGCCCAGCCTGCAGGGTTCTTCCTTGGTGCCCAAAGGATGGCTCCTGGCGCCTGCATCCCTAAGGATCAGCCAAGGCGCGGGTAGTCCTGGGAACTCGCCCCGTGCCATGGGATGTACCAGGAGCAAGGAAGACCATGCACGCATTGTGAGTCCCGCTAGGCTTTTTCCATGGCTGGAGCTGGATTTGGGTGGCTCCTCATTTTCGCTTTGCCCATCTGTGGTGGCCATGCCCTGCTGAGCTCGTTTCCATGGGGAGTGAGACATCCCAAACCTCTCTTGGCGGTTTCATGCTGACAAAACTCTTTGGCTCACTGTAGGGTTTCACCGGGGACGTTGGGAAGGAGGTGTCCCCACGATGCGGCTCTGAGGAACGTGTGCTCCTGGCCATTTCTCCACGCTTCTCCCCCCAGCTCCTGGTTTTGCAAAATGCTCACCTGCTTTGAGCGCTTTGGCTCAAAACTTTTATCATCTTTGGTTTGAAACTCCCAGAAAGTGACTCCCTGAGAGGAAAAAAGCTCGAACGGTTTAGGTCCCGGGTGATGAGATCTCTTCCCCAGACATCGGGGCTCCTGAGGCAGAGCTCGCTCTGCCCATGGCTGCAGGAGCATCGGTGCAGGGACGGACGCGGGTTAGCCCAGCAAGGGCTTTAGCACGCAACAAAATACCTTACTGGTGCTTTAATAGCAAATCTTCTTGTTCTTGCCTCCTGTTGCTGAAGGAGATAGTGGGGCAGATGCATTATCAGCTTGCCTTCCAGAGACGTTTTGCTTTATGGTTGGTTTCATAAGCTGGTGTGACTGGAGCAGCCCACTGCGTTGCTGAGCGCTACCTAAGTAGGGCCCGGCATTAAAGAATAATGCTAATTTTTCTTAAGAGTTGGCAGCGCTAATGGCTTTTTTGATTACCCTACGTGATTTGTTCTTCTGCTTGGCCAGCAAAGAGCAGACACTTCCAAAGCGAACGTGCAGCACTCCAAGGGGAGGGGGAGAAGGGGCTGGGATGCCCTCGCCCATCGCCCTGCCATGGCTGTGGTGGCGTGGCGTCGGCGAATTACAAGGATGGGTCACCCCTACTCAGATAGTGCCGTAAATCTCACTTGCACGGCGCGGCCAACAAACTGGGCCTGTGTCATTTTTTTCCCCCGGGGTCGCTGGGAAGTTCCCCGGTGATTGCAGGGAGCTGGATGCCACCGGGGGCGGCGCGCGGCGGGGAGCAGGGCTGCTGGGAGCAGAGGGTAGGCAACGCTCTGGGCATGGAAACCCTCCCGAAACGCCAGGGCTTGGCGCGCCGTTGGCCCTGCCAGCTCTTCCTGGGTTTTTTGCAATTGCAAACATACGCTACTCGGGTTTAATAATTAATCGTGGCTTTATTTAAGTCCATCGCTACACTGTACCGCAGTAATGATTCATCAGATACGTTCTTATAATGTGTACACTGTAATTTTTATTAGAAAGCACTTCTTAAGCAAAAAGCTGGTCGTTACCTGTTTGTCCTCAGCCCCGTCATTAGTTACTATGTATTGTGGGTCAATGCACAGGCATAAACCGATCTTTTTTCTTCTCTTTCAATGATTAACCCATCTATCAACAGTGTCTGTTTAATATCTCTCACTATAAACAGTCGTTATTTGCAAGTATAGCCAGATGGGCAGATAATTTAAAACATAACTTAGAATCCATTTTAGTTTTTAGAGGCCTAACTTAAAAAAAAAATAAAATAATATCATAGAAATGCCCATGCAATCACACGCCCAATTTGTGTGCGTAATTACCTTGATTACATGTGTGCTTGTGGTAATTGTCGCCACAGATGGTATTTGGATGCATGAACGGTCACTTGTGCATGCAAAGCCCCTCGGCAGAGCGCACCAGGGTAATTGCACATGCAAATGGAGTGTGGGGCTCGTGGGCGCTGCGCCGCAGAGCGTGGCATGCAGCGCCCGAGCCAGGGCTGCCGCCGCGGGCGGCCCCGCCAAACCGGGGGCCGTTTCTTTGGGAAACGGCGCGGAGAGCGGGCAGGGAGCTGCAGGGGTGTCCGTAAGGCACCGCGCCCCGGCGCGGATACAAACACCGCACCCCGGCTGCGGGTCCTGGCTGGGAAATGCCGGGGGCAGCTGGCAGCAAGCAGGTGGTGCCGCCTTCCGTGCCCTTGTTGATGCTGACGGGGGATCACCCCATCTGCCCTTTTCCGCACGGCAAATCCATCTTCAAACGCCTTTTTCGAGGCAGTTTCTTCTGCAGCGCACACAGGATGGGTGCGGAGAGCCGTGGCTCGGCGTGCCCCGCGGGAGGGCACAGCCCTGGCTTGCCCTGGAGAGCGCTGCCGGGCCAGGGGCTGGGCACACGGCCTCTGAGAGGTGGGGGTTGCCCCAGGTTGTGCCACCCCAACAGTGCATCCCTGTGCCACGCTGTTAGTGCATCCCTGTGCCACGCTGTTAGTGCATCCCTGTGCCACCCCAACAGCGCATCCCTGTGCCACCCTGAGTGCATCCCTGTACTGCCTCATTAGTGCATCCCTGTACCACCCCGTTAGCGCATCCATGTGCCACTCCATTAGTGTATCCACATGCCACCCTGTTGGTGCATCCTTGAGCCACCCCAACAGTGCATCCCTGTGCCGCCCCGTTAGTGCATCCACATGCCACCCTGTTAGTGCGTCCCTGTGCCACCTCGTTAGTGCGTCCCTGTGCCACCCCCGTTAGCACATCCACATGCCACCCCAAGAGTGCATTCCTGTGCCGCCCCATTAGCACATCTAGGTGCCACTCCATTAGTGCATCCCTGTGCTGCCCCGTCAGAGCATCCCCGTGCCACCCTGTTAGCGCACCCCTGGGCCAGCAGCCCTCGGGGCCACGGCTCCTGCTCGCTGCAAGCCCCCGCCTCGGCTTAGGAGAATTAAAGATGCCTGATGCTGTACTTACCAGGGGAGGAGAGAGAGAGACTTAGGAGGCAGTCTATCTAAAAGTTATTATTAATTTTTATTGCTGCATGGATTTAGAGATTTGGAAGAAGATAAATTCCAAACAGACATCCATTACCAAACCGACAGTGTAGCTTAAAGATAACATTTACATTCTGACGGTGTTTATATATATCTGATCCCACTCAATCTGCTCCCTGTTCAAACTTTTTGCCACCTTCAGAAGGATCAATACCTACATCAAAGGTTATATGAAGGTGGCCAGATTCTTTTAAGCTGTTTGCATAGCCCTCAGTTTACTGTGCTAACACAGGCTGGTACTTCTTCCAATAACTCTGTTTGCCTTGTATTAGGGCTGTTTGCTGAAACACCTAGCAGAATCCAATAGAGGACAGGCTTTCTAAACATTTGGTCACATCTGTCAATCAATAACACCAATCGGTTTCCTGATACAAACAGCAAACTCTGCCAAATCTAATATTTGCCCAAACTTTTACTGACTCTTGCTGGTTTTAAACAGTAAAAGGCAACTGAGCAGACATTAGCGCAGAAAGGTTCTCGCTAATATTTAACTCCGGGCAAACAGAGAATAATTCCAGCAATGAAAGGAGCAAAAACAAACAGTGTAATTATTGTCCCCTTTTTATTTGAGATAATTTGCTTAAATGTACAGCTATTATCTGTTAATATGGCGAGGGATAATTAGAAGGGCCCAGCCCGGGGTTTGGCTGGGACTCCCGGGCAGGCACACAGCGGGGCAGATTTCAACTCTTGAACCTTGGCCCTTGGGCTGAGAGCGTGTTTGTGCAGGTGATGGTGGAGCAAACAGGGCGATGTTATCGGGGTGGAAAACACCTGACTTGAAAACAACACACACACACACACACAAAAAAAAAAAAAAAAAAAAAAAAGAAAAAGAAGGGGAAAAGAAAAAGTACCGGGAGGACTCCAGGCAAATCTGAATTCCTGCTTCAACCAAAAAGGAACAATAGAAGCCAACTGTTTTTCTGGAGCGGCTGCCAGGCTGGGCTGACCAGCCAAAAATTGGCCCAAGTCTTTTCCATAAAGCCGGGAGATGCTTTTCATCCGCAGCCGAAAGAAATCGGAGCGGGGCCAGCATCGACACCCCAGACGTGAGCGGGGCCAGCCCATGGAGGGCAGCCAGGGACCCACGTGGGGACTCGGGGATGGAGACACCTTCACGCTGGTTCCTGGTAAGGGGTCCCCGAAAAGCGACACCACCCCTCTCCCCTGGTGGCTCCTCTCGCTGGTGCCGGCGGGGAGGTGGATTGTAACGGCGGGGTTCATCTTTAATTCATGGTGTTGTGGAAGGAGAATAAGTGGGACAGATAACGATCTGCAGAGTTTTCCTTTTGGGTAACCAAGTACCTCCTTGTGATAAGTGACAATTATTCTAAAAGCTCCTCTTTGCAGGAAAGGCGTTCCAGCTCCGCTGCCTCGAAGCGTCGTTTTCCCTGGAAAAGGAACCTAATTGGGCTCTGATCGAGAGCAGAAAATACCTAAGAGATGCAGAGAACAATGTTTTACCCAGCTAACAGCCTTTTCATTTCGAATGCATGGAGTAACAATACATGCGACGTGTAGCGCATCGCTAGTGCTTTGTTTGTTGCAGCGTGCTGCTAAATATTAGATAACGGTAGTTAGAGAACACTTTTTGTAGGGGAAGACAACTGAGGCAGAAGGGAGACTTGCTGCCTGGCGGGGAGAGGCGATTGCGCCGCAGGTGATGATGACGATGGTCCCTGACGCGTGTAAATGGGTGTGAACGGCAGCCCTCGCGCCCGCTCGGGGTTCACAAGCAGCTCCCACTCCTCTCGCTCGAGTCCTGCTGAGATTTTGGCTAATCCAGCCCATGCTGAGGCCCGGTGTGCTGGGAGCCGGCGCCGTTTGGCCAAAGTGGGAGCAGCAGGTAGGCAGGACGGGTGGCCAGGAAGAGCTGCGGGGCCACCACGATCACCTGCAGCTTGCCATCTCGCGCGGCTGGCAGCTTTTGTCTGGCAGTTTTGTCAGGATCTGGTAACTTATGGAAATGGTATAGACCAAACCTCCGAGCTGGAAGGTATAAAACAGCAGCTTATGCAAAAAGCTTTTGAAGCAGACGCAACAGCCGCTGGGCTGCTGAGGCTTTCATGCTTCCCGGTGCGACACAGGGGATGCCGCACCGTGACGGAGGAGGAAGGATGAGCGCTCTCACCATTGACTAGGGAACTAATTCTTTTTTTTTCACTCATTAAGTGCACAATATTAAGAGTTACGGGTTATAAGTTGTAAAATCTTATCGCCAGAATGGTGAAGAAGCGCATTCATGTGATAGACTAGTGTGGGCAAAAGGGGACGGAGCCCGTTTGCTGTGTTTCTTTGTTGTATTTCTTAATGAGCTCATGAAGCTTAAATCACAGAGTACATCAGCCTGTAAATTTGAGGGGTCTGAGAGGACTGTGGCAGTCCCGTGGCGGAATGAGCCCCCATCCTGCCCTGCAGCAGAGGTGCGAGGGCGCAAGCATCACGTCTCGGCTCGCTGCTGCCGCCGCGCTTTTGGTGAGCGCTGTGTTGAAATGGCTTCGGGGCATTCATGTTTTGGACCCCGTCCCGTTCCCCCTGCAGAGATCGCATGCGCTCAAGCTCAGCTCTTGGCTCCATGAACGAAGGAACCAGTGGCCGCCCACCTTCCTCCGTGGGAGCCTGCGCTTCGCGTGGCTGCGAGCCCTGAGCACCCCTGCCCTCGGAACGCCCTTCTGCAGGTGGGTGTCAGTCTGGGTGAGAGACGTGCCAGCACGTACGTGGAGAGTTGCCGCGTGCGAACGCCCGCGTGTGCCACGCACGGCAGAGGTGCACACGTAGGGACCCAAAACTCATGTGGTTTCAAGCAGCCAAAGCTGCGGAGAAGCCCCAGCCAGCGTGGCACGCAGCAGCAGATGGCAGTGGCACCGTGTCGCTGCCGGCCCGCACAGCCCCTGGCAGCCGATTAACATATTAAGTGCTCAGAGAGTTGCAAGATTTGGGGCTTTGGGGGCCTGAAATGAACTCTCTCCTTTTTTGTTCAATGTCAGGTGGAAGGGTTTGCATGTAATGGCATAGCTCCTGGCCTTGAGATTCAGCCTGAGCCCCGCAGCCGAGAGATGGGAATCGCTTCGATGGCCGCCAAGCCCACCCTGCGGCCCCCGCTACCAGGGTTTGGCTCCGGGGGGACATCTGGGCTGTCTCCGACACCAGGCATGTGGCAGCTGGAGGGATGCTCGGGCTGGGCTGCAGCTGCTTTGGAAGCCACAGCGACGCGCTGTGCTCCCCCATGGTGGGTCCTGGGTGGCACCAGGGTCCAAGGGAGGAGCAAGAAACGGTACCCGAGGCTGTGGCACACGTCAATAGTCACACACGGTGCCCCGAACCACAGGTCAGAGGCTCCGGTGGCTGAGTTTGGAAGAAATATTCACTGAGACCCCTGACCTGAGCCCCAGACACGCCAATGAGAACTTTGTTATCGTTTGTATCACAGAATCACAGAATCGTAGGGTTGGAAGGGCCCTCTGGAGATCACCCAGTCCCACCCCCTGCCGGAGCAGGGTCACCCACAGCAGGTGGCACAGGAACGCCTCCAGGCGGGGTTGGGATGTCTCCAGAGACGGAGACTCCCCCACCTCTCTGGGCAGCCTGTGCCAGGGCTCTGCCACCCTCACAGCAAAGAAGTTCCTCCTCGTGTTGAGATGGAACTTCCCATGGGCAAGTTTGTGCCCGTTACCCCTTGTCCTGTCGCTGGGCACCACTGAGAAGAGCCTGGCCCCATCCTCCTGACACTCCCCCTTTCAGTGTTGATAAGCGTTGATAAGATCCCCCCTCAGCCATCTTTTTCCCAGATGGAAAAGACCCAAATCCCTCAGACTTTCTTCATCAGAGAGGTGTCCCAGTGCCCTGGTCATCTTCATAGCCCTTTGCTATCCAGACTGCTCTGATTTGCAGGTTGAAAATTATCCGCATTGGACCCGGTTTTCCTTACCAGCTTATTGTGGTGATATTTTCCTAGGAACCAAGATGAATCAGAGCATTGCATCTTCTTCCGTACTGCCTAGAATATATTTCCTGAAGAACGTTGGGAGCGTTTTGCTATTGAGCAATTAACCTGGCTGCTCTGGGTTGGGAGCTGCTGAGCATCCATCGATCAGGACAAACCCCAGCCGGAGGGAGCAGGGGGGGGCCGCCGGGCCCCTGCGAGAGCAAAGCAGGTCTCCTCGCCGTGCCTGCGCGGGCGGAGGGGAGGCCTTGGGCAGGAAGCCACTCAGTGACTTCTTCCTCAAATTTGGCCGCGATGCAGCCTGCACAAGAGGACGAGAGGTGACTCCGCTGGCAGACCCCGCGGGAGCTGCATCCTGCCATCCTCCCCCAGCCCCTTGCATCCAGCAGGAATAGCGTTGCTCCATCCCCGCGTCCAGCCTGCATTCCCCAGGTGAGGAGCATCGGCGTTGCCCCAACCTGCTCTTTCGGAGTGTTGCACAACACAACGTCTGCTAATTAGCTGCTGGCCGAAGCTCTCGAGACGAGGGCCAGCCGCTGTCCCGCCGCCCTCGCCGTGAAACCCCGGCCCCGCCAATGTTGGTTGTGAAACACTTTAATTAAGCTGGACCGAGGTCTTGTCCTGCCCCGCTGCTCCCTGCCATGCCCTGACACGCGCCAGCTCCTGGCTGTGCCGGGACGGGCTGCGGAGCTGCCCAGGCAGGGACGGATCCTGCTCGCATCCGATGTGTTCGCCCAGAGCGACACTTGCGCCGAGGTGGGGACCAGACAAGAGAGGAAGGTTATCTGGGACGACCTGCTCGGCAGCGGGACGGGATGCTGCGGAGGAGCCGGCTCCCGCGGCCATGGCCCCTGTTCGCCAGCGCCAGGGGTGGGAGCGGTTTGGGGGAGACCACGCTGCGAATGCTGGTGTGTGGAATACACGCACTCATTCTATATCTTTGAAATTATATCTCAGAGCTGTCCAGAAATGATAGGAGAAAAAAAAAAGAATTCTTCATGAAAATGTCTTTTTCTGCTTTAATTTATATATAAAAGTCTTGAGAAGTGCATGGTCTGGAAATATTGGTTATGGGGGTGACAGCTCCCACCAGCTGGGATGTTTTTTTCTAACCTATGAGCGATTTTGCTGCTCCAGAGCTGTTACCCATCCCGAAGCCAAGTTAGTTCACTGAGAAACGTCCATGAACTGCAAAGGCATAGAATCATAGAATCAAAGTCAGCGTTAAATATTTTGCCTTCTTCTGAAGATGGCTGGTCAAAAAGTTTCATTTCTATATTTCCTGTGCAACCTGCTCTGGGTGACCCTGCTCTGGCAGGGGGTCGGACTAGGTGATCTCCAGAGGTCCCTTCCAACCCTACGGTTCTATGATTAACTTTTAAATATGTTGAAACCTTATTTCTGTCTGCCGGGATACAGCTTCAAAGATCAAAGACCAAACGAGTGTATTTCACCCCGGCCCTCGCAACGGGGGCTGCCGGTGTCAGAGCACACGAAGTCACTGCCACGCGGATTTACCTCCCCCAACACGGCCCATGCGGGGGGACCTGGTGCAGGCAGCCGAGATGCTCTTTCTCTCCCAGGGGAGACAGGGACGGGGATGTAGGTGCCACCACCGCCTTCTCGCCGACCAGGGGCTCAGCGCGGGAGGAGCCAGGTTATCGCCACACAGCATCTCTCAAAGGTTTCTGTGGATTAAGGAAATAAGCAGAAAACTATTTCCTAATGCTCTTCCCGCTCTTTGCCTCGCGTAACTTGCAGCAAATTCCCAAGCGATGATGTACGATACCCCGACGGACTCGGTACTCCAAATTCCGCCGCTCCTCTGGGACAACTCCCTGCTCCACGCACTGGGAAGCGCGGTGAGTGACCGCTTGTGATGGAGAGGACATTTGGTCACCCCCACGCAGGTATTCTGGAGGAAAAGGGGAAGGGAAAGGCCTTGGGTTTCACAAGTAGGAGACGGGTAGGGAAGGCTGGGGTGGGAAGGGCCATTACCACCAACCCAAGCTGCGGCGCACAGCCATGTCTGCACGCGCCTGTGCCCCTCCTGCCCCCTCCGGTTTGGGGACATCTGTCCCCATTTGCCCCGAATTACGCTACGAGGCTGCACAGACGGCCATGAGATTTCTGAGCCCGTAAATGCCCCTACAAGGCAACCTGCGGTATTGCCGTTTGTTCAGGGTGCCACGCTGACCCAGATCCCGCAGGATCTTCCCCACAGGAGCCAGCCCTTGCGTGGCCGACGAGCAGAGGCAGCTGGCGTGGGTGAGAACATGCTGGCAGGGATGTGCGTGGCGATGGAAAACCCCCTGGTAGTTAATGATAGGAGCTGATTGCTCTTCTGTGGGTGATCCGAGCTCAGAAACAGGGAAGGCACCAGAATCCAGAGGCGATGGCTGTGCCAGACCTTGGCTTGAAGTGCTGGAGGTCACGGATGGTACCCACCAGCCAACACTGTGGGTGCAGAAAGCTGAGCTGGCCGGGAGCAGGAGGTGAAGAGCAACCCCAGGATGTCCCAGAGCAACCCCCTGGGAGAGAGGGGCGATGCGGGAGGGGTTCGTGGGGATGGGGAAACCCAGGCACTCAGACAAGCCAAGGTGAAGGCCGCGCCATCTCTCCCGGTGGAGCGCTGCCAGCAGCCTCTTGTAGATAAAACCCTTGCTGAGGCTTCCAAACCACAGCAGGCTAATTGTAACTAATTATGAAATGTAATTGTTCGAACGCGGCACGGAGCTTTGACCTGAATAATAAGGAGGGACACAGCATCCCTCCCGCGTCCCCCCGCACGCTGGCGGGGGGGGCAGGACCTGGGGGCCGCGGGGGCTCCTGCCCGTATGTTGGTACAAGTGGTGGCCGGGAATGAACCCCGCAGGAGCACTCGACGTTTTTGTCTTTAGGCAGAATAGAAACCTGCGGCCGGCACGGAAAGTTTCCCCTGTGACGGTGCAGAGAGAAAACGCTCCGGGCTGGGAGCAGGGCGGGGGGGGGGGGGGTTCATTTCTCCGATCGTTAAAGGCGATGGTGCAAAATGCAATGGGAGAGGGATGGGAGGAAAGACGGGTCCAGCCCCAGCAGCCATCAGCCCGCCCGGCCAGCCGCTCCTTGCAGACCGATTCCTCCCCTCTGCCCACATGCCTTCACTTCACCCCAGCAAACGCATTTACTGAAAACACCAGAGGACCCCCCCAAATTAAAGCACTTTGCATATTTCCCTGCATACAATCGCTGTCTTTGTGGCAGGCAGGCACTGGAGGCATCAAGGCTGGGATTTCCTCTTCCCCTCCCACCACCCTTAATTTTTTTTATTTTTTTTTTTTTTTTTTGCCTTTGGCAAAAATTCCAACATTGGTTTAATGTTTGTAAAGCAGCATGAGACCTGAAATGAAAGGTGCTACGTAAGCACAAAGCATAATTGAGAGCCTGTGTGATGGGCTCTATAGAAATGCACGTATAATAATAATGACATTAATAACAGGCTGTTATTTGTCACTGAGCAGACCCGAAGCCCAGGCACGCCCAGAGCAGGCTAATAAAGAGTAGGGAGCTTCAGTCTGCATACTGGTTTAAAATAATATCATATAATAATGCCAAAATTGCTCTCCAAACCCTGACATGCTTCTGCTCAGGGCTCCTATGCAGCCAGCGAAGTTTCCCTGGGCCTTTTCCCGGGATGCAAACAGCTGCAAACATGGTTTCACGAAACTAGATACCTGTTTTTCTACAGCTTTTGTTAATAAACTAGTGCTTTTATGAGTCATTTACTGCCTAACTGTTGGGTGGGTTTTTTTATCCTTTTTTTCTACCCAAAAAAGGGAGGCATCTGTCTTCTCTGCCACGTGAGGACACCTGGAGCAGAAGGTCGTTCCAATGCCCGGCTTCCATCATGTGCTGGAGGCATATGTCCCCCTCCTGGGTAACGATTCCCCACTGAAGTACCGATGGTTCCCCAAAGCAGAGTGCTAACCATCAAAAAATATTAATTTACTGTGGCAACGTCCCGCCATCGCTGCATCTGCTGCATCTGCTGCATCTGCTGCATCCGCTCCCTGCCCGCGCAGGGTCATGCGCGTGGAAATGAAGCTGCTGTTGCTCCATGTGTTGGGGAGGTCACGGAGAAAACCTCTCAGCTGGGCTCTGCTGCCTCGTCCCGGAGCGGGGGACGTGAAAGCATCCCCGAAAACGCTGTGGGAGGGACCTGGGAGACACGGGTCAGGTAAGGGGCCAGCATTTGGCCCTGTCTCCTGAGCTCGCCTGAGCCGCGTGGCCCTGCGGGGGGGGCGGTGTGTGTGATAAAAGCTGGCTGGGAAGTTCGTGAACACAGACTCGACCCCTTCGGCTGCCCGGGGGGGGCTGCAGCGCCAGAGGCGCCGTAAGAGCAAAGGAGGGTGCAGCCACCCTCCCTCCCTCAGCATAGCCTGCGTCCTTCGCTCGCGCATGACCCAGCGCCAGTAAATACACAACGAGAGGACGCTGGGGTCGCCGTGCCGGGCTCCTGCGGTGGAAGGACCATCCAAAAAACCACCGCCGGCAGCCCAGCCCTTCGCAGGGCAGGCGCCTCCCTCGAACCGTGCGCTGACGGAGAGGACTTGGGCTGCGACGGCTTCCCTTCTGGGTTGCCTGGGCTCGCGGGGACCGGCCATAAGGCAGCGGAGCAGGGGGGGAGCACCGTGCTGGGGGTTCTGCACCGTTCTGCAGTACATACCCCCCCCTCGGAACCCCGGCGCCCCTTCCCTGCAGGAGGTGAGCTCCCCTCCGCGCGTCAAGCCCTGGGTGCAGGTGCCTGGGTGCCTCTGGGTGCCGATGATTCAGCCAAAGCAAACAGGCAGTGGGTGCCCTGCCCGGAGAGCAGCTGAGCAATGATAATCACCTCTTTGTTTCCTTCTTTGGGAGTTATTTGCGGCGGAAAGCACGTTTGCCTTTTGCTGTTGATTCACATGGTCAGTTCTCAAGTGCTGGCTCTTCATGCCTTCTGTTCGTGGCCACAGGACGAGGAAGATGAGGGTCTCTCCCTTCTGCTTTCCTCCCCGAGCAGTGTTACGGGCTGTCGAGGGTTCCCTCTGCCCACCCAGTTGCACCAGTTTGGGCTTTACTGGGAAAGGAGCCAGCTGATGAGCGGCTGCTAGACAGGGGCTGCTCTCTGCCTCTGTGTGCGTCTGATAGGCGCGCAGACGTATTTTATATAAACTAGTGGACGCACGTGGGAGGTAAACAAGGCGATCAGTCTGGCTCTGCAATCTGGATGGGAAACAAAATTTGTCTGTGAAGCGAGCGCTACCCGAGGCGCCTGCGGGACACGGCCGCCGAGGCGGGGGAGCGCAGGGCAGTGGGTCCCCACGGCCCCCGAGCCACGGGTGCCACCCCGCTGGGGTGGGCAGCGCGGGGTGCTGGCACCGCTCCTCTCCCTCGCAGGATGCTGTGCTGACCCTCCCGACTAGCCAAAATCCCCGGGCAGCCGTCCTTGCCCCTTCCACCGCTGCCCTCGCCCCCCTTCCCGCCACGGAGGGGTCTCCTCCATCCGTCCGTCCGTCCGTCCGCGGACGGGCGCAATGCCAGGAGGTGGGAGGGTGCCTGGGCATGGGGCAGCGGTCACTGACCCCAGCCCGACACAAACCCCTTCGGGTCCCACCCAAGGTGACAAGCAGAAACGGAGCCTTTCCGTAGTGTTTGCTCTGCGCGAGTACACACTAACGCTGTAACCTTGGGTTGTTTGAACGAGCCAGGAGTGTCATTGCCAGCATTATATTCAACAGTTGTACTTGACTGAATAAGCAGACGGGGGTTTTCGCCTCCCCCCCCCCCCCCCCCCCAGCCCCGTCATAATGGCACTATCCCACGGAGGGGTGATGGATTGCTTTTTCGGTTGCACATGCTGTTATCGCTGCGCTGTTCTAATGCTAGTCAAACATTATTGTGAATAGCCAAACTCAATAGCAGCAGTGTTAGGCTGGAAAGTCAATATTAGCTGAGCAAACAAAGCAAATAAAGAGTTGCTATTTGCGTAGCTATGAGTATTTGTATGCTCTGCTGCTGAACAGGGTACTTTGAAATAATAAAAAAGAAAAAAAATAATGTTTTTTTTTCTCCAAGGCAGGGAATGTTTTTTATTTAGGGTAGAAGAGTCGGCTTTTATCAAAGTTCACATTTGCTTCCTTAAAAGCTGTGGGGCAGGCGGCGCAGGCACGGCCACCCCTCAGGGAGCAAAGCCGGGCGCGCGGGGCGCTGCCATCGCTCACGCTGGCACTGCCACGTCCCCTGACCTTCAATGCTGCAAGAAAAAGTGTGGGAATCCTCCGGAGCAGCCGCGTGCTGAAGCAGCAGATGAGATTGAGTTATCCGTTCAAAGGCAGCTGTCCGTGCGGAGGAGCAGCTCCGTGTTTCGGCGGTGTCTCCCGGCAGACCCACAATCCCTCCCGGGCGGCACCTCCGTCCCGGGGACGCTGCTGTGCCGCGGGGGAGCGGGGCCGTGCATGGGAGCGCCTCTTTCCTCCCGCTTCCATCCGCCATTCCCTGCTTCTTGTTAAGTTTCTGGCACTTTTCGCGGTTCGCTGCGTGACCTTCTGAGCGACACACGCCTATTTATAACCCGCTGCCTGTGGCCCGGTGCCACTGCGAGAAGCCCTGGGAACGAAATCCAATAAATCCTTTCCTTCATTAATATTGTAGAGCCCAGCATATGCACCCAACGTGCGCGCTAAAGAGGGGATGCCGTGGCCCATCTTCATCCCAGGCTCGTTCCCTTGTAGAAAGCACTGTCAGATACACCCCCCTGAGCTGCGTTAGCCTGGGGGCAGCAGGCCCCGTCCCGCAGTGCCCCCCCCTGCCCCCAGGACCCCTTCCCAGCTGGGGATGGATGCGCTGCATCACTGGTTTGGTCTGCCTGGCATTTTTCATGCAATCTCCAGCCCAGGATGCTCCGGAGAGCTAAATAATACAGCTGGGGGATTAAATAATTAATTCCAGAGAAGGAGAGTAGCTGTGAGGCATAGGCAAGGGACTAAAAAAAATTTCATATATATACATATATATATATACACACAGTGGTTTGGACTGAGCTGGAAGGAGGTGGGGAGTCGGGGGTGGTGAAGCGCAGGCTGCCGCTTCCTGGAAGGTGCAGGAAAGAGGAGTCTGGTGCTGGGAAGGGTAAAAAACACCCGGAGGAGATGGAGATGGGGGTCAGGGTAGCGCGAGATGTTCCTGCAGGTGCCAAGGGCTGAGAGCGTGCTCGTGCCGGGGACACCTGCAGCCTTCGCTCGCCGAGAGGGAAAGTCGGTCGTTGACGAAAAGAAAACAAAGGGGTCTGCGGAAAAGAAATAAAGGAGCGTGGGGGATGTCTGAAACCTGGGGGCTTTGGCTTCCTGATGGTGTTTTGGCCGGAGCAGTTTCTGGGAACTCGGCAGCAGCAGCACTTTGCCCTTGGCCGCGGGGAGCGCGGCTGAGCGCGCCGTGCCAGGCTGACGGTGCCCTGGCAACTGGGAGCACTGGGAAGGGGGGGCTGAGCTCTTCCCCAGGGGAAGGGCAAACCAGACACCCCTGTGGTAACCACCCCCCCCGTGCCTGCAGCGCTCCTGCATCCCCAGGAGCCGCCGGGGGTGACCGAGAGCATCCTTCCGCTTCAGAGGAGACAGGGAAAGTGCTGGGAGAATGTTACGGCTTTTGTAAAATGAGCAGCAGGCTGGGGGCGAAGGGAAGGACCCAGGGCCCCCACCCATCCTCAGGCCCTTGCGTGTGACACGCCGTGGCTTTGGGGACAACCCTTCTCGATCCTGGGTGGGATCCCGGGGACAGCCCGCGTCGCAGCATCCGCCGGGGAATCGCCTCTGGGGGGAGCGGAGCATGCCCGCACCCTGCGTTCAGCGCACGCGTTTGCTGGAATTTTCTGCCAGCATCCCGTCATCCGCCTGTGGCATCGCCAGCTGCTGCGTGGGTCCCTTCGGCCACGGTCGCGCTCGGGCACCAGCCGGTGCTCCGCGTCCCCACAGCTCCGGGAAACGTAAAAATACCCGCGACCAAATTCCACTCGGTGAGTCTTGGTATCGTGAAGCACATTCGCTCCACAATTATAGCCCAGGCTAATGCTGTTTGGAATGATTAAATTCACGTGACAAATGTAGTCGCATTAATTTTATTTATCTTGAGTGGGTTAACAGGAACTAGCAATGGAAAAAGTAATTATTTCCCTTCTAGGGTGCTGGATTGCTGATTTGGAAACCTCTCCGAGACATATTCCTTAAATGTGGAATAGCAGCATGTGAAATGCATGAGGAGCTAATACAGTGCATAAAAATGAACATAATTTCTGAAAAATGGAATTAATGAGGCAATGAGACTGTTTTAATGAGCACAAGGTCTGCAGTAAATGTCACTGTTCCCATGTCTTTATTGTAAATTATAATGTGTGTTTTTAGCAAACCCTGCCCGGACGCGCGCCGGGGGGAAGCTGCTGGAAGGGACCGAGCTCCGCCGGCGGGGTCCGGGCGTTGCGGGGAGGATGCACCGCTCCTCTCCTGCTTGGCACGAGTGATGCCTTATTGACATTGCCCTTTTTCCCCCCACCCCCGGCTGGGCGAACAGAAGTGTTTCGTGGTGGTTTTGGCCGGGAGCGTGGCCGAGAGCAAACAGCCCGCGTCCATGGCAGCTCCTGCCCGCCGTGCCGCGTCTGCCGCGGCGCCCACGAGAGGGACGGGGCATCGATCTGCCACGCAAATATTAGCCAGGTCACCCTGTGACTCCGGCGGAGGGATGGTTTGATCAAAAGCTCACACAACTGTGTAATTTCTCTTGTTAAATAAGGCAGGTGGATGGCCAGGGAAATAACAGCTCGGGGCTGAGCTTCCCTGCTTCGAAGAAAAGCCGTGACGTTGGTACCGCTGAATTAAGCAGCAGCACGTGCTTGGAGCCAGGGATGAAAGAAATCCTTCTGAAAACCGATTCATCATCCGAAGTTATTGCACGTTGTCTTTGTAACTTTATCCCCGCGCGTCAGCGCTGCTGGGAAGGTTTGCGGAAAGTGGCTCTCCCGGGCAGGGACAGCCGGGATTTAATCCAGGTGTTATCTCCCAGGGATGTGCATGGGGCCAGCGAGAGCCGGTGGCCAAGGGGAGGATCTTCCGCTTTGCTCTTTTAACCTCTCAGGGAAGCTGCAGCAAACCCCCACCCAAGCCCCCACCCCGCTGCCCGCAGCCATCTCCCCTGTGTCAGGGGCTGCAGGAGGCTCCCAGCAGGGAACAGCCCGTGGGAGCGCGCGGGGAGGTAAACAGGGATGTTTCCTCTGCCTTCTGGAAATGAGGGCCATCCTTCCCCTGACGTGGCTGCGGAACGCATATAGACACAACGCTCTCAAAGCTGGCGGGTGGCCCGACGCCGTGGTGAAGGGCACCACGAGAGGGTGACGTTTCCTGTTGGCTGTGCAGGATGAGAAGCATCACCTCTGCCTCCCCCAGCCCCGGCACCTGGTTAGCTAATTAATCTCCATGAAATAGATCCCTGCGGATCGCCTGACAGCCACCCCCGGCGTGTTTCAGGTTACGGCAGCCCTCCTGGTGCTGCCGGAGAGGGTGACCCCGGTGTGATCCCATCGGTGTGATCCCACCCCCGGCTGTGTGGCTGGGGGCCGTGATGCAGAGGATCGAGCATCTTGCTTCATCAGAGGGCTGGAGCCCCTCTGCTGTGGGGACAGGCTGAGAGAGCTGGGGGGGTTCAGCCTGGAGAAGAGAAGGCTCCGGGGAGACCTTCCAGCCCCTTCCAGTCCCTAAAGGGGCTCCAGGAAAGCTGGGGAGGGACTCTGGAGCAGGGAGGGGAGCCATGGGACGAGGGGGAACGGCTTTAAACTGGAAGAGGGCAGATTTATGTTAGGTATCAGGAAGAAGTTCTTGGCTGTGAGGGTGGTGAGCCCCTGGCCCAGGTTGCCCAGAGAAGCTGGGGCTGCCCCATCCCTGGAGGGGTTCAAGGCCAGGTTGGATGGGGCTTGGAGCAACCTGGGCTGGTGGGAGGTGTCCCTGCCCAGGGCAGGGGGTGCCACTGGGGGGGCTTTAAGGTTCCTTCCCACCCAAACCGTTCTATGATTCTATGATCTTACTGCTTGGAGCCCGTCACAGCCTGAGCGGGTCCAGCTTTGGCCGGCAGCGGCTTTTCCCATGCCCGCCCCGTCCTGCAGCACCAGCCCTGCCATCCTCCCGGGCTGGGGACGTCCCTTCGAAAGTCCCTGCAGAAAGCCCCTCTTGCAGCTCGCCTGTTGCTGTGTCCTGCCCCTGCCTTCAGCGCAGCCGCCGGGCCAGCCGGGAGGGACGTGGTCCTCGCAGAGGTCTCATCTGCCCAGGATTCCTGTATGGATTGACGATGGCAAGAAGGGCCACGACCCCCCGTCACTGGTGGGGGCTGCGTGAAGGAGCCTCCCACGTCAGCATCACCTACAGATGCTTTATTGCTAGTAAACCCACCGTGATTTTCTAGGGAATAAGCCCCCGGCGTTTCAGACCCACGCCTTTCCAATGAAGACAAGGAAGTCGTCACAGCTTTTCTCAAGAAAACCGAAAAAAGTAATCGGTGATGACAGAGGTGCCCAGGGGGGATGTCCCAGGCTCCCTGTGTGCCTAATCTGGCCAGAGGATCCAAGAGCTCCCCGTCACCCAAAGAGCCGTAGCCGGTGCGGGCCATGCCAGCGCCGGGGGAAAGGCTCTGCTGGCACCAGCACCGGCACCCTCCGGGGCGAGGACCGGGGGAGGAGATGAGCCCCAGCACCGGGCGCAGGTCACCCGGGGCACAGCCTCTCCCAGGAGGCAGCTTTGTCCCGGGATGAGACATCTGAGCTCGCGGGGCTCCGCCGATCCCGCAGCTGAGGGTGTTTTGGGTATCAGTCCTCGTCAGCAGTGCTGGCGGCTAATTGCGAAGCCAGCGCCGGCGGGAGAATCATAGAATCACGGAATTATCTCCATTGGAAGGGACCTTTCGGATCATCAAGCCCAAGGAGAAGCTGGAGGCTCGCTGCTCCTCCCCCTGACGCCATGCACCCCGCTGCCTAAATGGGCCCGTATTCCTCAAATCCAGATGCCAGGTTTCTGGTAGAGATGACTGATGTGACGGGGATTATTGTTTAAGAGCTGGTGAGGCCCCCTCGGAGCCCTGGGCTCCATCCCCTGGCACTGGTACCCCCTGGAGGATGGGGACCATGGGGCTGTGGGGCTTGCCCAGGTGCTCTGCTGTGAGGCAGCCGCTGAACCGGGGCAGAAAATACAAAGAAAAAGACAGTTTTGCCCACAAATTTAAAAAAATATGTTCCAATATGGGCCTTTCCTTCTTTTGTATTGAGGTTTCCCTTTAGTTTAAAAAGCAGGAAAAGAAAAAAATAAGTACAAAGGCGGCCTCGAGGAGAAGGGGTTTTCCCATTTGTTTCCTCCTTTTCCATTCTTCCATGGAGGAAAGGGGAGAAAAAGGGTTCAAACCAAAGGAAATACTTTCGTTTCCTTGTAAGGTGCCCGGGAGGTGGCGGGGGTGGCCGGCAGGACCCCGGTCCCCATCCCTGCCCTGCTCTGGTCCCCCCGCCCGGGGCAGCCACGGCATCGCTGCAGGATGCAGCCGACGCAGCAGCGATGGGACCGGGAACATCCCGAATTTCCTGGGCTGGTCAGCGGGTGCGGAGCTGGCAGATCTGAAAAGGGCTTTTCAAAAATCAGGCTTTTTTAAACGCAGAAGAGGCAAGAGCTCTGTGACCAGCGTCTCCTGGCGAACGGCTGCCTGTTTACAGACATGTAAATACAACTTCACAATTGCCATAAATCCTATTGTGCAATATTCTCTAGAACCAATTAGATTCTGACATCTGCTTAATGTTTAATTACTTTTTGATGAAGGAAATGGAAAAATTGACAAATAGTTTAATCCATCAAATGTCGGCCTTTTGTGAGTGTGTTTATATAAAGCTTACATGCCAACGTCTCTTAATTTTTCTCGCTGCCCTGGCAAGGATAAGGACAAATATTTATATTCCAGGCACACAAGATGGCTTTCATATTGTTTTCATGTTTAACTGATTTCAAATGAACTAAGATGGCTCTTAATGTGGTTACAAGAATTTGCCATTAATTTTCACTTAAAATTGGATCCAGCTTGCTACATGCCTGCAATATATTAAAGTTAATAACGATTTGTTTAGAAAAACGCGATGCTTACTGCTGGCTGATTGGCACACGCTCGCTTGGTGGAAACATCAGATTCCTATTATATTTAAATGATAATTAAGCTTGGAATATTACTCCTATTTCGGAGCGCTTAATGCAGAATATTTGCGTTAATGCTACGGAAAAGGGCAGCCCGGTGTCCCTCCATCACCTCCAAACCCTGGGAAACGCTCCTGCTTTTCCATGGAATGCTCGGGCTCATCTAGGCGAAACTCGGGCCGGTCCCTTCTGCTGGCTGAGCATCCCCCCGGCCTGGGCGGCTGCACCGGGATGGATTTGCCTTTCCCCCCCGGCCTCTGCCACTTTTGGGAAAGGCGTGGGAGAAGGAAAGCAGCCCAGCTCCCCGATACTTCACTTACACATTTAATAAAAGGAATAAAATATCAGAAACGCAGGAGAACCTTTAATAATTCAGCAACGTCGAGTTGTTTCATTACCTTAATATTTGCAAAAATTGCCAGCAGCTCTTGACACCTTTTCTCTCTCAGGATCTGAGCCGAAAAAGCCACGAGGAAGTACGCTATATTCACCTGCCCTCATTATGCTAATCACAGCATCGCAAGGCTTGCCTGTAAGTGCCCTCGCTCCCTGTGATGGAAAAAGGAGCGCAGCGCAATAAATTTGACCTAGAATAGTTGTTGGGAAGAGAAAAATGCGTAAAGCATGAGAAACCCACTGATCTTCCTCATAGCATCTTTGAAAGCGCTGTTATTAACTGACAATAAATCTAACAAACTTTATAATTAGGTTACTTCTTTCCTTTGAACTCCCATTGCCAGAGCCATTAGCTAGTGCAGCGCTGTGATTTATAAGCGAGAAGCAGCACTAAGTTCGTCAGTTTATCGGCTTTTATTTTAAAAGGCATTTGTTTTCCCGTCTCCGAGGAAAGCCTGCTGCTCCCTGAAGCTTTGTTGGAAGTCGTAACGTGTCAGGTTGTTTTCTTTTCTCTCCCTGCCGAGACTGCCAGCCAGCATCCCAATTAGCCCCAGCGGTGATGATTTCTGGGATGCGGGGAGTTGTCCGCTGGGAGCCGGATGGGGAAGGAGCAGGTTCCTTCCACCTCGGCCACCAAAGGGGCTGCGGACGGTCACAACCCACGGTCGCGCCGGGGCTGACAGCCACGGGGTGGAAGGAGTTGGGAAATTTCCCCCTGTTTTAAGGATGTGTTTGTATTTTGAGCCGGGGCCCTGCGGGAAACGGGAAAGGAGAACTGGTGACGGGGCTGCCAAAACCTTTTTCACATTGATCCCGTGAATTTCCAAGTTGCCTGATGGCTCGCAGGTAATTTAGTTTAATAATGAGCAAGCCCGCTGCCGCAGGACTGCGGGGCCGTCCCGTGCGTGCCTGCTGCGGGGTGCTTGCCCCGTCCCTGCGTGCCATCTCCCTGCTCTCTCCCCTCCCGACGGGTCCCCGCTGCCCCGTGACACCCCCCTCCCGCAGTCGGTCCCTGGATGAGGGGTGCAGGGGGGTGTGTCTGCCTGCACCCCCCTCCCCAAGGAGCTGCCGCTGCCTCCCCTCCCTGCCACCTTCCTCACCGACCCTCCCGCCTGCCACAGCCCAGCTTTCCTTGGGGCTACCGGCATCCTCGTATTTTTTCCACGCTAATTAAGGTTATTACTTGTGCTTGCGGGGAGCGATGAATGCTGCACTTGCTGCTCGCCGCAGCGGGCGCCGTGCGTGGGCCAGGCCGGCTCGGCCGCTTTTTGTTAACAGTCTCTTGAAATCAGCCATTTCCCTGCAGGCTTTTTTTGCTGTCAGGTCATTGCTTTAGAAAAAAAACAAAACAAAACAAACCAAACAAACAAAAAAAACCCAACAAACCAACCACCTCCAGATGAAAAGGGTTCGATTTCCACAGCCACTCGGCGGGTTTTCCCACTGCCTGTGCTGACAGAAAGGGTTTTTTATTGTGCATCAATTACTTTCAAGTGAATGGGAGACATTATGTTATTAAATCCCACCCTGCCTCTCGAGGTGCTTTTAATTTGTATGTTTAGGTTCAAATTTCTTCGGGAGTGCCAAACCTTGTATTTGTTTTCCTTGAGCTATTTTCATTTAGGGTTTCGGTAACTGTCAAAGCCTGCAAGTTAATTGTAGCTCACAAGGTTATCTTTCAAAGCTAACTTATATTTCTGTCATGTGCTGGAGCCAGTCCTTGACTGCCTATCTTTATGATACTGTAGATTTTGACTCTTGTAATTATCCTTTGAGTTTAAGCTGATTATGTAGACTTTATAACCGATGTTTGTTTAATTTACCCACAGTGTGTTGTTTGTACAGTGGCTCCGAAAGTAAATACGAACCTGATTAAACATCTCTGCCTGCCACCAATGGCCGTTTTCCCAAAGATACACTAAAATAAACAGTGGAGGGGCTGCGGGAGGGAAGCGGTGTTGCTCGCTTGGCTCCTTGCGCTCGGCTGCGGCAGAGCCCCGGCCGCCCGACCACACCAGAAAGAGCTGCTTTAAAAATCAGTGTTTTCTTAAGCCCAGTAAACCCAGCCTGAAAGCGTTCTCCTCTGCTGCGGGGCAGGGGTGCTCAGCGCTGGGGGGGGGGACGACACAGCGCTGGCGCTGCCACGCTGGTGGCTGGCCGGGCGGTTCAGCAGCGCCGAGATGATGCCGATGCCACCGAAGGAAACGGGGACTGTGGGGTCGGCACCGCCACGCGCGGTGACACCCCCAGCATCTCCCCGGGACAGCGAGGGGCTTGGGCTGCCCCTCTTCCCCCTGCGGGGCCCTGGTGCCACGCACGGCTGGAGTGACGCCAGTGGGGTGAGAGGGGACGCGTCTGTCTGTCCCCCGAGCGCCTGGCAGGAGAGACGCCTCTGTCTGCACCCGCAGCGCCGGGATTAGAGCAGCGCTTTGCCACGCACCCAGCAGCGGTCCCGGGGCTGGCTCTGCCGCGGTGGGCTGGGTTTTTCAGGCATCCTTTTGTATTTACTCATTTCTTATTAGAAGTAATTAGCTCCTGGAGCGGCACGGCGCGTTACGCAGGCGTTTGAAGCTGAGGTGTTTCAGTAGCTCCCAGCCCTTGGACGGCTCTTCTGGAGGTAGGTGATGTGGACGGGGAGCCCCGGAGGTGACGGCGCGGGTCGGGTCCTGCCTGTGTCCCCCAAAGGGGCCAGGCGTGGGCACAGCATCCCGCGGCTGCCGGCCCTGGCACCGGGCTGGGGGTCCCTCTGGGGGGGCCGAGGAAGGCTGCGGGGACGGGCACGGCGCCGGCTCAGTGGCCGCGGGGATGCTCTGCGAGTCACACATCACTAATGAATATTTTTCTTTTTATTAATCAGCGAGCTTTAAACTTACTCTTGAGCAACTCTGGCTTATTGCGTTATCTGGTCTCTGGCTGCAACAGACAGGTTAAAACGTGTGCATCTTATCTCGTGGGTTTTTTGTTGTTTGCTCTCCCAGCCCTGCCAGCGCAACGGAGAGCTGTGCTCGGAAATGCCGGTCGATCCAGGCGTGGAGGACCTGCTGCTCCCAAGGAAAGGGCAGCCGGAGAGGCAGGGGCATGTATGAGGTGCTGTGCACGGCCACCGGAGATACCGAGGGATGACGAATGCCCTGAGCTACCTGCAATGCCATGAGTGGGGCAGGAGAGCCACAGACCAAGGCGTGGGACCAAATCCTGCCCTGGGTCCGGCCAGGCAAAGGTGCTGCTGCAGGAGGTGGGCCGGGGTCTGCAAACTGGTCACGGCCCTTAGGCAGCGGCTGTTGTATTAATGACACCTCTGGGTGCCTGCCACCCTGGGGAATAAACTGGGAAATTGCAGCTTTTCCACTCTAACTGGTTGCCCTGGGAGGACTGGAAGACAAAAGGCAGAGGCTGACCCCTGGGAACAGGAACAGGGACCCTGGACAAGCCGTGCGAGAGGCTCCTGCAGGTTGACGTGGCTCCTAACGAAGGCGCAGGCTCCCAAAAGTCCCCCTCTCGGGTGCCAGCTGCTTTGGTTTGGGAAAGGTGCGAAGCGGGGTGGCAGGCGGCCAGCATTCCTGCGGGCTCCTCTTCCTAGCGGGTTTAGACACATTGGAAAAAAACTCCTCGTTCGCACAGGCGCCGTGGGTGGTTTCCTCCACTCCCCCCCCGCCAGCCCTGGTCTTGCAGCACCGGCTGCTGCCGCTGCCTGGGGTCCCTGCTCTCGGTCCCAGCCCCGCTCCTGGTCCCAGCCCCGCTCTCGGTCCCAGCCCCGCTCCCAGTCCCAGCCCCGCTCCCGGTCCCAGCCCCGCTCCCGGCTCCTCCTGCCTCCCCCTCGCCCGCAGCAGAGCCGACTTGGCCTCTCGCTTGCAGAGGAAAACCTTCCTCCTGCTTTTCCCCCTGCTGCTACACGCACAGCTCCCCGACCCCCAACAATTTTAGGGATAAGTAATGCTGTTTTCCCACTTCAGCAGCTCCTCAGGGCCCGTTGGACCATCCTGCCGGTGCACACCTCCTTCTGGTCTCACTTCCACCAGTTTTTTCCCCAAACTGGGCAGGTCCCTATCGCCCTGGAACATCCCCGGGGCAGCTCTGCACCCACAGCCCTCCTCACCAAGGGGGTGCAGGGGCTGAGCCCCATGGCTCAGCATCACTGCTGCGGCCCCCAGCTCCGGGCATTGCCTGCTTGAGGAGGGAGAAAAATCTGCTTTTGCTCTTTTAATGACATTTTCTCATCTGCATAAAGACAGAAAAAAAAAAAAAAGCCAGCGTGGCTTTCTGGGGACGGGGGCAGTCTGGATCCCTCTTGGCTGGGTCCATCGCCTTCAACGAGCGCTGACGGGCGGTGGGTGTCTGCGGGGTGGGGGGGTGGGAGAGGACCGGAGTTTTCTCTATGGGTCAGACCACCCCTGTGCGTGCTATACCCTGCTGGACACCGGGGACTGGTCAGACTGGAAAGGCAGGCAGGTGGAATGGTGGCCGAGGGTGGGCTGGGGTGTGCGTGGGCTGCTGGATGCCGTCAGGGCAGAGGGGCAAAGACAGGGGGGCATGCAGGAAGGGCTGATAACCCAGAGAGAGGGAGAAACTTTCACGTGGAAACTCAAAAGCCTGGGGGTTAGAGGAAAGGGTCACGGGGAGAAAACTGCTTTTTCTCCTCTGCTGGAGATGGCCCTGTCAGCTCAGCCCGGGGCTGGCAGCCTCCCCCACGCCTCCGCTCCCTCCCGCGGGGAGAGTCCCAGCCGCTTCGCAGCACTTTCATCTCTGCAGATGGAAGGGTTTGAGGAGCACCAGAGAGCCGGCTCGGGTGACCCCAGGCTGTCTCACGGCTCTTATTGCCCCCTCTCCTCTCGCAGCGCGCACCTCCCATCTCCACCTGCCCCTGCAGCTCCCCGCCTGCCTCTGCCCGGCTCCAAACCGCTCTCACCCCATTAAAGGCCACGCTGCGCTCAGGGCAGGTGCTCCTCAACTGCAGCCTCGCTCAAAGCCAAGCTCCGCTGCCGTAACGGAGGCCTTTTATGTCGGTGTTTTTTTCCTCCTAGAGAAGGTTTGTAGAGGATTCCCTGAGCCAAGGTGAAAATTCTCTGCCAGGTCTCCTTGCTCAGCACCCGGGGAAATTCCTCTGGCCCTCGTTAGAATAGCACCTCTGGGCAGCCCTAATTACAGGGAGGGAGCTGGAAAGCGCGCAGATGTCATTAACCACCCTCGGGTTTGTTCTGGAGCCAAATAAAACGGCAAAGGTGGTAAGAGCTTCCCCGAGGCACAGCCCTTCATCCAGGAGGGCTGAGCCGGGATGGCCCCGCATGCTCGGGCAGCTCTGGTGGCACGGGGGTCTCTGTGCCATCCCCGCCAGGGCTGGGGTCTTCACCCCACCAGCGACCCACTGCAGCCCTGGAGATGGGGAAGGGCGAGGAGATCTCTCAGAGCTCCTGGAGAAACCATTGCACGTGCCCATCCCCATCGCTCTGGCCCAGCCGCCCGGCCCCGGGCTGGCCTCCTGGCGGAATTACTCCAAGTCTGTGTTTCCAACCTCTGCCCCGGGCTGACATCCTGAGCCAAAAGAGCCAAAAGAGATGCTGCGGTGTCAGCCGGCATATACCGAGATCTGTGTTTATTTATGGGGCCAGAGGAGGCCACAGAGATGCTGCATCAGAGGGCTGGAGCCCCTCTGCTGTGAGGACAGGCTGAGAGAGCTGGGGGGGTTCAGCCTGGAGAAGAGAAGGCTCCGGGGAGACCTTCCAGCCCCTTCCAGTCCCTAAAGGGGCTCCAGGAAAGCTGGGGAGGGACTCTGGAGCAGGGAGTGTAATGATAGGATGAGGGGGAACAGTTTTAAACCGAAAGAGGGGAGATTTAGATGAGGTATTCGGAATAAATTCTTGGCTGGGAGGGCGGTGAGCCCCTGGCCCAGGTTGCCCAGAGAAGCTGTGGCTGCCCCATCCCTGGAGGGGTTCAAGGCCAGGTTGGACGGGGCTTGGAGCAACCTGGGCTGGTGGGAGGTGTCCCTGCCCAGGGCAGGGGGTGCCACTGGGGGCTTTATGGTCCCTTCCAACCCGAACCAGTTTATGATTCTATGTGTCATAAAAATATTTGTGATGCATCCTTCTTGTTCCCCTTCCTTTTTATGGAAAGCGCTGGATTCTCAGCCCTCTGCTGATCAAAGCCTTTTGCGGGGCAGGTTCCCCACCCGACCGGCGGTGGGGACTGGACTGGCGCAGGGTCAAGTGCTCGGGGCTCAGCCCATGCTCACCTGGGTGCTGAGCTCTAAAAATCACTGCGTTTGCTGCAGAGGGCTGCAGAGTCTTGCCCCGGGGCTGGGAACATCACAGGCAGCGCTTCCTTTTCTTCCTCTGGTTTTTTAATTGCTCTTTAGCCTTTGTTCGTGTATTTTCGGTGGTGTGTGTCCTCACGTACGGCTGGGGGCAGAGAGGGAAGCTGCCTGGTGCCAATGTGCCCTCCCCTGCTGTGGGGGTGGATTCTTTCCCAGCAAATTGCTATTAGCCTCTAAGGGTAAAAAAAAAAAAAAAAAACAACCCCACAGCGGGCTGCGAGGCACCCGGGAGATGGTGTTTTTCAGGAAAATATCGAGAAGCGAGAATGCACTCAGGCTGCTGGAAAAGGCCCAGCGCCTCTTGGTTTTAAAAGCTTGATGGGCTTTCAGCTCTCCTGCGCCCGCAGCAGCACGGCGAGCGCCTCTCTCCTCAAACCGGGGACTGCGATGGATGCTCCGCAATATCCACGGGGGTTTTTTTTTTCTCTTTCCTCTCTCTCTCCACTGGAGACCCACAATCTCCAAGAAACAAATCAAGCTCCCCTCGGTTTTAAAAGCCCTAAAACATATGAAGCCTTATCAGCCAGCCCCTTCCCTTATGGGATATATATATATATGCAATTCCCAACCTGCACTAAATCAATATCTCTCCACAGATGGATAGAGAGATAAATTTTAAAGAATAAGCTTAATTTTATTACTGTGTTCTGAGTGGCCATTGCGTGACAGCGCAGCGCTGGATTGACAAGGGTTTGATGTCGGGTAATAGCACATCAGCAGGCCCCCGGTCCTTTGATGTATTATAATAGCGCATCATCAGAACAATGGCGGTTTGATATATTGTATTAGAACGTAATCAGAGTGATGGGGCTTTGATATATTATGTAAGTACATCATCAGAGCGGTGGTGCCGTGACATATTACCTTAGAGCCCTGTCAGAGCCGCCGCACTTTAATGGATTTCAATAATACATCACTGGGGCGGGGGTCCCTCAGAGCCGCCGTGCCGGCAGCCACGGCGGCCGCTCCGCTCGCTGCAGGACATCCCGGCCTCCGAAAAACCTGAGCGGTTCCCGCGGCAGCCGGAGCTTTCTGAAGAAGGTCCAGGGAGGAAACACCAGGGGGTGTTGGGGGTGAGCACAGCCCCGTCTCCGTGGGGCGGCTGTGGGGCTCAGGGACCCCAGCGTGGAGAAGTCCCCCGCGCACAGCCCAGGGCGGG
This sequence comes from Larus michahellis, assembly GCF_964199755.1. Lineage (NCBI taxonomy): Eukaryota > Metazoa > Chordata > Aves > Charadriiformes > Laridae > Larus > Larus michahellis. The sequence goes on along the minus strand of NC_133904.1, from coordinate 1,461,251 downwards.
GAGAGGGGTGTCCCTGAGCTGGTTGGGGCTGTGCTGGGGACGGGGCTTGGGGCTTGCTGGGTCAGATTGTCAGGTTTTCTGGGTGTCAGTTTTTCCGGTTGCCAGATTTTCACGGTTTTCCTTTTAGAGCCGCCGGCACACCCGGTCTTTGCATCAGCGATGGTGGCTGAGGGCAGGGACACGTGGTCACACCATGGTCCTGACGCCACCACCTTCACCGCACCGTACCAAACTTCAGGTCTCGTCTTCTGAGCTGTGAAAGGGAAGGGGATTTCCAAAGGGACGAGCTGGAGCTGGCAGAGCGCGCTGGCAGCGAGCAGGGCTGTGCTCAGCTGGAGAAGATCCCTGCCTTTCCCTTCCTTCAGCCATTCCCTGCTCACGCACGAAAAGGTATGGAACGATATAACTGCTGCATAGCGGATAAAAACCACTTAATTTAGCGTCTCTGGGGCTGGGACGTCCCGTAGCCCTTCCGCATCTTTTTGGGTGGAAGGAGAAAAGCAGCACGGGTAAGTAGGAAAAATAATAAGGAATTCCAGAAATTTCAGCTTATGCATGCTGAGGTTTCCCAGAAGCGCTCGTCAACGTGACACCCGGGTTGAATGTTTTCTTGTTTCAGGCTTTTTGTTGATTGGGTTTTCTTGCTTTGGGGCCAAGCAGTCATTTGCACCGGCCTAACAACGTGCCTTGTTTTCTTCTCCTCTTCACTTCAACAAAAAAAGCCATCAAAAATGAGTCTCAGGTGAAACTTCTCCGCTGAAATGGATACATTTCGTATCTCTGAAACAGAGACGCTCCACCATGCTGGAGCTTTTTTATTTCTTTTTAAATTACGTTGGCTGCATCTGAACGTATTTCAGAAGAAGAGAAGAGCCGTTCTACTTAAGAAATGCCAAAACAAAAATTTTCAGCTTTCCGAACTCTCTTCCGATGGGATGTGGATGGGGCTGAGCGTTGCTGACGGGCTTCCTGAGACCTTTTCCGGGCCCGAGAAATAGACGTCTGACCCAAAAATGAATTCAGAAACAGAGAAGAAGGAGGCAACGCAGGAGACTGCCAAAAGGGAGCTCTTGGAAGTAGAGAACAGCGCTAATATTTGGGGAAATTGAAATTCCAGCCCTGAAATTGCCTATCATTTATCATCCCCAACCACCTTACAAAGTAAGAAAAACAGGCATTAAGCCTTATTGCTTTTTAAATACTTATGATCTCAGGGAAAAGCCATCTAATCTGCTTCCTTCGATACGTATTCCACGCAAACGTCCGAGAGTGTAACGGTAAGGTTCGTGTCCCTGTGTGCATTGACACACACGAAGAAAGGCTGTCAGGCCGCTGCTGAGATGCTCAGATGATAAACGCCATCGCCGGGGCTCGGGGGCTGCCGTCCCCTCCCTGCAGCCCCCCTGCTGTGGGGACGGCACCATCTCTGAAACCAGACCCAGACCAGGACGCCTTATTCTTTTCTGCAATAGAGAGTTCAAATCTGTTCCTTTACGGGCTGGGAGTGAACGAAAATTTGGGCAGCCGCCCCAGGCACCAGGGCAGAGCCCGGAAGAGGCCGTGAATTTCCAGGCTCAGGCCCTTCCAAGCCCAGAAAAGCGAGATTTGCCCTCAAAGCAAGGAGAAGGTTTTGCTGCCGCTAGAGCATCTCACTGGATAGTCGTTTTCTGATTCAAAGGCTGGTGAGCTCCTGAGCGTCTCTCTCCATGAGCTGCTCCTCTGACCCCCCCCGCCACGGCCAGGGGTTTTTGCAGCTCCGTGCCCCGAGACCTGCACGTCTTCAAGGGTCAGACCCCAAAATTTGCCGGTCTTACCCCTGGGAGCAATGCTGCGTGCTCCGAGGGGTTTTCCTCCCTGCTGCTGAGGTCCTTGGGGATGCTCTTTCCCCAATGCTCTTTCCCCGCCATGGCACCAACCACTCTTAGAATTTCCTCAGGCGGGAGATCGCGGGTGTTGGGGGGTACCAAGCATGGTAAATGTTCTCAGGGATGGCACGCAAAGCCACCTAGCGCAGGTACCTCTGTAATCGTGATGTGCTGCTCGGCAGCCATGTCCCTTGCACGGCCACCTCCGGCGCCAAGGCGGGTGCCCGCAGCCATCCGGCCCTGCCGCCACCTCCCGCGGGGGCTCTGTGGCGCTGGGCACCACGTGCCTCACTTTCCGCCTTTTGGTTGATTAGCTTAAAATGGAAGCAGAAAAAGCCCCAAACCCTGTTGGGCAGCATGGGGTGGGCTACAGGGGTGTCATGGACCCGCACAATGCCCCGAGCTGCCTCCTGGTGCCCGGTTCTCCTGCTTCCCATGGGATTGGGGGATGCGGTTCCTTCCCTGAGCATCAGCAGGGATGGGGGGAGCAAGGCTTCCTGCAAAAGCAGCTCTGCAGGGCTGTTGTCACCATCACTGTCCTCTCCAGGGGATGGGTGGGGATGCTCGGTGTCCAAACAGCATCGGTCGGTTGGTGTCACCTCCCGAAGCACCAACGGGACCCACCAGCGCCCCTGCAAAGTGCAGGTCTCCCGGGGGTTTGCGTGCGGAGCGGACGGCTTCTCCCCACGCTGCTCCCGCCGCCGGGGGGGACTGGGGTCCCCCCGGGGAGGGCAGATCTCCTCCTCCTCCATGGGAAGCGTTTCGGAGGCTTGGTCGTACATCAACACCTCCCGCTCCAGAGGAAACGTCGGAGTTTACCTGCTAATGGTCAACCACAAGGCAAAAAAGGGAAAAAAAAAAAAAAAAAAAAAAGGAAGCAAACAAACAAACCAACCAACCCTCGAATGATAGGGGAACATAAATTATCCAGAACTGGCAAGAAATGAAAGTGTTGCATGGTCCCCTGACAGCAATGGGATGAATAACTGATGATGATTAGTTAAATCATAACATTGCTCATGCCATGCATAAATGATGAGCCAACTGCTTGTGATGCCCTGATGAGATGCAGCGTTCTTAGCTTTCTATCATTCCCACTTTGTAGCCCCAAAGAAACTACCACATTTCTGCATTTTTGTGTTATCTGGCACATCAAGCAATGCGACAATGAATATATATTGACCTTATTATAGCAGCCGGCTGCTTGTGCCAGAAGCAACCAGGCATACTTTGCACAAATTAAAGCTGTCAGCATGTAATTTATGGTTCATTGCAAAAGAGGAACAGAACTCTGAGGGGAACATTGTGGTTTGGGAAGCAGGTAGGTAGGCAGATGAATTGCATGATAAAATATCTTGCTAATGATGTGATGTTAAAGCTGAAGTGTCATTTTCATTCTGTTTTGCACATTTTTTTAGTTATTTCTTGCTCGAGATGATTTTCCCCTTTCCACAGTTGGGTGTTGGTGGTTTTTTTTCTTTTTTTTTTTCTTTTTTTTTTTTTTTTCCTTTTCTTTCCAAAAGCTAAATTACTGGTTATACCTGAAAAGGATGAAGTAGGTGTGATAATTTGTGAGCAGACAGCCGTTGTCTGAAGACAATGTGGTGGCACCCCGAGCGACGTTAGAGCCCCGCAACAGGGAGTCGTCCTACGGGCGCAGCCAACAGCCTTGACACGGGGGCTGGGGCGGGGATGATGAAAGTTTTGCTCTTTTTTTTTTGTTCAGACGAGGGAACAGTCTTAAGGAGAAACAAAATAACGAAATCTATCTGTGCGCCTTCGCTCCTGTTCACACACACACACGCACACATGCACACGCACGGCGTCAAAATCGTACAGCAAGAAGGATGCTCGACGCCGCAGACGGCAGCCTCGGCGCCCGCCGACTGCCGGCATCCCTCAGTTTCATGGATGCTGGGTCTTTCCTGCCTTTTTTTTTTTAATTTTCCCAATCGCTCAGCAGCTGAAGGAAAAGGAAAGGGGGAAACAAAGGGGAAAAAAAAAAATATAATTCAGAGAAACAGGTGGGGGAGATGGGTTTGCGTGGGATTATGTCGCCTTCGATAATGCACGGAAGCGCGGGAGCGGGGAACGTGAGAGCCAAGCGAGGAAAGGCCGGGGGAGGCTGGAGGAAATGGGGATTTACAGCCTGCCGTGCCGGAGAGCTCTCTTTAGTCCAATAAATAAATGATAAAATAATTAAATTCTGAAATAAAACGTCACTGAATTATTTAACTGCTCACCTAGGAATAGCTGTGACTCAGCCGGGCGAGCCCTGTTGTTCTGCTGCGGGTGCCAAAACCAACACGCGACGCAGCAAAGGGCTCTCGGCACGGGGTGAGCTGGGGGGGGACGGCCGGCACCCCGTGGGATGGGGGCTGAGGTCGGGAAATCCGGGGTTTGCTCCACCTTGGAGCCGGTCCAAGGCAGCTCCAGCAGTTCGGCATGGCGGGGAGGCGAGGAACGGTCCTTGCCCAGGCGGAGTGGGCTGTGCTGGGGGCTGGGGGAGCAGGAGATGGCTCTGGCATGGGGACCCCGCTGGGTGCCACCGGCCCCCCCAAGTCGAGTGGGTCCCCAAGGGGTGCGAGCCCCGGTACCGTCATGCTCCTCCGCGCCCACGCTCGCAGCCGGTTTGCTGCTGCATCTGGCATGAATTTGGGGTGTCAGGCCCCTTGAAACGGCAGAAAATTGTTCTGCCGGTGTTTTGGAAAGCACGAGCGTGTGTTTGCGTTTCACAGAGCAAGGCGGACTCGCCATGGGGGGTGCGATGGGGCAAACCCAGCCCCGCAGCCCCGGGCACGTCCCCTCCCCGGCCACGCTCCATCCCTGCTCCTGCTGCGGACAAGGTGGCTTGGCAGAGCACCCCTCAGGCGGGATGCGCTCTGGAATACCGGCGTTATTTTCCCGGATCTTGGCGATTTTCCTGGCTGACACGCTCTCCCGGGTGGGCTCCGCGCCTGGCACTCATGGGGGGATATTTCATCGGACACGGCGAGGGGAGGCTGGGCCATGCTGCCACGGTCACCGCACGTCCCGCGTGGGGCGATGCGGAGGCAGCGGCGGGGTCAAGGCATCGTTGCCGATCTGGGGTGATGACTCTGCGAGGTGCAGGAGGTCCGGCCAATGTCACCGCGTTTCGAGAGCGGTGACACGGCAGCGGGAGGCACGGCAGGGCGAGGAGGCGCTGCGCGGCAGCGTCCGTGGCAGCCAGAGCGGCATGGGGAGGCACTCGTCTGCCCGAGGACAGCCTGCCTGCCTTGGTCGGTTTGAGTCCCAGCTCTCCAGCATCAATCAAAGGTAAACTGAGTCTGAGCGCTGGCTAACGCCTCCCTCAGAGCCGTCCTGCCGAGCTGGGAGGGTTTCCTCAGGAGGTCTTGGGATGTGCTAAACTGCAGAAGATGCAGGAAACCTGCAGGCAGGCATCAATGATCACCGACATTGATTTTTGCCTCTTTGGACACTTTAGTTACTCCATCTGGGTGCGCGGCTCGTTACTCCAGCTGCTCTGCCTGTGGCAGGACACGGCACCGCTGTAACTGGTGTTAATTGGAAGATGACTGCAGCCAGGGCTTGGCCTTGTCACGCCGGTTCCTGCTTGCTTCTGCCTCGCCGTGCTGCTGCAGTGGGTCCGCACGCACCCATGCGGTGCCATCGCCCGCCACGTGTGCGCCAGGGCTGGCACCCCCGGGGACCTGGCAGCACCCGGCAGCTGCCGACCAGGAAAGGTTGGAAGACGCTCATGTGGCCCAGCTGGGAGAGCCCGGCTCATGTCCGTCCCTCACTGGAGACCGTGCTGGAGCTGCCCGTGTCTGCTGGGTGATCACAGGGTCATGGAATCATAGGATTGTCTGAGTTGGAAGGGACCTTTCAGATCATCGAGTGCAACCATCAACCCAACGCTGCCAAACCCACCACTAACGCGTGTCCCTCAGCACCACGTCTACAGTCTTTTAAATCCCTCGGGGGATGGCGACTCCACCACTTCCCCGGGCAGCCTGTTCCAAGGCTTGACAACCCTTTCGGTGAAGAAATTTTTCCTAATATCCATCCTAAACCTCCCCTGGCACAACTTAAGGCCGTTTCCTCTTGTCCCATCCCCTGTTCCCTGGAAGAAGAGCCCGACCCCCCCTGGCTACCCCCTCCTTTCAGGGAGCTGTAGAGAGCGAGAAGGTCTCCCCTCAGCCCCCTTTTCTCCAGGCTGAACACCCCCAGCTCCCCCAGCCGCTCCTCACAGGACTTGTGCTCCAGACCCCTCACCAGCTCCATTGCCCTTCTCTGGACACGCTCCAGAACCTCAGTGTCTTTCTTGTGGTGAAGGGCCCAAAACTGGACACAGCCCTCGAGGTGGGGCCTCACCAGTGCCCAGTACAGGGGGACCATCACTGCCCCAGTCCTGCTGGCCACACTATTGCTGATAAAAGCCAGGGTGCTGTTGGCCTTCTTGCCACCTGGGCACACTGCTGGCTCATATTCAGCCGGCTGTTGACCAACACCCCCAGGCCCTTTTCCACCACACAGCTCTCCAGCCGCTCTGCCCCCACCCACCCTGAGCACTCATGGGGTTGTTATGGGCCCCCGCGCTCCGGGGGCTGGGAGGGGGACGTGGCTCTGCAGCCAGACGTGTGGTCCCATGACGGGACTGGGCGGTGATGCTCTCTGTGGTGTCGGCCCCTCCAGCCCCCCACCAGCCCTGCTGCCCTGAGGGCCATCAGAGGGTTCTCCTTCCTCGCAGGGAGCACATTTCTCGAGCAAGCGTGCGAGTGGCCCTTCAATACAGCACTGCATTGCCCGTGTCCATTCCATCGCCACTTCTCCAGCCACCAGTGACCTGGTGTGACCAGCCCAGCACCCATTCACCAGAGCTCGGCCCGGCGGGGATGGACAAGGATGGTGCTGCCGAACCAGACAGTCAAACCGCTTTTGAGAAAGGGGGAAAAAAAAGTTTTTAAAATAAAAAAACAAGTTGAAGTTGGCTCGGTGCTGGCACTGCCTTTGAACCAAATGTCTCGCTGCAGCCAGTGACAGCTCCGCAACACGAGTGGTGGCAGCATTCGCGAACTATTAGTGTTAAATTATTCCAACAAAAGCAGGCCTTGATGTTGTGTTGAAGTTGATAACTTGAGGATGTGTTTGAAAAGGATAAAAGCTTTGCCTTCAAAGGCTGGCTCCTCTTTTTTATGAGACACACTGCTGAGCGAATTAACCATTTCTGTAATGAATGCATCATTCTCGAGGCTAATTAGCAAGCATTGGGGCTCACGATTTGGTAACTGTACCTTAAAAAAAAAAAAAAAAGAAGAAAAGGTTTAGCTGTTTTCCCGACATCCAGTGTCACGTCCCGAATGCCGCCGTGCTGCCTGCGTTTGCTGCGGGCGCGGGCAGGAGCTGCGGTTCCCCAGCGGAGCGGGCGCAGGTGAGGCCGTTCACCGGAGATTTGGGGTGACTGAAGCAGTTGATGCCGGAGGTGCCAGCGCTCACATGCCCGATGACGCGTGCTCCTGCTCTCCTCCCCAGGAGTAAAGCTGCAATCTCTTTCCAAGAACGTTATCCATCACAGGGGTTTGTCTCCCCCCTCGGCCGTGCGTGGCTGTACGTCCTGCCGTGGTGTGAGCAGCCAGCCTCTTACAGGTCCCAGGCCATGGGCACGGCAGCTAACGAAGGGGTAATTAGCCATCACCGCCCGCACCGCGTGCTCAGGGCCAGGAGAGAGGCTGCAATCCTGCAGCAGAGATATTGAGCGGGGAGAGATGTGGGAGGAGGGAGGTGAATCACAAAGTTTAAAGCTTCAGCCCCAAGATGGGACCAGGATTAGAAGGAAACTCATCTCATGCTGCGGGAGCTGCTCTGGTGGAGGGATGGAGCTGGGAGAGCATTGCATGGAGCATGGGTTTCCCTGCACCACCTGGGGTGCATCACCACTACCATCACCACCACCATCACCATCACATCACCACCACCATCACCATCACATCACCACCACCACCACCACCACCACCACCATCACCACCATCACCATCACCACCATCACCATCACCATCACCACCATCACCACCGCCACCACCATCACCACCATCACCATCACCACCATCACCACCACCACCACCACCATCACCATCACCATCACCACCATCACCACCACCACCACCACCAACCCCATCACCTGCAGAGGGGGTGTGTTAGCACACACTTATATCCCAGCACCGCAGAGTGGATTATAGGGCTATAATCCAAGGGAAAAAAAATACTTTTTTCCCCAGGTCCATGAGGTCTGATGGAAGCTGAGTGTGGGAGCACTGGGTTGTCCCCCACCTTGTGGTCATGCAGCCTTAAACCGCCCCCCTTCTGCCTCCCAGCCCTGCAGGTTTGCCAGGGCGAGATCCCGGCATCTCGAAACGTGGGGGGCAAGATCCCCGCATCCAGCCAGGTGCGGTGAGGGGTACCACTTGGGGGAGGACCAACGGCCACCCCTTGTCATCACACCGGTCCCCCGGGTGATGCTGGCCCCGTGCCACCAGCAAGAAAACCATTCTGGCGAGCAGCAGCGCCGGGGCTGGGTTTGTGCCATCTGACGTTGAGCCGGGGCTAAATTTGTCCGGTTCACACTTGGGCAGAGTGACAGCCGCGAGGAGAGAGAAGTGCCTTCCATTTTCAGTGCAATAAAGATATGACGGGGGAGGGAAAAAAAAAAAAGTTTCCTGGTGGATTAGCACCCTTGAGGTGCTTGAAGCTGTCACTTACAATATGCAAGATCCATTGCTTGACCTCTGCCGTGTGCCAGGGGATGGGGGGGGGAAGAAAGAGAAAAGAAAAAAGCCTTTTACAGGATCCCTTTTGCAAACACGTGACAGTCCACAAATCAAGCCCGTAACACGCAGAACTTACCCAGTAATTAGTTTTATAAACATGCAATTCAGTTGATGTAACAAAAGCTGTAATTTAAAATTTGACACCATCTCCCTTTGCCGGGGGCCGGCGGGAGGGAGGTTATTAATAGCAGGAGTAAGAGTTTGTATTTTTCTTCTCCGTGGCACTTGGGAGGGGGGCAAATGACCTCAGTGTGAAGAAACTTTATTTTCTACTGCCTCTTGATTTATGTGGGGAATCTGTTGCATGATTAGCGCCTATCATCAATAACCAGGCGGCGCGGGCTGACAGCTGCTGAGTGGAATGAAGAAACCCTGTGAAGCAAATAGCTACAAATTTCCCTGACAGCCCTGGTTCGATTACATGGCGTCAGCTGCCAAAACACCAGTTATTACAGGCACGGAGTGCCATGAATAGCTGAGCAGAAAGGAGCACGGGCAGCGGTGACACGGGGTGGGATGTTAACACCCCCCGGCGCTCCTTTCCCTCCGCGAGGGCATTTGGGGATCATTTATTTACAGGCTCGGTGTGTGCCAGCGCCTGGACCTGCTATTTGTGCTGATGCTGAGGGATCACCTCTGCCAAGGCGAACGGATGCGGGAGCAGCAGCGGGGTTTTTTTCCCCCTCCCCGCCAGGGATATCAACGCTAGAAATAAGTTTATAAGAAAATCTGTGCCCTGGCTTTCCACGTGAACCCTTTCTGAGGGTTTGCCAGCACACATATTCTTAGGAAATACTTGAAGGCATTACAGAAATAAAGGCAGGACTCGCTGCTTGCCCGCAGCATTGATTTCTGCAGTCAGAGAGCTGCGAAGGGCGGGTAAGGGAGGGCGGTGGGACTGTGCACCCTTGGGCTTCATGGCAAGCACTAGCCCCATACCTGTGGCCACCCGCTGCTTCATCCAGCCCTGGGCATGGTCACCCAAGGCTTTGCTCGTGAACCGGGCTGCTGGCAAAAAAGGCTCGGGAAATAATTATAAATTTTAAGCAAATGCCGGAAAACCATCATGAAAAGCGTGAGCGTGCAAACTGCAGCCTTCGCCGGCACAAAACGCGATCGCAGCGTTACAGGCACCGAATGGGGGAGTCGTAGCGTTCCCTGAGGCCGGCACAGCCCAGCCAGGCTGAGCAATATATATACTCAAATATAACTCAAATATATACTCAAATATAACCTGCTTAGTGCTCGCGGGGAGCTGTTTGCAACCAATGCCAGGTACCAAGCGTCATTCCCAAAAACGAGAGAGGCAGCAGTTCTGAAAGACGGGTAAATCTGAGAAACATTCGTCTGCTGGCGGCGCTTCCACGTGGGAACGGGGGTAACGCCGAGTACACCGCTTACTGGAAATTATTCGGCCCGCACCACTTCATGGCTATGCCCCTGGCACACAGAGGATCTCACCTCCTTGCTTTAATTATGGGGTTTTTTCCATCGCGGAGAGCAGTGGGATGGTGCAGAGCCCGCTGCAGCACCAGCCGCGCGTGTCCCTTCCCCAGATTTTGGAGGGGGCAGTTGCAGCGTGAGGAGAAAGGAAACATTTAGTAAAATGAGGAGGAATTTGGCATTTTTCACAGGAAACACTCCCCGTGACACGTTCTGCTTCCCAGCAGCCGGGGGGAGGCTCAGCCTGCCGAGCTCCGCAGCATCCCAGCCCCGGGCACCGTGGACTTGGGGCGTGCAGTTTTGGCGAGGACAGCCTGCAACCGCCCCGCACCCAGCATTTGCCGTTCCCTGGCTCCTTTCTGCTATTTTCCATCTTGAAAATAACACCTTTGAAGTCAGTCGCCCTTCGCTCACCCCAAGGTCGCAATGGGGAGATGGGACCCAGCGGGCAGACCCCCGGGATGGGGCTGGCTGGAAGATGCATGGCCTGAGGTTTTCTATAGGAAAAGATTTTTTCCCAGAGATGGGCATGTTTTGAATTTAGGCTTTCGTGTCAAGTTGTGTGCCAGTGTTAGTATTTAATTTTGGTTTGATGGGTTTTTTTTTCTGTTTTGTTTTGTTTTGTTTTTTTTTTCCAAGCTGCAGAGCACGTCCTGGCCAGAGTGCTTCTGGTGAAATCTGGTTTTCATCTGCCCGTGGCATGTCCAAGCAGGGGAATGCCTCTCCCGGGATGACGTTTCAAACTGAAGGAGGGTAGGTTTGGATTGGGTATTAGGAAGAAGTTCTTTGCTGTGAGGGCGGTGAGCCCCTGGCCCAGGTTGCCCAGAGAAGCTGTGGCTGCCCCATCCCTGGAGGGGTTCAAGGCCAGGTTGGATGGGGCCACCTGGGCTGGTGGGAGGTGTCCCTGCCCAGGGCAGGGGGTGCCACTGGATGATCTTTAAGGTCCCTTCCCACCCAAACCATTCTGTGATTCTATGATTGTTCATGGGTATAAACCACCAGATTGGGATTCTCTTTTCTCTTCTCTTCTCTTCTCTTCTCTTCTCTTCTCTTCTCTTCTCTTCTCTTCTCTTCTCTTCTCTTCTCTTCTCTTCTCTTCTCTTCTCTTCTCTTCTCTTCTCTTCTCTTCTCTTCTCTTCTCTTCTCTTCTCTTCTCTTCTCTTCTCTTCTCTTCTCTTCTCTTCTCTTCTCTTCTCTTCTCTTCTCTTCTCTTCTTCCCTAGTTGGGGACTGGTGTTTGGGTGAGGGCCAGGGAAAGGGCTAGATGGAGAGGTTTGCCCGAGGCTCTGCGGGTCCCATGCTGCAAGGATGGCACCCCATGGCAGGCCATACACCCCACTGCAAGCCACGCACCCCACGGCAGACAGCACACCCCACGCCAGCGGGAATTACCGCAGAGACACCAGGCTGCAGCCAGCCCACCTCTGTGTGATGCCCAGGCAACCCAGAGCCCCAAATCACATCGTTTTCTGCTGGAAACTCTCCAGGTGCTAATGAAATATTTATGAGTCAAGGCACAGGCGGCCTCCCATGTAAGGAAAGGAACTGTTTTTATCGTGAAGATGAACTTGAGGGGAACGTTTTATTAGAGAGCATGGTGTTGTAAAACATTATATTCAGAAGAGGACGGTGTGTGATTTCCCTCCTGCGGAGCAAGTCTCAGGCACGGAGCTGGAAAGCCGAGCGTTTCCTCAGCCAGAGGTAGGATGCTGCCATGCGGCTGAACTCTCCTGAAGGCAGGGTCTGCTCCGAAACGCAGCTGATGGTGTGAACGGCACTTGCTTTTCCAAAACAACATCCTTATCCTCCCCGCTGGTGGTTCCTCACCCTCGTGCCCACCTGGTTTCAGTAGGAGATGCGACCTCGAGGAGGGCTTGGGAAGGCTTCCCATCATCTGGGATGGAAATCCTTCCCCCGGCAGTGCAGGAGGGATCCGGCAGCCACACTCTGCTGGGCACGATGCTCCGGACGTGGCTCCCATTCACCTCCCGCCGGCTCGGCCAGCGGTGAGCTCTGCTGCCGGCCCCTTCCGCCAGCACAGGGTTATTTGTCAGGTTTTAGTTTCTCTCAGCTTTCCTTTTAAAATAATGGAAGCGTTAACCCTGGTTCACGGGCTGGTCAACATTTTAATTCCTCCCTAACTTTATAAGGGAATTTCATGAATTATACAGTGTGGTAACAGAAGGAGCTAAATAAAGATGCAACACTAGCTGTGTTTATTAAATACACCCTCACTATCCATGGAAGCTATTTGCAAGTCAAAAATACGGCACACGATGATCTAGCTGTCGATTGCAAATTTTTTAGATTACTGCTAGGTCGGCACTATCTTATACTAAATCCCATCCACTAAAAATAAAAGGAGGGGGCTGTGCACGGGGAGCTGCAAAGCAGCGGCAGCCTCGCCGCGGGCTCCCCGGTGATGGGGACCTGCCGAGCACAAACGTGTATTCCTTCCCCCGACAGGCGCTGAGTAACCCCTCAGGAATTCGATAGGCATGTTTAGGTGATGCCAGGAGGCGTTAATAATAAAGATGACCCTCACTTATGGCCTGATCCTGGGAGGAACCGCGCAGCCGCCCGGAGAAGGAGCAGGGAAGGGCGCACAGGAGATCTTGGAGCTGCTGCTGAAACCCCACCGGAGGGGACACCCTGGCAGAGGTGACACCTCTGCGCTCACCGTGCTCTTGATGGGCAAGAAGAGGCTTTGGAGGAGGACACCCAGCGGCGTGGGGGAGCAGAGAGCTCCATCACCAAATCTCTGCCATGAGCTGCTTCCTCCTGCCGGCCCCCCACACCTCTGCGGCAGAGCGAAGGGCGAGGTGAGGATGGCTCCCTTGCTGTTTGCAAACAGCTTTGAAAATAAGCAGTTGTGCGTTTGTGGCAAGGCTGTGTTTATATTAAGCAAACGAGCAGCTGCGCGTACATCTTTGCCGGTTTTTTTCTCCGGCAAATGCCAGCTTGCTCTGCTCGAGCGCCGAGCGTCGGGGCTGCCGGGCTCCTGCCTGCCCCGGCACCGCTTGGGTTTCCCTGCATGAGCTGTTTAGAAATACCAAACCGGGGCCATTGTGCTGGGTCAAACGCCGGTGTTGGGTCGTGCCGGCACCAGGCATTAGGAGATGCCACCAGGCAGGAGGTCGGGGCGGGTGGGAGCAAGAGATCCGTGCACAGCATGGAGGAAAGGGTGGGAGAGGGGCAGGCAGCGAAGCCTGGACTGTGCCGGAGAGCCTTTGCTGCGGCATTGGAGCTGCTTTCACACAATCCCAGAGTGGTGGGGGTGGGAAGGGCCCTCTGGAGATCACCCAGTCCCACCCCCTGCCAGAGCAGGGTCACCCACAGCAGGTGGCACAGGAACGCCTCCAGGCGGGGTTGGGATGTCTCCAGAGACGGAGACTCCCCCACCTCTCTGGGCAGCCTGTGCCAGGGCTCTGCCACCCTCACAGCAAAGAAGTTCCTCCTCGTGTTGAGATGGAACTTCCCATGGGCAAGTTTGTGCCCGTTACCCCTTGTCCTGTCGCTGGGCACCACTGAGAAGAGCCTGGCCCCATCCTCCTGACACCCCCCTTTCAGTATTGATAAGCGTTGATAAGGTCCCCCCTCAGCCGTCTTTTTTCCAGACTGAAGAGACCCAAATCCCTCAGCCTTTCTTCATAGGAGAGACGTTCCAGTCCCCTCAGCATCTTGGCGGCCCTTTGCTGTCCCCTCTCCAGCAGTTCCCTGTCCTTGAAGCGGGGAGCCCAGAACTGGACCCAGGGCTCCAGCTGTGGCCTCCCCAGGGCAGAGCAGAGGGGGAGGATGACCTCCCTCCACCTGCTGGCCACGCTCTTCTTGATCCACCCCAAGCCCATGGCTGCTGCAGAACCAAGGCTGGCCGAGTGGTCAAGGCAACCCGAGTGCTGCCGCGCTGGGGTCACCGTGGCCAGACACCTCTAGGAGGGCATCGCCTGGACCAACCATGACCATCAGTATGACCGGGAGGGCATCACTCTGGTGTTTGCAGGCTGTGTAGCCCCCGAGGACCCTGTGGCAGCGCCAGGCAGGCTCCAAGCACCTCTCCAGGGCAACCTGCTGTGGGTGACCCTGCTCTGGCAGGGGGTGGGACTGGGTGATCTCCAGAGGTCCCTTCCGACTCCCAGCATTCTGGGATTGTGTCATTCTGCGATTCTGCGAGGGAGTAAAAGCAGCAATATTAGTGCCTGTCCCCCTCCCTGCACGCACAGCAATCTGACCGTTAGTTACCAAATTGGCTATAAAGGCAGGCTGAGGGTGGTTCCAGACTTCACAGAAATTAGCTGGATTCAATTAAGCATCTCTCGTTGCCACCAAAGCAAAGGGCGAGGATGTTGGCAGGCGCCGCACGCCCCGGAGCCGCAGCACGGGGGGCAGTCACGCCAGGCTGCTGTGGCCATGGGTTTGAAGGTCGTTTCCCGCAGCTGGAGCTCGTGGCTTGAGCTTTTCCTTGAAGGAAAAGCAGAGCCAGTTCTCCCTTCCCGCGCACAGTACAGAAACCCCCGTCCCTTCCCCAGTCCGAGAGCAGAAAACGACTGGAACTGCACACTGGGAGGAAACTACCATGAAATAGCCCTCGGTCATAGATTAGGAGCATGTCATATGTTTCATTACCTGCTGAAAGACAGTTGCCGTGTGCTGGGGAATATTTTTAATGCCAAACTATTTACAGCTCTCTGCCGTTTCTTTGCAAGGGTGCAGCCAGAAAAGCGTTAATAAAGCAGCCTTGATGATCTGAATGATTTATGGAGCCGCAATTCTGTAAATAGGGTTCAAACTTTTCGAGATTTATTTGTTTTCCAACAAAAAAGTCATCCTGGTGGTACGCAATGTATATACCGTGTAGGTTAATTATGCTATTTATATCTGAGATAAATTGTTGGGCGGGCAGTGTGCCAATGCACCAGTTTAGCTTGATGCTAATGTTTTCTAAGAGATTTTTTTTATGCCCCTGGAAGTTTTGTAATGAGTTCGTGCGACTCCGTCAGCCGTCGCAAGACGTGTGCTCGAGCCAGACATCGCACCCCTCGAGTGCCCCGCACGGTCAGGCCGTATTTCTGATTTCTTATTAAAAATTCTCTTTGTTCCCTTCTGCCTGCCGTCGGTCCTTCTTGCGCTGAAGCATGCCAGCAGCAGAACGCTCTGTCGGATTTTGAAGCGCAGGCAGCTTTCTTTTCAAATGCTTCCTTTAAAAACCCCTTCAATATCGCAGCCTTCAGAAGTCCCCCCTTTCTGCCAAGCCTTTACATTACTTTTGTTCTTTGTTCTGCTTCCTTTAAGTCTGGTCCCCCGTCCATTACGCCTGCCAGAGGGATCCAGAGTACAAAGATTTCTACCAATGCCTCGCTTCGTTCTGCCTCCCTCCCTCCAGCATCCTCCCTGATTACAGCCTCTCCGTTGCTCTACGGCCGTTCCCAAACTCCCCTTCAGCATCTGAAGCTGCAAATCACTCCTGCCCCGCGTACGCACACGGGGTTTGAATTTGTGCAGCGTTTGAATCCTGGGGACTGGAAGGTTTTTCACTCCGGCTTGCAGCAGGAGCCGGGATGCGGTGGATAAGGCTGACTCCCAGTGGCTCATAGTCCTTGCCTCGGCCGGGGCTTGCTCCGTTTCCCATTCAGGCGATGAATTGCAGAAGCACTCCTGCTCTCGGAAATTTTGCCTCTGCACATAAGTAGATTTTTATCCGTTCCTTCCAGCTGCTGCAGCTCTAAGTGCCCGTGTACGTTTTGTTACGGTTCCCCAGATAACAGCATTTGGAGTATCACTCCTTCAGAAAATCCATGCAAAACCATCTGTGATTTTCTGCTCTTGGATGGATAATTGGATTGTACAGTAGGGTGGGCTTGGGGCTTGGGTTTGTTTCCTTGCCTGAAAACTCAAAGGCACTTAAAACCAGGTTCCAAGAGGCTTTCAGACAAGAAGGAAGCCCTACATGCCCAGTCCTGGCTGCAGGTGAGCTTTTTGCCACCAGCAGCCCCAGTTAATCCACAGCTGCCCCACTGGACATCTCACGGCTGCTCCTGAGCCACCACACACCAGACAGGAACTTCATTTTTTCCAACTCTGGGCTTGGTCCCATATTTTAAAGCACCCTTTAAAGAGCTGCAGAATTTCTTTGGTACCATTCCAATACCTGTGATAAGTTCCTTCAAGGCAACCCAGCTTTTTTTTCTTTCCTGACAATTAATTAAACATTGGGTAACGGTGGCGTTTCTAATTATCTATAGACAGGGCAAAACAACCGCCAGCAGCACAGCCTTCCTCACCCATCCCTACCACAAACCACCTTGAGGAGGTGGCACCGAGGGCCACCGGGATGAAGGATGCTGCTGCACGCGGCACGGCAGCGGCACGCGGTCCCCGATGCTGCGGCACATCCCAGATGGGAGCAGCAACACGGCGGCTGTAAATCACATCACGGAGCAGGCGAAGGAAGGGAAATCAAGGGGAGGAGATGCTGGAAAAGGCTGTGGGGTGTGTGTGGAGCGAGCAGCAGCCCCGAATCGCCCCAAGGTTGTGTTGCTCGAGATTGTCACAGACTTCTGGGCAACCTGCTGGGGCCATTGGCGCCGCGCCATCGCGGTTGGTCTTGTCAACTGGAAGGGCATCGGACTGCAGGGCGTTGAGCATCTGCTGCCGCGCTGCGGTCCAGCGGCCGCGCCGGCGGAGGGCTGAGCCCAACCAGCAGCGCGGGCATCAGCCGAGCCTCCCCCCGTGCTGCTCCGAGCTGGAAGCATTGGCCCCAGCCCCTCGGGGGTCACCGGAGGCCAATTCTGGGTTTATGCAGGCAGCGAAACCGCAACGGCCTCTAGGAAAAAATAACATTCAACAGCAGCAAAATGCAGAAAACAAAGAACAAGCGGGAATTTGGCTGGGGAACGCAGCTGAAGGACGCCGGGTAATGCTGCAGCTTGGATGAGGCTGGCCCAGGTGGCTGGCTGGCTGGGATGTGGGGATGGTCCCGCTGGTCCCTGCTGCCCTCTTCTTGCTCATGTGTGGCTCGGACATTGCAGGATGTGGCCAGTGAGCTCCAGGGCTGCAGAAGCATCCCAGAGATGTGCTCTGCACACCCAGGGGCTGCCATGCTTCTCCTGCCTGGTCCCCAGCACAGCAACGGCCCCAGTTTGTGACTGGCATCCCTCACTGGGAAGCCCTGGCCAAGCTGGTGGCCGTGGCTCCGAGGGAAAAACCTTCATCTCCGGCCGAGCCAGTGGTGATGGAGACACAGTTATAAATGCACTTGACATTTGTTGGTTTTGTTGTTGTTGTTGTTGTTGGGGTTTTTTTTTTAAGAAATAGCAACCCATTTTCCATCTGCCAGCTGGAGTGCCACGGAGCGCATCTCCAGCGCAGCCAGACAGCTGCAAAATAAACCTCCCGGGCTCTCCCCTCCGGTCGGAGCAGCCATGGAGAGCTGCTGGCCCTGGGAAGCTGCATTCCTGCTCACCTGATTTATTATCTCTGCTCCGCACACAGAGAAGAGGATTCTTCCCGGCAAGAAAAGTTGGCAACTCGAGGCAGCCCCTTGGAAACAGCCAGTGTTTGTCTGAGCATTCATTCGAAGGAGCGGAGGGAGAAAGGAAAAAAACTGTTGCAGAGAAAGATTTTAAAAAAAAAAAAAAAGGAGAAATCAGAGGCACTTGCAAAGCTGGGCTGCAGCGAGGCAGTCAGTATTTCGGGAAGGCTGGGACAGAGACCTGCAGAGACGACTTTTGCATATTCAGAAGAGTAAACAGCAGACTCGGCCTTGGTTTTGGGTTTGTTTGGTTTTTTTCAGAATTACAGGAACCAGAGATGGAAAAGACCTATTAACTCGTCTTTCCATTTCCCTCCAGGGCAGAGTAGGATTGCTCCCTGGAGGAGATTATTTTTAGCACTCTGTTGAGCAGAGTTTTCAGCGTCTCATGAGATGGGGGTTTCTCTTCCAGGGATTTAGATGTATGAATGATAAACCAGGTTCTGCAGAAAGAAGGCTTGACCCAGAGATGAAACGAGGATCAAAGCAGCGCTATGAGGTTCAGAAATGTTTGCCTGCGTTTTCTTCTCTCTCTAACATGTTTCTGCATCTCTCTACAGCGAGCCTCGCCCGGGAAGGAAGCAGAGGAAACGAAGCCCCAGTTCTCCAGGGATTTTTCTTACAGAGAAGAAGAAATGTGGCGATTGCTCTGGAAGAAGCTTCATACGGGCATCCCACGTCCCGGGGAAATGTGGTACACACGTACCTTTTCGGGGAGAAAAAGAGGCACGGTGCTGCTAGGTGAGCAGCACGTGCGTGGCGGTGTCCCACAGCCTCAGCAGGAGGAGGTAAGCCGTGCCAGCGGGCGCTTTTGGCACAGCTTTGGGGTGATGGTGCCCCTGCACGGGCTCTGCAGGGAACCCAGGGAATCAGCTCCCACCGCCGCTGCACCCGCAGGACCTGCAGATCGCAGGGTCAGAGGAGCTTTGAGCTCTCACGCCCACAGCATCTTTTAAATATGGCCTGAATCGACGCCGCAGCCTTGGTCTCCTCGGCGGGGTGTGCCGCGGTCCTGCCCGCTGTGCCGCAGCTGCTCGCTCGGGGCGGGCATCGCTCACAGCTTCCCTGCCCGGCTGCTCCACCATGCAGCCTCCTGCAGCCCCTGCAGCTCCTTAACATGGAGAGACACACACCAGGCTCTCTCCCGGACCCATCTCTCCCTCCTTCCTGCAGTTCTCTTTGGTCTAAAAATTAAAATTTGCTTTCAGCCAGTGAGTATATTTTTGCTCCGCGTGGGCTGAGTGACGCCAGCCGAGCGGGGCTTTTGAGCCTGGGCTCGTGGCGAGCAGCCGGGGGACCCGGCGAAACCCTCTGTTTGCGCCCAGAGCAATCGCAAACCGTTTGCAAACAGTTTCAGTGGCTGTTTCGGGTGCGAGGGGGAGGGAGAAGAGGGGAGGAACCGGCCTTGGATGCTGACTCTGAAATGATTGTTCGCAGGCCAGTCATTCAGGCTGCAGACAAGGCCCCATTGACTCTCCTGCCGCGACGGAGCACTTCGGTTGTTAACCGCGGAGAAGGCCCAGCCGTGCCGTGGGGCTGCCGAGAGCTGGACCCGCCGGAGCAGCACGGCCGGAGCATCACCCCGAGCTGCCCGAGGGGCTGCTCAGGGTTTTGGGCAACCCGGCTGCAGGGACCTGCTGGAGACGCCACACTGGAGCCCGGGGCACTGCGCGAGAGCTCCTTCTCCCAGCACCTTTGCCATCCCCTGTGTTTAGCGCCAGCACCCATGAGGTGTGCAGCAGGGAGGGGTGCAGGGCAGCAGCACACCCCTGCCAGGCTGGCGAGGGCACCCGGCGCAGGACTGGAGCATCCTGCACCCGACCAGAGCACCCGGGACACCCGCCCGTGCAGGCTCCTCGGCTGCTGCGGGTTCAGGGGTGCACGGGGGGTTTGCAGGTGCTGCTCCCCATGAAGCAGTGGTACGTGCTGCCGTGGGGTGTTGGGATGGTCACACACTGCCACGGAATATTGGGATGGCCACGGGATATTGGGACGGCCACGGGATATTGGGACGGCCGCACACTGCCATGGGATATCATGATGGCCACAGTATATTGGGATGGCCACACACTGCCACGGGATATTGGGATGGCCACAAGATATCGCAATGGCCACATACTGCCACGGAATACTGCAATGACCAGGGGATATTGGGATGGCCACACACTGCCGTGGGATATTGGGATGGCCACAGGATATTGCGATGTCCATGGGATATTGTGACGACCACACACTGCCACAGGATACTGCAATGGCCATGGGATATTGGGATGGCCATGGGATATTGCGATGGCCACACACTGCCATGGGATATTGCGATGGCCAGGGAATATTGCGATGGCCACACACTGCCATGGGATATTGCGACAGCCAGGGAATATTGTGATGGCCATGCACTGCCATGGGATATTGGGATGGCCAGGGAATATTGCAATGGCCACGCACTGCCATGGGATATTGGGATGGCCAGGGAATATTGCGATGGCCACGCACTGCCATGGGATATTGGGATGGCCAGGGAATATTGCGATGGCCACGCACTGCCATGGGATATTGGGATGGCCAGGGAATATTGCGATGGCCACGCACTGCCATGGGATATTGGGATGGCCAGGGAATATTGCGATGGCCACGCACTGCCATGGGATATTGGGATGGCCAGGGAATATTGCGATGGCCACGCACTGCCATGGGATATTGCGACAGCCAGGGAATATTGCGATGGCCACGCACTGCCATGGGATATCGTGATGGCCACAGTATATTGCGATGGCCACACACTGCCACAGGATATTGGGATGGCCAAAGTCCCAGGCGGGCTTAGGTCACACTGCCAAACCCGCCGGCAAAGGGTCTCGGCACGGCCGTTCCCTGGGCTGCATCCCTACAGGATTTGGGGCATTCCTCCGGTGTTACCCTCCACCTTTTTTTCCTCACAGCTCAGAGGAGGAGGAAATGTTTGTCTGCAAGAAGCAGGTCTCTGGCTGAATTCCCCTCCTGGGGGGGAACCTATGTCAGTGAGAGGTTTAATTTTATGCGTCTGTGCTTTGCCCAAAAACATTAGCTTAACATTATCACAGGGTAAGTCAACAAATACGGAAAAATCTACCAAGGTTACATTTTACCCGCTTTTCTTGCACCTTTGGAGATGAAACTCACGCTACGCTGCTAAGTTACAGTGATTTATTGGTGGGCTGAGAAGCTGGGTTTTAAATACTGCATCTTTGGGATGCTGGCAACTTTGCTTCCTATAAATCTTAACTAGTATTTCTAAGCCCTTTTATGCCAGCTGCTTTCATGTATTCAGAACCTTTTCCATGCAGTAGCCTATGAAAATATTGAAACGATGCCCAGAGCAACACCAGGATATGAAGGGGAAAACTTTAAGATGTTTTGTAACTATTTTTTAACAGAACCTGCCAAATCTTAATTTTTCCAGTTTACAAGTAAGAGCCTCTAACCATCTGTTTGCTGTCAACTGATGTTTGTTTGGAAAGGAATTTTATTATTTTTTTCCATCTTGCACTCCTGTTCTTACAACTAGTTTACTGAACTTCATAAATGTCAGCTTTCACAGTTGTTTTGTAAGCCAGTTATGATTTAGGATTTAATCAAAATTGAGCAGTCAGTGTCTTTAATCAATCTGAATGGAGATCAAAAACAAAGAAATGGAGACTGAAAAATGAAACATTTAATGTATCCCAACAGTCTTTGAAAGAGCCTTATTTCCAACATAATAGCTACCAGGAATCATTATAACAAACTTTAAAAAAAAAAATACCCTCCAAAACTGCTTGTTGTGTTTTTTAAAGATAAAAAGGGCTAAGGCAATTTAAGGCTTAAAAGCAATTCCAACCTTTTATCTCATTAAGTATTAAAAATAAACCGGCATCAGCCACTCCGCAGCTGCGACGGGCCGTGCTGCCGGGAGCCCTAAGGACAGGGCTGCTGGTGCCCAAGTGACCTTTTTCTCACCCCATTTCGCCTGTCCCGGTCCCTGTGCCGGCGCGGCGCACACCAGAGCCACACCGTGCTCTCCACGGGGATTTGGGCACCATCACTGCTGCGGTCTGGCCCCAGCCACACATGCCCGAGATAGATAGACACACCGATTTCCAGGCTGGAAATAAAAAGCGGGGAGGCGGGAAGGGCAGCCCTCATTCCGCTGGCATCTCTCCATCCCTCTCCTGCCCCTGCAGCAGGACACGCACCCGGGCACTGCCCTTGGGCACAACACCCCGCGTGATGCTGCGCCCGCCGCTTTCACCCCCTCCTGCAGCATCTCACCCCAACGCCCCGGGTCCAGCGGGTTATGGTGTGTCTGGGGCTCCAGCGGCCTTCCAGCACCTGGAGGGGCTCCAGGAAAGCTGGGGAGGGACTTTTTACAAGGGCGTGTAGTGATAGGACGAGGGGTAACAGCTTCAAACTGGAAGAGGGGAGATTGGGATGAGATCTGAGGAAGAAATTCTTGGCTGTGAGGGCGCTGAGCCCCTGGCCCAGGTTGCCCAGAGAAGCTGTGGCTGCCCCATCCCTGGAGGGTTCAAGGCCAGGTTGGACGCGGCTTGGAGCAACCTGGGCTGGTGGGAGGTGTCCCTGCCCAGGGCAGGGGGTGCCACCGGGCGGGGCTTTAAGGTCCCTTCCAACCCGAACCATTCTGTGATTCTTTGAAAACCAAGTGATCCCAATGGGAATGAGATGACCATCTCCTCTGCAGTGGCCAAGTCCCTCATTAGCTGGCGTGATGGACACGGTTAACGACGCACGGGGCTCAGCAGAGCCGATGTGGGTCAGGGAAACCAAATCAGTTGTGGTGGCCAGCGGAGCAACACCCCGATGAGCAGTGGAGGTGCAAAACCAAACTCAGAGGGGCTCGTGGGTGTGTGGCAGCCGTGGAACCCCACTGGGGTGCGCTGGGTCCCCCCGGCACCACGGGCTGCGGGGCGGGGGGAGGCGGGTCTGGGTGACCAAGGCTTGTGCGCGTCCGCGATGCGGGGATGGAGCAGGGCGGGGTGTCCTCGGCTCCGCTCGGCCCGGCTCGGGTGGGTTCGTCCCGGCTCCGCTCCGCTCGGTTCCACTCGGCTCGGGTGGGTTCGGCCCGGCTCGGCTCCCCTCGGCTCGGCTCGGCCCGGCTCTCTCGGGCGCCCCCTGCCGGCGCGTCCTGGTTGCGAGCCTATAAGGGCAGGCAGAGGGCAGGCAGGCGGCAGTAGGCCGCAGGCAGGAGGCCGCAGGCAGGAGGCCGGAGGCAGCGGGCCGGAGGCAGCAGGCCGCGGGCAGGCCGGCAGGTGAGCGGTGGGCGCGCCTAAGCCCGAAACATCCCCGGTAGATAGTTTAACTTCATTAAACTCTCCGTTTCTCTCTTTTCTCCCTCGCTGGAGCCCCCCCAGCCGTGCCGGCGCTGCCGGGATTAGGCTCCGTGGGGACATCACCACGGGTTTAGTCTCCCAACCAGCCCCTCACCTTTATGTTCAATCCCCGAAGTTCTGCTTTGAGCTGCGGGGCTTTGCTTGTTCTCTCCTTTTTTCGGCTTTTAAGGCCCTGCCCTGGGTCGGTGTGTGGGCTCTGGGGTGGTTGTGGGGTGCCCCATGGGTGGTTGTGGGGTGCTGAGCAGCTCCTGGGGGACCCAGCACCTCTTCGGGGCAGACCACCCACCTCCAGGCGGTGCTTCCCAAAGGACCATCCCCACCTCCTCCCCAGAGAGGGGGGCTGCCGCAGAGCCCCCCTGTACCCTCTGATGGGCCTTTGATGAGCACCCGGGGTGGGACTGGGGGGAGCACGGGGAGGGCGACATGGTCCTGGGGTGCCTCGGTGATGGGGTTGTGGTTCTTCAATTTGACAAACCCGAACCTGCCGCTCCACTGGTGTGGTGTTCCGGAGGGGTGGGAGGGGGACCCGGGAAGAGGGGACTGTCCCTGCAGGAGCGTCTCCTCTCTCCCAGCAGAGCATCCCCCTTCTGCTGCGGGTCGTCTTCACAGAAATGTTTTGGTTTAGCCTCCGAGTTTGTGTGGTGTCAGGAAAGCCTCCTCCCGGGGTGATTTCATCTGAGATCAGCTCTCGGGAAGGGCACAGGAAGGAGCGGATTCAAGCTATAAATAAAATTCCGTTCACCTCCTTAAAGGGATTTGTTTATGCAGAGGGGAAATGTGGGGTGTCCTGCCTCAGCGCCTGGGGTGCAGGCTTGCCATGGTGTCAGAGAATCGTAGAATCACAGAGTGGTTTGGGCTGGAAGGAACCTTAAAGCCCCCCCAGTGCCACCCCCTGCCCTGGGCAGGGACACCTCCCACCAGCCCAGGTGGCTCCAAGCCCCATCCAACCTGGCCTTGAACCCCTCCAGGGATGGGGCAGCCACAGCTTCTCTGGGCAACCTGGGCCAGGGGCTCACCACCCTCCCAGACAAGAATTTCTTCCCAATATCTCATCTCAGTCTCCCCTCTTCCAGTGTAAAACCATTCCCCCTCGTCCCACGGCTCCCCTCCCTGCTCCAGAGTCCCTCCCCAGCTTTCCTGGAGCCCCTTTAGGGACTGGAAGGGGCTGGAAGGTCTCCCCGGAGCCTTCTCTTCTCCAGGCTGAGCCCCCCCAGCTCTCTCAGCCTGTCCTCCCAGCAGAGGGGCTCCAGCCCTCCCAGCATCTCCGGGGCCTCCTCTGGCCCCGCTCCAACAGCTCTGTGTCGTGGCTGTGGGTGAGTTCCTGCATGCGGGATGCAGACCTTGCATCAGGAATGTGCCTCAGAGACACAGTGCCAGGCTGAGGGGCTTCGGGGGGAGGACCCGAAGCTGCTGGAGAGGTGGAGCAGAGGGGAAGGTGATGGTCCTACGGCTCCATCATTTTTGGTGTGTATCCTCTCCCAGTGCCCTGGGTCCAGCCCTGGCACTGCTCCTGTGTCTGTGGAGCAGCATCAGCATTTGTGTTTTTCACCCTATGGTCATAGGAAAGTGTTTCACCTAAATTAAATTATTTAACCCTGAAACCGTGATGCTCTGTGTTTCAGGCACGTGGGAACTGAACAGGCAAATGTCATGTTAGCTTCTAAAAGCTGCAGATACTCCTGGGACATTTAAAGATGAAAACTTTTTTTCTGACCTGCCTAGGCTTGTCTGAAGGGCTGAAGTAAGAAGGAAGGGGATCCCCCTTGGGGATTAAAGCTCTGCCCAGCAGTCGAGCTGTATCTCCAAGCGCCTCTGGCCCGGCATCCTCGTTCCCAGCTCCTGCCTGTGATGGGGAGGGTGGCTGCTGGGGATCTCTGACTGATGGGGTTCGTGTGCAACCTGCTCTGGGTGACCCTGCTCTGGCAGGGGTGTTGGACTAGATGATCTCCAGAGGTCCCTTCCAACCATGTGATTCTGTGGTTTCCTGTAGTTTTCTTCCCAGTTAAAGCCAGGCTTAATTTTATTTCCTCTTGCAAGCGGTTGTGCCGGGTCTTGCTGACACGGGGAGGGCACAGAATGCTTCGATGGAGCTGGGCTTTGCAGAGCCGCCGGCAGCGTGAGAGCTGCCACCTCCGGCAGGAGAGCCGGAGTGCAACACGGTGGCAGAGCTGCAAGCATCCCTGTCCTGGCAGGCATTGGAAAATGCCCCTGCTCCAGCGACTGAACCCGTGGCTGCTCTCGGGGTAGCAGCTCCCTGGGCAGGCATGGAGCAGGGAGAAGATCCACCTCACGCAAAAGCTGCTGTGAGCATCAGGCAGGTGAGAGGCTCCCTCCCTGCTGCTTGCTCATCTCCCCTTGACTTTCCCATGCCATCCTGCAGCCAAGGCCATCTGACACCCGTGGTACTGCCCGTTTGCCACCACGGGCGGTGATGGATGCTGCCCACCCGTGGTCAACACGCTAGGAGCCCGGGTGCTGGCAAATGTTTTACCCACGTCAGGAAATCAGGGGTTTTATGCCTGCCTGAAAGCCAGGCTCAGCGTCGCCTGGCCTGGCAACAAACAGCCAGCGCTTTGCCTGTGCTACTCCATAAAATTCCCCCTGAATCGAGGGAAATGGGTTTTTAAAATCAGTTTTAAAGGCCTCCAGGGGCTCCACATATTCTCGCAGGCCTTCCTCTTTATTTGTCCCCTTATTGTAATCCCCTCCACTTAGGATGTATGGGCAGAGCCGAACATCTGGCTCTCATCACACCTTCTGTTGACTCGGTGCTCAGCACCAGGGCCGAGATGGCTCCCAGATGTTGCGGCGTGTCGGTGCCCTGTCAGCCGCTGGCTTTTACGGTGGGGGATAAACAGAGGTGGGTTTAAAAGCATGGGGGGAAACTGAATAAGTGTTACCTGTGGGTTAGGGGCACGCAGGGGCTCGCGCATGTTTCACACGCCTTCCTTGGAGAGGTCTCATTTTAGGGGAAAACCTGCACAAGTCATCCAGGGCTGGGGAGGTTTCCCTGTGGGTTGTGGCAAGCCTGGACCAGGCATTGGCTGGGCCAGCTGCGGAGACGGTGGATGGTCTTTGCTGCCCTCCTCACTAACCTAGTCCCTCGGGCTCTTATTGGGGTGCTTTGCTTTAGTTTTAATTTAAGGCATGGCGTGCTGGTTTTGCGTCTCGGTGTGCTGGGAGAGGAGGTGAGCAGGGCTGGCAATGAAGCCTCTGTGGTGCTGGTTCTCACACAGCCTGTCCCAGAGCTTGGAGGAGACCTGGCAGGGTCCTGCAGCGCCTCTGCACACCCACCCCTGTGAATTCTCTGTCCCCCTGTCCAGAGCTGTTAAAATCCAAAAGGCGTGCATTTGAGTTTGAAGCAGGGTGTGTCCTTGGGGCTTTTGCTGGCTCAGTTGTCTCCGACGGTGGTATGGCATGTTGTGGGAGGTGCGAGTGCTTGGTACAAGGCATCTCTCAGGGTCCGCAGTGCTCCAGCCGTGCTCTGATGCTCCCAAGCCACTCGTCCCCTTCATCAGGGTTGGCATCTCGTCTATGGGTGGGATCTCATGTGATGTCCACAGAGCAAGCTATGGCATCCCTCAGTGTCCTGTGGCCTTGCAAAGGTCACAGCCACCCAGGTATTTGCTTGCAGATGAGTCCCCAAGACGTCCCAGTCCCAGCCAGGCTGGTTCTCGCCCAGCAGGCAGCCGATGGCGTTGTTAGCAGGTCTGAAGCCTGATCTTGAGCTCTTTGATGCTCTGAGCATTGATGTAGCTTTGGTTCATCTTTTTGTCATTGATACAGCGTGTTTATCTAAAAAGGAATCTAGTTTTCATTATTGTGGATTGGGGGGGGGCTTTTTGCTCTGCATGCCAATGAGTGGGAAGGGAGCGGTGGTGGAGCCCCTTTGGAGAGGCTGCTCCTTAAAATGCCCTCTGCAAATACACGCCTTAGACAAAACAGCTCTGCTGCCTGAAGGCATTTCAATCCGCACTGAACCTTCGCTGGAGGAAGGCAGCATATCAGAGAGCCAGGATTTCTCCAAGGCAAATGACTCTGTTCTCATCTGGTTTTCCTCTTTGATGCATTTTTATGTTAAGGGGCCTAAGTGCTCTTTTAATAGTTCTGGCCCCGTCAGAGAAGCTGAGGTTTCTTTGCTTTCTTGTTTCTTCCAAGCTTCCCTTCCCTAACAGCTCCTTCTCGGTGAGGGAGACTGCCAAGCTCCTGCGCTTCACCAGCCCTGAGCTGGGAATATCTGTAGCTTCCAACAGTGATGCTCAAAAATGCATCGTGTCAAATTATTTGCCTCAATGACTGGGGGCTCCCAGGAGAAGCCCAGGCTCTTAATGACAACAGCAACAACAAAAATTAAGTCTGTTTGGTGTTGGTTGTGGGGGTGCTGGGATCCACAGGGTTGTGCCTGACTCCAGGATGGTGCCAAGCAGAGCACAGAGTCCTCTTCTGGTCCCTCCTGCCCTGAGCTGCTGTAGCAGCCGGTCTCTGGTCCACCTCGCTGGATTACTGCTTGGAGAAAGGCAGAACTCGAGGGTGATGGGTGCTCGTGGTGCACCCGCATCCCTCTGCTCCTGCTGTTCCGGGCTGATGCTGGCCGGGTCAGCTCCAGCCATGGGTTTTGCAGCATTGGAGATGCTTCCCCTGCACACGCCAGTACTTGGTCCAAGAGCACGAGATGGGTAATATCGACCTGTATACGAACTAGGTTTGAAGCTCAGCATCTTGCTGTGACTCTGAGGTCTTCTCTCAATGTCCTGCTGTAGCTGCAGCCCTGCTGGCGGAGCCCCCCTTGTGCTTCTGCAGTCTTGAAGAAGCCGGATAGGGACAGAGGAGTGGGACAAGCAGGTGACAACTAGTGACATACCCAGAGCGCGCAGGAGGGCTGTTGCATGCACTTTTTGGCAACACCTCAGCCAGGTGCTTTATTTAGGGGTGACTTACCCTGGGAAGGGTCTTTGCCTCCGCCAGCCTGTGCTGCCCCATGGAGCTGGTGGAGGTGGGGAGGGATCTCCTGTCTTGCCCTGTGCTCCTGAGGAGCACTTCCCGGAGGGTTCTGCAAGGGTGCCGCCTGCTTGGCCATAAGCTTTCTCCACCCTCACATGGTGACCAAGGGTGGTAGGACTTTGATCAAAACCGCCTGGAGGAGAGGCGGGTTCATACCCAGTACCTGCCTGGTGCTGAGCTCAGTGCAACCTGTGTTCCTTCGGATGTCACCGAATGACCGGGGGGCTGTCTTGGAAACATCTCCAGGGGTACAGCCAGTCTGGGGGTCTCTGCAGCCAGCTGCCTCCAGCTTCGCCTTTCTCCCTGCACCCGCAGAGAGCTGGTGGGAGAGCAGCTCGCCGACGTCCCTCTGCTCTGCTCCGGCAGATGAAACAGGCGATAGGGAAACCTGTGGCTTCCCTTGCTTTAAAGAACAGTTTCCTTGGCCTCTGTCTTGCATGTGGGCTGCGTTTTTAATTAGCTTTTTAAAATATAATTTTAAACTTCTTTCTTCTGCTCGCGTTTTTATCTCAGCTTAGGATGCACAAAGCTTGACTATTTTGTTCTCAGAGTCAGCTGGATGATCAAGGTTTTTGCAGTCTACTAAATTATTAAAGGAAACTCAGTTACTCACTAAATATTATTGCTTCCATACTGTCAGGGAGAAGATCACAGTAATATTTTGTTAATTCAAACATCTTCCTCTTTCTCTGAGGCTGTTGATGACAGGCAAAGCGCTTGCATAATATACAAAGGTGCTCGTTACAGAAAGAGGACATAATTAATTTTAGCAGTAGCAATAAGTCTTTGCTCCATGCAAAGCAGCATTGGGGGTGTGGGGCTGGTTGGAGAGTCTTCTCACGGCTCAGTTGATGTTTCTGATGAACTGGGGGGGGTAATGCATTTTGTGGAGCTGATGCGGTTGGAGCGTGGTGGTGGGGTGGTGGGAAGCCACCCCACACATCCCAACCGCTTGCCAGGCCAAAGGTGGGCCAATGGGTGTGGGATGTGGCATTGCCGTCCCTCTCAGCTGGGAGGATGCTGGTGTCTGAGCGACATGTGCCTGATGCAGAGAGGCTTGTAGCAAGGCTGTGCCCCCTTGGGTTGGGGGCTCTTACAGGAGTGGTACCCAATTCCTGGGGGCCGTAGTGAGCCCCACACAATGATGGGGAAGGTGGATGCACAGCTCCTGCTGGCTTTGACCTGCGGAGATGGAGTGGTCCCTGCCGTGGCCGCCCTGCCTCTGCCCCACGGTGATGGAGAGGTACCCACTGTGGGTGCTTCTGCCCCGTGGGGGTGGAGCAGCACCCACAGTGGGTGCCCTGCCTCTGCCCCATGGTGATGGAGCAGTCCCTGCCGTGGGTGCCCTGCCTCTGTCCTACAGGGATGGAGCATCCCCACCATGGGTTCCCGCTCCATAGTGGTGCCCACCATGTGTGCCCTGCCTCCCTCGGGGTCTGCAGGGTTCAGTCCTTCCCGCATCCCTTGACCCAGAATGGCTCAGCTGCTCTCGTCCCCCCAGGACCGCTGGGGGCGGGCAGAGGGATGGGTTGTCCACGTGGCTGCCCGTGATGCTGGGCGCCAGGCGTGGGGCTGCAGCGTGGGCAGGCAGGGCTCTGTCGGCATCAGCATCACCGGGGGGCTTTGTCCGTGTCCCCGGTGGGACGGTGGCACATCCCTGGGGCCAGGCAGCCCCCCCTGCGCCTGCCGGGCTGAGGCCGTTTGGTGGTGACGCTGCCACGCGGGGCCGGGATCTGTGTGGCTGTGTGGCAAGTTGTATTTTCACACCAATGTTTTTTGGGTGAGGTTTTTTTTTTTTTCAAGTCATTACAAGCTAAACAGCTCAAATAGTCTTCAAGGTGAAATCTGCTTTTCATTACTCTGTAAGGGCACTGCGGCTTCATTTTCATAAGTTACATTACCATATGCAGCATTATAGTGCTTTGCTCTGCTACATATTGTCAACATTAAATAACCTCTTTTTGTGGTTACATCATAAAAATTCTTTAGATCTTGGAAGCAGACTGTGAATATTTGCATATGTATATCTTTAATTTTCGCAGAACAGGCTGGCTACCAGATGGGTGAACCAAATAAGCCTCCAACATTTATCTGAAAGTTAGACGTTTTCCTGTGTTGTTAACCGCAAAGGAAACTAGGTGGTTTTCAGCCATGCTGAGCCGCTGCCAGTCCCTAACCTTCGAATATTTTCACAGGGAGGGGGAAGAGGGAGGGAGCCTTTTCCCTCAAACCAGATGGCCGTATGGAATCAATAAAAGGCAGTTTTCAAAAGTTTGTTTACTTAACATTGAATATAATATGCCTTTGTGGTCCCTTTGCACAGCAGAAAAATGTGATCCAGCAACCGAGCTAATGAGTACGGGGAAGGCAGCGCAAACCCGGGGACGAGCCTGCTCCGGTTATTGGCTTTTTCCCGATTTTCACCCCAGCAGCCGACGGATAAACCCCACGCTCCTGCCCACGTCCCCAAGCCGTGGGACATGGGGCCTTATCCCAAAGGACCTGCTGGGGCCTGGGGGGAAGGCGCTCTCCCTGGGAACACAGGGCAGGAATTTTGTTTGTTTTTTTCTAGTTACAGCCCCAGATTTCAGCGTTTGGGGTGTACTGATGCTTTTTGGGGCATAAGGGTGTTGCCGCTGTTGCCACCCACGTCCCTAAAACCTGAGGAAAAGGCGGGCTCGGCTCTCCGCTGTGTGTGAGAAATGTCTGAAAACTTGTAAGGTATTAATCTTCTGCTGTAATTATTTTTAAACAACCCAAATTATACGAGTAGTACAGCAAAAAACAATGTAGCCTTTTCTTTAAAGCAGAGCCTCTCATTACGGCAATCTGTCATCTGTTAATTCATTAGAGCCCTGACAGAAAGAACTTAGATCAAAACTATTTTAAATGATTCCTGATGACACACAATGGCAAATTTCAGCCATTATTCCGGAAATGTAACATCGTTCCTTCTGCTGCCTTCAACAAGGGGCCTTCCGCCGATATTAATTGACTTCTAAGTGGTTGCATGTGTTGTGTTTGCGTTATTGCTCAGATCTCTGCTTTGAAACGCTGTTTGAGCGAGAAATCTTGTACTTGTTAAAGGGACCGATCCGGCTCCGAAGGGCAGAGCGCGGTTTGCCGACGGGTGCAGCCCATCAGGCTCCCCAAAGCGTGGGAGACCAGTTCTCCCTGAGAAAAAGAATAACAAATATTAAAAATCTGTTTGGGTTTTTTTTTATTTTATTTTAAAAGGGCTTGGGTTTGTATTTTTTTTTTCTAAAGATCCAAGCTGGATTCTAAAGCAAGTTCCAAATTTTCTTTTGATTTTTTTTTTTTAATTTTTAGGGCGTTTTGTGGTGTCTCCGCAGTTGTCTGCGTGGCCAATGAAGCCACCCAAGAGTCAGCATCTCCAAAGCCAGAAGCACCAGGGCTTCTGCTGGCAGAAACAGGAGGGCGGGTGAGGTGCTGGGCAGGTTCCCAGTAGCAATGGTTGTTAATGACTTTATTTGTAAAACAACATTATTGTTGTTGTTCAAAGCAAGCTGCAGAAACTGTGGAACACTTTTATACATTTTTCCTCGTACGTTTCAATGTACCTCCTGCAGATCTGCTCTCCTGAGGAGCCCAGCACGGCTCTGCTGCAGGGAGCATCCCAGTTTCTGCTCTGCCCGCGAGCACCTGACTTCATCTTCACTTGGGGACGGAGTGACGTCCCTGCAGCTCTCTCTGACCTGCTGGAAAGCCATTTGCTGCCAGCAGCTGCTGAAGGCAGGAGCCCCTTTCGCTGTTTGAGGTGGGGTGCTGGGGCTCACCCAGGATGGACCCAGCCCTGCTCTCCCCGCACGGGGCAGGGTGGGCTTTGGAAACATGAAAAAGATGGGGAAAACCCAAGTGCCGTTGTCCACGCAGCCCAGTCCCCTGTGGCTCCTGTCCTGAGGTTGGAGCCTCTGCGGCCAAATAGCATGCAATCTGCCGTGGGAGCTTTTCCCACAATTGAAAGGTGTTCCCCAGGACTGTTATCAGGGAAGAGAAGCAAAAGCTTCTGGCGAGGCTGGATTTTCCTGTTGCCCTCATGCCCATCACAGCTCCACGTTCCTGCCCTGAGCCCAGCTGTCCCCACCGGTGTCCCCACCACTGCCTTTAGCCCTGTGTCCCTGCACAAGGGCTTTTCAGGTGACCCGTGTCTGTCCCTGAGGGCCGAGCCTGTCAGAGAGCGACCTGAAGCACAAGATGTTGGCGGTGCTGCCAGACACTGCTGTTAGAGAAAAGGAGAGGAAAAAAACAAGTTTTGGTACAAAACTTGATAATCCAGACTTTTCCAAAGATTTCCGTGTCATGCCGCAGAATATCTTCCTTCTTGCCGAGTGCCGAAGGGCAGGGCAGTGGTGTAGGGGTTTTTCCTGCTCCTGTGGAGGTGCATGGGGGGGTGCTGCGTTTGCTGATGGCTCTTACAGCGATGCTTTCGTTTCATGTACCTGCCCACACCGAGCCGCTGCCCTCGCCAGAGCTGTGCTCCACGACTTTTCCTGGATGTATCAGATAGCCCCCCGGGCAGGGAATGTGCTTGCAATGGAGCAGAAGTGGTTTTGTGAGTTGCCAAAAAAAAATAATGTATTTTGTTCTGCTGAAGTTGTCTCTGTACTTTTTCCAAGTGAAGTAAATGAAAATCACGCTCAAATGATGCGTGAGTTTCTTATGAATTGGGCTGAGAGCTGGTAAATTGCTATGTTTAATTAAATACCTTGATTTACTGACCTTGAGGTGAAGCCAAGTATAGCGACAGGCCGTTTTTATAAATTATGTGAAGATGAGGAAACCGACGATGATCCATAAAGTACTGTGGGGCCAATAAAAAAAGAAAAGAAAGGGTTTGAATGCTCTTTTTGTGCAGCAGAGCCCCAAGCCATTGCTGGGCGCATCCCAAGGGGCTCTTGGGAATGTGGCAGTAGAGCAGCTTTGGGCAAATCCCATCCCACTGAAAAATGTCCTGTTTGCTTTCCCTTGTGCTGCCCCCTCCCAGTGCCCGGTGCCTGCCTGCGGGTACGGGGCTAAGGACAAAGTCTGGCAGATGAAGAGGTTTGGGAAGAGAAACGGCCTCCAGGCTGAAAATGTGCACGTGGAGGTGGCTCGTGACAATTGCCCACCCTGCAGGGCGTCCCCCAGGGCTTTCTGGGCAAGCCCAGCGCCGTGCTGGGAGATGCAGCTCAGCTCAGCAGGAGTGGCTTGGTCCAGAGCAGGAGCTGGGTGGGAAGGATGCGGGCTTGGCTCTTGGCTGGAGGAAGGATGCTCAGGGCTGCCCGTGCCACTGCTCTCGTCCGTCGCGTTATGCTGCAGGTGGATCCTTTCTTGTTTGCACGTCAAGGTGCTGAACTGAACGGTGAACACGGTCAGGGCTTGTCTTGTCACTGAAAGCTTATGCAGGGACAGGAGCAGCCCTGCTCCGGTGTGAACCCGCAGCTCCGGAGCCGCCGGGAGCCCGTCCCTGTCCCCAGGGGTGAGGGTGCAGTGATGTCCCCCCTCCCTTAGGGCTGTCTCTGCCGGTGGGGTGGGAGTGCTCACATGGACATTCAGTGTTAAGGTGGCCTTCAGGGGACAAGATTACTCCTCGGTCCGTCCTGCTCTCGTGGCCAGGGCCATCCTTGCCTGCCGCATCCCCTGCAGCACGCAGCACCCCTGCGGCACCCAGTGCTCATCCCTGCGCCGCTGCCTGGGGCCAGCGTCGAAGGATCAGGGCCCCTTGGAACTGCAGTCCCACCTGGACTATGTTCTCTATCCAAATCAAAGTCACCAGGGACACGGGGGTCGGGCACAGGAGCGCTTGCATCCACTTTATTTATCTTCGGTGGCTGTTGCTACCTTGCTGTGCGGGGGCATAACTCTTCTGTGCATAATTCAGTGTCTTTGTACTTCATCGTACTTTAAATAGCACAGCGGAGCGGAGAAATAATTATTCTTTTTGGTTGGCTGGGGTTGAGTCTAAATCTGCACGAGCAGCGGCTGTTCGGGGACTTTCAGTGCTTGAGTCAGCTATCTTCTGACTTTGGAACTTCAGAAGGGGACAAGTGCTTTTCCTTTCTCTTTTTTTTTTTTTTTTCTTTTAAACAATATATAAGGACAAAGACATAAATCTGTGGCAGCCCTGAAGCGCAAATAGCAGCAGCGTGGCTAGCTTGCTCTGCCGCCCGTGACCCGTGAGAGGTCTTCACAGCTTGCTTTTCAGCTGTAAAATTGCTTCAGGCAGCTGTGAGCAGCTTTGGCAAACAGCAGAGCAGCCCAGCGCCGTCCCCCCTGTCCCTGGCAGGGCCACCTGGGCCATGCAGGGCAGGAGCAAAGATGAACAGTGGCCAGCTTCCGAGCCCCCGTCCGTCTGGCCGGGAGAGCCGGAGGGGACACGTCCAGCTGGTGATGATGTGGGCGAAGGGAAAGAAGGTGCCCGTTTGCTAATGAGTTAATTTGCAGGGGGGGCTGCCTGGCCGGGGAGGCTTCTCACACTGTGGATGCCAGCAGAAAGAACTGTGAAAATAGCAGTGTTTACAGGTTTATTTTAAAATTTTTTTTATTTTTTTTTTGGGAGATGCTGTGATTATGAGCCAGACTTTTGGAGACAGGAAGGCCCCGGCAGATGAGCACATCAATCGCTTCTTTTGCAAGCTTTTGAAGATTTTGCAAACCATTTTATTGCTTAGATAGCAGCCTTCCCGTGAAGGCGACAAACCTGGCACTGGGTCAGGCCAGGGGATGAGCATGTGGCGTGAAGGGTCGTGCACCACGGGCACTCTTCCCCTTCCAGATCCCAGGGGGAGAGGAGGGAAGCCCTTGCATTTGCTGCAGACGTTTTCCTCTTTAAATCTTGAGCATTTGGGTTTGCTGGATGGCCCCATACCCTGGGTAAAGCTGTCAGTGACCACTGGTCCCCCAGCAGACGCTGGGGGCTGGAAGCTGACCAGTGGATTAAGAGACATATAAACTTGGGATTTATTTAGGCAAAACAGGTTTGCCCAATTGGAGACTTTTTTCTATATAAGTGCACGTTGCTCCCCACTCCTCCAAGCTGATTCCTCTTGTAATACCAATGATAAAATAGTTTCACAGGCTCTACTCCCTGCTAATTAAAATTAGTGAAACAAGCTGGAATGGGGGGCTAAAAAATGGGGTAAAAAAGGATGGGCTAAAAAATGGGGTGCTGGATGCCCCGTGGCGGGTCGGGAGTGATGCCGAGCTGTCCCTGGAGGCAGCGGGTGCTGGGTGTCCCCTTGCCCATAACACTGGCAGGGGCGAGCTGGGGATCGCCCCCCTTTCTGCCACCCCCGACGCCTCCGGGGAGATGGGAAATAGCAGCTCAGTGCAGATGGAAGATGTTTGAGAGGTGGCCTTCCGTTTTAAAAGCGTCCTCAGTACGCAGTTGTGAGTGTGTGAAATGCGTGTGGGTTATCCCTCCCTCCGTGCACCCACGTGTGCGTGCACCCATGTCTAAAATGAGGGAAAAGGTGCCAATTTCTGGTCCACGCAGCCGTGCCTGGCCATGAGATGTTGTTGCAGCGACGGCCTGGAGCAGCCTGTTCCAACCGAGCTCCTCTCCTGCCCAGCACCGAGGGCATATTTTTCCAGGAATGCAAAATATTCCACGTAGCAGGAATCAGTCTGTCCGAAGTTGGCCTGTCCTAACACCTAGTCTGATAATAATGTAACTTTCCTGTAATTCAGATACTCTCTTTCCACCTTGCAAAAAGTAATTCCACCCTGCTGAAGAGTAATTAAACTGCCGGGTTTAGCTCGGGTGGTTTCCCTGGGATGGCTCCGTGTCTCTGTCTCATCTCAGGGAGGATGATGCTGGGATCCGTCACCTCAGCTCCAAAGAAAACATCCGAAAGAAAACATAGGAGCCTGGCTTTCCTTGGGAGGCTGAGGATGGAGACGGCTTCATCAGCAGGTCTAATTACCGTATGAACACGCGCTTAGTAATTTTCTGTGCAGAGTAACTGACTTTTCGGTTGCAAAGTGAAGGGAGCGGGATCTGGCAGTGCAGGATCCGGCACAGCTGAGGAAGCGGCAGCCCTGGTTGTTGCCTCGACGAGGCATTTCCAAAGCAGCATGCCAGGAGGGGGTAGGTGGATCGTTTCGGAGACGTTTGTGTGCTTTATTTTCATAAATAAATTTTAACCTGAGCTGCTGGCTTTGCATAGGAAATTCCACAGTTAGACTTTCAGTCTGGGTCACTGACTAATACAGCTCTTTTAAAAGTGTGTTTTATTCTTGAAGACAGCGAATGTATTGGGGAATGGCATTTTGTGGGGTTTTCCCTGCGTTTTCCTGCGTGAGGGGTGTGTGGGAGGGTCCTTCACCCGCCGGAGCGCGGGGACGATGTCCCGCGGGTCCCCTGGGTTTTGCGCTGGGCTCCTCCGCTGCCGCCTCGTTCATGCAGGCGGGCAGAGGAGTCTCCGGCTTTCTGGCATGTACTGGAAATCTTTGCCCTGGCTGTAATTTGTCTTCGCCTGGGCAAAGCAAATAAGTTGAGGTGCTGAGTGGGTGCAGCTCCGAGGAGGGGTGATGAGGAAGCACAACACCAAGCCGGTGCCTGCAAAGCCAGAGACTCACGGCCAGGCTCATCCTCCGTATTTATAGCCGATGCAAAATTGATCCTTGCTGTTTCCAGGCTCCGCAGCCAATTAAACCTCTTGCTTCCTCTCCGTTCCTGGGGCAATTACCACCTTGCGCCCTGTAACTTGCAGCTATGAGTAAGCCAAATTCAATTTTATCTAGAGTGTGCAACGTGAACTGTAACTGGGGAGCAGTTTCTTGCGTGCCGTCCCTCCCCAGCCTGACAACCAGTTTTACTACCCAGCAGGGAATAGACTGATCGCTCATTTACGGCTGCAATCATCTCCCTGTTACAGCATTAGGAAGGAATGAGCACCAAAAGCCATTATAATTAAGATCTCTCTGGAGCTGACAGTAGAAATAGATGGCATGTGGAGCTGGAGCTCTGTGGCTCAGCTGTTTCTTTTCGAGCTGTCACTGGAAAATTACAGAGGCTGACAATCATATTTTTAACGCGGCAGTGCTAAGTAATATATATCCACCTTGTGCTGGGGAGCGGAGAGGGGACGGAGACCGGTGCTCTTAGAGCACCCCCTTGGGCGTCGTTGGGGGCTGAGAGGGCTGAGCCGTCCCCACCGTGTCCCTCCACCTCCGAAACCCCGGCTCCTCGTGGAGCTGAAGGTCTTGAGCATCTTCTTGCGGTTCAAATGAGCACCTGCCGACGAGGGGGACCTGGCAGCGGGGACGCAGGCGTGGGACAGAGGGACTCGCACCCAGAGCTTTTCCCTAGGGCTCTCAAGCCCTGCTAAACTTGGGGGATGTCGTCGCAGCCAGAGCGGCCGCAGTGTGTTCCTAGAGACATCTGGGGGATTAAAAAAATTAAAACTTCCCATTTCTTGGCTTCCCCTTGAGCATCCGAGGCTGCGTCAGGGCTGCAGAGGTGGCCTGGTGTGTTGAGACCTGTGGGTCTTCATACCTGAGAAGCTGTTGCTCAACAGAGATGCGTGATTGGAAGCAGCAGACGTTGCTTCCCCAATTATTTCATCATAACGGGAGCCACCTCCCCTGCCCCTGGACAGCAAATACCATGCGGTGATTTTTTTAATTGAGGGGGGTGAGTTGGGTTTGCTGCCTGCACAGGCAGGGTGCTCAACATCCTGCCTGCACTCCCTGCCTGCATTTTTGGCTTTTCAGCGTGCTGTCTCGCGGCAGCACCCACGGTGGGTCCTCCGGGCCTTGCCGGGATGAGCCACTTCAGCAGTTCTGCAGTTTGGTTGGTCTTTCTCCATTGCTCCCCTGGACGTGGAGCAACTGGAGTCGTGCCCTTGGCAGCTGCAGTTTTCCCTGGCAGAGCTATTTCTTTTAAACGCCCGGTGCTGCGTCTCGCCGCGTTGGTCGCTTCTTGCCGCACACCCTCATGAGCACACGCGCTGTTTAAAGAACCGGTGCTCGATATGTTGTACTTCCTCGCCCTGTAACGTAATACGCTGTAAACACTGGTGGCCTTCCTTTTTTTAATGTCTGGGTATTTACGAAGATCCAAATTAAACTATAATTTGTAGATGGGGGTTGCAGCAGTCTGTGATGTATTTTGGCGTGCTGGTGGGTCCCGGCACTGGGTCCTGCTGACGGCTCCCAATGCACGGGGTATTTATGGCAGAGCCTGGTGTAACGCAACGCGCGGCACTGGCTGTCCCCGCGGGCGGCAGCGGGGTGAGAGCAGAGAGGAGGAGGGGGAGGAGGACACACATTATCAGCTGGCGTGTTACGATGAGGATCAGTTTCTAATCGCCTTCCAGATAACCCCAGCGAGGCAGGCACTGCCCCTCCGCTGCCCGCCGGGGTTTTTCCAGGGGAAGGACGGGGGGTGACACCATTCCTCATGCTCCGAAATGGCTGATGGAGAGAAGCCGTCCCCGGGTACGGCCCCGTGTGCTCAGCGGGACAAGGGCTGGGGACCTCACTGCAGTGTCTGTGCTTGCAAACGCCCTGCAGACTCAGGCATGGCCGGGGCCGCGTATAGAGGAGTATTTTGAGTCCTCCCAACGTGCCACCCCAAGCACCCGCCTAGTTTAATAACCAGGTGATTGGAGCTCTGTGAGCCTTTACGGGCTGTGCGGATGGACCGGGCGCAGATTTGGG
This sequence comes from Larus michahellis, assembly GCF_964199755.1. Lineage (NCBI taxonomy): Eukaryota > Metazoa > Chordata > Aves > Charadriiformes > Laridae > Larus > Larus michahellis. The sequence continues at coordinate 1,422,581 of NC_133904.1, read as the reverse complement.
ACCAGACATAAACCTCGGGGCTGCGTTTAAAAGTATTTTAGAGACTTTTCCTCCATCACACTATTGAAAAGCTTCGGAGCCAAACTGTCCTGTTCCTGCAGCTGACATTGCGTGAAAGTTTCTTTTTAAGCTGCAAATGAATTATTGATGCAATTATTCATTCTCATTTAAATATCTACTTAATGGCATTTAAATAACAGTGTTCGGAATGTGTCAACAGTTTACACAATAATTTGGATTCTGAACTTTATACCTCTGTTTTCTCCCCACACAAATAATTGAAGCTCATCCATTTTGAGTGACAATTGTAGATAAGTATCACTTTTTTTCTATTGCACGTGTGCGTTATCTAAATATATTAAATCACTTACTCAATTTTAATTTCATTTGAATGATTAATCAGTTACTTGGCTATAATTATTTGTGTTAAGACATCTCCGATTAGAAAACAGAGCAGAGAGACAATTAGGGAAACGAGTGTGTTGAAAATCCGCCTGCTCATCTTGCAGCGCGGGGTTTGGGATGTGGGAAGGCGTTCCTGCTGCCGGCAGCCCCGACGCCGGGATGAGGGGCGCAGCCTGCCGGGATAACTCAGGGCCGGGAGGCTTGGGATACGTGCGTGTGGATGGGATAAATGTTCCATTGTGGTTTCCTTTGGCTCTCAGATCCAGGGTGAGCTCTGGGGGCGAATTCCAGGGCAGGACGTGGGTGCGCCCCAGCATGGAAAGGGCTCGGTGCCCCACGCGCATCACTGGGAGCTCACTGGTTTCTTTGCCTGAGAGTGGGCTCCGGTATATCATTCCCAGATCAAAATGAAAACCTTGGCTTTAAAAACACACTTCTGCCTTTGATCTTGTATCCACACACGTGTAACTTTACGGCCTTGGCAGAATTGACTCCCGATGTGCATCCCTCCGAAGAGCCCAAGGCCTCCCCTAAGAGGGAGAGACGGTCTCGCAGCTGCCGCTGGGATTTTATTTTGGGGTTGGTGGGGATTTTGTGGATTTCAGTGAGTGCTTTAATTCCTGGGTGATCGCTGTTTTTTGCCGTGCCATCCCGCTAAGCTGCAGGAGATGGGTGCAGAGAGGAGCACCTCAAAGGCCACTTGGCGAAGGGATGATGGGTTTGCTGGGGTTGCGGCAAAGCCAGGAGGGGAGTGGGCTGCTGGCGGCAGAGGCTGAGTTAATTTGCTGAATTTTAGGGCCATTTCCCTTTGAAAAGGTCTTTGCGGGTGAGCGACCCATGGCCTGCGATCCGCCAGCCCGCTCCCTCTGCATTGCCCCGTTTTTTCTTTTCTTTTCTTTTCTATTTTTTTTTTTTTTTTTTTTATCCCAGAGATGTATCCCAGATGTCAGCTTTCTGTAACTAATTTTCCTCGGGTGCAAAGCCCAGCAGAGCCAGGCGAACCCGCAGAGCTGGCGTGGGGGGGCCTGTCCTCTGCAGCACTAGTGGGGGGGTCCTCATCAACCCTCTGCCTTGGGCGCGTTGCGGTGAGCCCTTCGACATCCTTACCAGCCCGGGGCTGGGGAGAGCCTGCCCTGAGCTGTGGAAAACTGATATCACCACAGGCACAAAGCCGCCGAGAGAGCGGGATTATGCTCCGAATCCCCGTTTCCTCAGCCCCTATTTGCCCCCATCACCCTGTGCCACACACCGCTCTCAGGCTGCAGCTTGCAGGGGCTCAGCGGCATTAAAACACCTTATTATTTATTTATTTATTTATTTTATTTTCTGGAGGGCTGTGTGGCTGGGAAGGCACCGAGCACGCGAGCATTAAAGCGCAGCTGGAGCGGGAATTGCATGTTATATATATATCCGGGCGGGGGCATTGAGCAGAGCCAGATGTTTCTCCCCTCCCGCGGCTCGTCAGCGCGCGGCGGCTGTTGTGTGCAGCGGTAGTCGTGTCGGTGGTAGGAGGAAGCAGACACACATTGGGGTCATGGCGAGCTCCAGCAGATCCCCACAAGATTTATGGCGAAGCCTTCCAGCTGGAATGTGTTTGAGGCCGGGATGTGCCGGTGGGGATGTGCTGCCGGGGATGGATGCGATCGCGGGGATACGTGGGTCCCTGCGGGTGATGCCTTAAGCCTGGTCTCAGCCCTGGGCTGTGGTGGGGACCAACAGGGAAACCCCAAGAACCAGGTGAGCTGCAAAATAGGAAAACACTGGACAAACCCCCCAGGAGAGGAGAATAAAGGGGCATCTTTCCCAGAGAGATGGGATGGTGCTTGATGCTACTCTCTGGCACCTTTCCCCCACCCCGGTGGCATCAGGGCTGGAGCAGGATGCTCCCTTCCCCGTGGGCAGCAAGGGGAGCATCCCTCCCGGCCTGTGGGCTTCCCATCAGGATCCTGGGCTGTTAATTACCCCCAGGGGATTCTCCGCTTACCCCAAGCGTCTGACCCAGAGGGGTTCGGTCCGGTTTGTGCCCTCAGCGGAGGCAGGAGGGGGGTAATTGGGCTCCTCTAACATCACAGCTCCGGTGGGAAGAGCCCCACGCACAAACGATGCTGGTGGCATCCCTGCGCACAGTGGCGGCGATGACAAATGTCAGTGACGGGAGCTGGCATTGCCCTGGCCCCATTGCCCCCCCCCCCCAGCCTGGCCAAGCCCCCCCAGCCTGCAAAGGCTCCGAGTTTCCCATCTCGGAGGTGTGGCTTGGCACTGCCTTGGGTGAAAATGCGGCGTAATGAGCCAAAATGTGCACTTATTGGCACTCACTGGACCAGAGCTGGGTGTCAGCCAAGGGTTTGGCCCCGTCTCCAGCAGCAGAAGAGATCTCCCTTTCAACATGTCATCTAAGGAGAAATCCTCCTGGGCTGCCCACCGCAGAGCTGTCAGACCCCGCTTGCCCTTCGCCCCCCCAGGACGGAGGCGCTGGGTTCAATCACTCTCCCGCGTCAGCCCTGGGTCCCCCCCCGGCCCGCGATGTTGCTGTAGCAGAAGCCCACGGGGCGGGCAGGGTGTGCTGCACCGCAGCTCGTGCGCGGCCTTGGACACACATCCCTGCCTTTTTTTTTTAAAAAACAAAAAAACGATTTTTTGGCTACGAGGAGGAGCGCTGGAGCTGCCCCAATACTTCTTGTTGTTAAAGTGCCTCAGCACTTTCTGGGCTTCTCTGGCTCAGTAGAAAAATCAGGTTTTTATTTTGCTGATCGTTACCAGAAGCAAAGAAATGGGGGTTTTCTGTGTGAAGAGCAGAGCGACTGCCGGGTGCTGGGGAGCGCAGGCGGCTGCTGGCGCCGGCGCGGTATCCATACCAGGGCTGCAGGGAGGATGGCAGAGCCGGGTGGTGGTGCGGTGGGTGCGTGGTTTGCAGCCAGCATCATCCACGCCAGGAGGAAGCGCTTTTTATACTCGTGCAAAACAGCAGCCTGTGCCACAGGGAGCACCGGGGGAACCCCGCTGCGGGGCTCCGGCTTCGGCACACCGTGCCCGAGCGCTTCGCTTTGCCTGGTGGAAGGGCGAGGGTGGGAAAGGCACTGGTTGTCGTGCGAAAACACTGGAAAATTACTCTGGGATTTGTTTCATCCCTGAATTTTAGGGGTTTCTTGTTCCTTGCCTCATCCGCAGGGCTGTGGGGCTGTTGAAGTTCAGATGATGGTGGGCTTGGGCCATGGTCTGGTCCTGGCGTCGACGTTGCCCGGGGTGGCTGCTCCCAAGACAGCGAGGGGCACCGGAGCTCACCCCGCACATGGGCTCCGGGAGCCCTTCGGGAAGGTCCCTGTCCTTGGCCAGCGGGCAGCCTGCTGCCAGCACAGGGCAGCCCCCTCTACCCCAGCTGGGCAGCAGCCACGATGTGCCGGACCCAACAAGTGCAAGGGACGCCCACGGCCGTCTGAGTGGGGTGGGTGTCCTTACGGGTATCCAGGAGAGCTGGCACTTCTCCTGCGGTCGGGTGAGAGCATGATACATGGAGCTTGTTTCGCAAATACCAGGAGTTTGAAAAAAGTCTCGGCTGTAATAAAACCTCAGTATTTCCCACAATTCCGTCCATAATGTCTTTAGCACGTTGATGAGATCAGGCTCGGGAAGGCGGGTGTCCTGTGGGGCAGGGCTGCACGGGTGCAGCGAGCTCCAGCGGCAGCCGTCACGGCATCGTCCCCCACCAGCGGGTGGTGGAACTGTGGGGTCTCCCCTGCAAGAAGACAGAAATCTGCTGTTTGAACCCGTGGCCGCGCACCTGGGAGCTGCTCGGTGGCGGGGCCGCCTGCTGAGACGCCTGCGCTTGCGGAGGAGCTGGCAGCCCCATTCCTCATCCTCCACCTTCCCCCCGGCTCCCCCCCAAATTCATCTGTTTGCTAATAGAGATTTCAGCAGAACAAGCGATACGCCGATCTGGCAAATAGGTTTCTTGCCATCCCGCGGCATCTTTCATTAGTACAATGTAAAAAGCCAACACCATCTATCACCCGGTGTGGGACAAAGGAACAACACGCCGAAGGCTTCGGAAGCAAATGCACCCGTGTTACCAGTTTTCACCAGCATTTCCCAGCCCGCTGAAGGAGGTGGTCAGAGCAGCCCGTGGCAAGAGGCAGCTTTCCTTCCGCCTCTGGATATCCCCTCCAGCCCCTCCCAAGGCACTTGTTCGCTGTGGTTTTTTTAAGGGGAAAAATATCTTTCATTTATCCTAATGGGCTGTTAACGGGATTGGTGTCACAGGGCCGCCCAAGCCATCAGCGAGACGCGGGGGTCAGCAGGCTGCAGCCCCCGCGGTGACCCGGCCTGTTTGGGGAGCAGGCGCTTTGGCAGCAGCGGAGCGTTTTACCAGCCCTGTGTTTACTCGGTTTTCATTTTCTTTCTTATTTTTGCAGCTCTGCTCCATTAATCTTCTTCGTGGCATCAGTCTTCCGATGCCTCGCTGTGTAATGTGTTCGGCAGCGCTGTGCGTTTGCTTTTTATGTCTTCTTGCTGAAGGGACTGCCGAGAGGCAGTTGGGGGCAACTAAGATCATGCATTTGGCTCTTCTCGTGGTACCTTTCAGGCTGTGGTTTTAAGACTGTTTCCTCTTGCACACTTCAGGGAGCAAAACTGGAATAATCATAGATGTAACCGGCTTTGATGCCCAAATCCAGGACCGAGGAGGCTTGTGGCTGGGTGCTGCAAGTGGTGGGGGTATGAGTGCCCACAGCTATTGCTGGGCTCTTCTGGCCACTGTCTGTTGCAGGGATTGGCCCAGACTGATCCAGATGCTCTTGGAGCCCAGGCAGTTGGGACAAAACTTAACTCCGGCTCGTTTTAATCACACCTCACATGGAACTGCAACTGCCGAGATGCAGCTTCCCTTCACCAGCGATGCTGTTGCCAGGCTGGGTACCCGCTTTGGCGCCGGTCGCAGATTCAAAGGTGGGGTTCTGTGTCCCGAACCAGGGCCTTTCACATCCTCCCAGGTCCCACAGGGTTTGTTGGGCAGCCAGGGCTGGCTCGGAGAACCCTGGGGAAGCTCCAAGGCTTTCCCCGGGCTGATGAGGGTGGCTTTCCCACACCTTGTCTGGGATACCACCCAGCCAAGCATCACCCTGTCTGCGTGGAGGAGAAAATCCCGGAGAAAAGCAGCGCTGTCGTTCCCAGCTCATCTCATCCAGGTGGGGATTTGCGTATGCGAACGCCGTGGGGGGCTGCGACCCTCCAGATTGAATTGTCTCTGAAGAGCGGTTGGGAAGCACCCGGCGCTGCCGCCTCTCTCCGTGCCGTAACTGGCGGCGGGTGCTCCCGACCCCGGGGGTGCCATGTGAAACGTCAGCAAAAATAAATCTGGCTAATCCCGAGGAATGGCCGGGTGCAGCAGCAGCCCTGCGGTTCCAGGGAGATTAAAATAAAGTCTTGCGTTACACCACTTGGAAGGGCTGAGATTTACTTGGAAACTGAATCACATTAATTAGCATTCTGCTAATGGCTGTTTTGTATAAATATAGCGTGCCTTAATACCAACACGAGTCGCAGGTTGACATATTTAGATCGTTGATATCAAAGTCATTAACGCCTCTCCGTGGTAAACCTATTCTCAGTTGGGGCTGCAAATGGGATTCTCCTGAGCCAATCAATCTTACTAAAGCCTGAGCAAGAGCCTGTTGATCTTTAGCCACCGAATGGATACGGCTTCCCAGAAATGTGCTTGCATCTGTCAAAATTATAAGCAGCTGGCAGCCGGAGACAAAGGTCATATTTGCCGCGAGTGTGAAAATAGGATCTCAGGACAAGAAATGCTCTTTAGCAGCGTATCAATTCGGGACGTGCTATTAATGTTGCGGCACAATGCGTGTGTGTGTGTGTGTGTGCATGCGCGTGTCCATTCCTGCAGGCATTTGTACACATGTCAATTATATATTTATATGTAAAATTTCTCACGTATACCCCGTGGTCCTGGAACTCATCCAGGGCTTATTAAAACTTAGTCACATCAAAGGATGGGAAAGGTCTGCCTGAGTTTAGGAACTTGGAGAGCTTAACAATTATTTCGCACTAATTCACTCCTAATTTATCGTTCATTATTGCCCTGATTAAAAGCCCCCCTGCTTGATAGCAGCGGTGAATGTAATGGGTTCCTTTAAAAACTGATTTGGGGGAATTTCAGCATGGCGGGAGCTGCTACCGTTTCTGAGAGCCCACTGTACCTGTAAGTCATGCAATTACAACAATTATTGCACTTAGCGCAACAGAATGCCCTGGGCCGGGCTGTGCCAGGAGCCGTCCCTTGGGCCATGGGGGGGCTGTAGCTGTGGGGGGGTACGGGGCCAGCAGGACTGGTCATGGCAGTCATGGCTCTTGCCTGGGAGCAATGGGCAGCACTGGCTTATGCCCCCGCTGCCTGGGGGGGACGGAGCGGAGCACAGGGCTGTTCGTGCTGTACATCTCCCAGCCCCGACGCGCTGGGCTGGGGGCGATGGCTGGCTGGCCATTGGCATCCCCGGCATGGCGTCCCAGGGTGTTTGCTGCCCGGGCACGGAGCAGACACCCCGTGCAGGGACCTGCAGGATGGCACGAGTCTCCTCGTCCGCCGTGTAGCCCCTGGCCAGGCCGGCTTGAGCGGGCGCTCGTGCTTTGAAGCCGGGAGGGAGCACGGTTTCATCTGGGTTTATTATTAGATTGCAGTGACAGGGATGAAACTGCGTAAGCCCAACTTCTGAAGTATGCAAATGCCTGTCTCGTCCAGGAGACCTCCCTCGGTGGTGTGATTTAAGGCCAAGAGTTTTAATTTTAAATCATAATTCTCGATGGTACCAAAACCAGGATGCCATGTAGCCGCTGCCTGCAGATCCCATGCCGGGGAGGGCGAGGGGATGCTTGGGCACCGAGCCGTCTGAGACGGCATCCCTGGGTGGGACGTGGCCATGGAAACTCATCCCCTCTCCCTGGCGCTGTTTCAGTAGGAGGGGTTATTCCCACCTCTCGGGTGACTGGCCCTGACAGCAGGAGCATCATTTGACTTGCGTGGAAACCTGAAAACCCACCTTGTTCGCGCGCGTGAGGTCTGCGTCCAGCCTGGTCCCGCGGGAGGCTGGACCAAGCATCGCTCCCCGCGGCCAGCCGGCGAGTTAACACTGCTCGGAGGGGAGTTCCACCCCCTCCACGTGCGGAGAGCTCAAAAAACACGGAATAAACTCCGTAAAGCTGGCGAGGAGGGAAAAATGCTAGGCAACACGTTGAAATGGCCTAACAATAGTGAGCGCTTATTTTGACAGCGGGGTTTTTTTTGCAGTTGGGAGGTTGTGCTTATAATAAAATCCACCACTTGGCTGGTGGATTTTAAATAACACTTATCTCATGGATCAAGCCAGACGGTATGTAACGCTGAGGTCCGTGTGCGGCATGTCTTCGCTTTAATTATTCCTGCCTCCTATTTTGGGTATTTCTTAGCGAGCCCTGGAGCCCCGGCATGGCAGCAGATTGGGAAGAAAGGTTTTGAGAATTTTACCAGTCGATAAAGGTATTAAATAAAAGCACGTGAGAGCTACATGAAAAGTCATTAGAGAGGACAGGTCTTGGGAAATACATTCGATGTGAACAAACATAAATATCGGTTATTTTTTTAATTCAAAAAGGAGATGTGGGGGTGGAAAAAATACCCGTCAGTGTAAAGATGGCTGGCACCATTTGTTTTGTCAGAGACCGGGCAGCTGGAGAGAGCTTTAGATACAATCCTCCTCCAAAAGCAGTGCAAGCAGAGGAAAAGATTATCAAAAGAGGAAAGGCTTTAATAAACTGTGAAGCCCTCATCACCCACTGAGAAGCGAAGCTTAATTAGAAGATGAAGCAGTTCTCTGGTAGCGTGCGTGGACTCCGTGTGCGGCGGTGCTGTGCCAGGAGGTGCCGGCATCGGCTCCGAACTGGCTCCTTTGGCTTTCCTGGGATGGGAGATGCGGCCGTACCTGTCTGCGAAATGCGTCACCGACTCCTCCAGCTGCACCCGCATCCCGCAGGAGCCCAGTGCCGGCATCACCAGCATGCTGGGAGGCCAGGAATCAGGCTGGGAAAGGGGAAACCCGTTGGAGGCAGAGCCTCTGCCTTAGCTCCCTGCTCAGTTCCCACTTTTCAGGCATCCTTAGGGACTCTCCTCTCTGTCCCTTCCTGCTCTGCCTCTCCGGAGCCTGTCCTGCTTCCCCCTGCACCAAGCGCATCGTCTGCAGCAGCAGCTGCTTTTGGGACCATTACTTATTTCACCCGAGTGGCCACCAAATGGAAAAGCTGTCTTTAGAAGGCCATAAATCGAGACAATTCATACATCTTTATTGCTCGGCTCGGCCGGCTGCTGGAAGGGCGCGATGGCGCGTCCCTGGGAAGGGATGCCTTGGTGCGCTGCTTCCTCTGCTCGCCAGCCGCAGGGTGGGCATCAATTACACCCAGCAACGCGGTGCAGGAGTTATGCTTCCAGTTTCTCCGGCTGGCGGTGAATCAGGTTCGTTTGTATTGACAGCTAATCTTTGTGCCAGAGTTGTTACTGTGCTCTCAACCTTCCCTAATTCCATGTGCTGAGATCCCCGGAAAAGCAGCGCGCAGGAGCTGGCAGCACCCTGGGACATGTGTATGCGATGTGTCTCATCGCTGCCAGATGTGTGACATCGCGGTGTGCCCGTGTCTGCTGTGCCGCACTGGGTGGGCTGGATGCGGCCACGGGTGCTGGTCCGGGTGAGACACCGGGATTTTACCTGCTTGGGGAAAATCCGAGCTCTCTAGATACCGCACATTGCTCCCTCTGGAAAAACGTGGTTTAAAACACACGCTCTTCCAGGAGATTCTGTCTCGTCAAAGAGCCAGCAGAGCCTCTTTCTTTTTGCTTTCATGTGAAAATAAAGTGCATTTGCATCTGCTGGTGGGATCCGTGGGCGCGCGGAGCAGCAGAGGTAGCCGCCGAGCATGGTGGGTGTCCCAGCAGTGCAAACCTGTGCTACTGGGTAGAGAAACAGAGAATCTCAGAATGGTTTGGGTTGGAAGGGACCGTAAAGCCCCCCCAGTGGCACCCCCTGCCCTGGGCAGGGACACCTCCCACCAGCCCAGGTTGCTCCAAGCCCCGTCCAACCTGGCCTTGAACCCCTCCAGGGATGGGGCAGCCACAGCTTCTCTGGGCAACCTGGGCCAGGGGCTCACCGCCCTCACAGCAAAGAATTTCTTCCCGATATCCCGTCTCAATCTCCCCTCTTCCAGTTTAAACCCGTTCCCCCTCGTCCCATGGCTCCCCTCCCTGCTCCAGAGTCCCTCCCCAGCTTTCCTGGAGCCCCTTGAGGGACTGGAAGGGGCTCTGAGGTCTCCCTGGAGCCTTCTCTTCCATAGCAATATGCCACCTTGTCCTCTTCCTGGGATGGCTGTGTCGTGACAGTGCTCGGAAGGTGCCCGAGGCCACTCAGAGCCTTTTGCTGCTGCTGCCGCCTGTTTCACTTGAGAGCCCTGCTGCTCCCACGCCGTGACGAGCGTGGGTGCTTTTTGCACCGAACGTTACCCGTGTTGCAGCATCAGCCCATGACTCATTTGCTCTCCCCGTGCCAAGGCTGTGGGGCTGCTCCTGCCGCTCCCGGGCTGCCCCTGTCACCAGGGCATCTCCCTCCAGGCAGGGGGGACCATCGCCCTGGGGCGGGTGGTCGCACCTCCTGACCCCCCACTCTATTGAATGCTAAAAGCAAAAGCCGTGTTTTTGCCAGGGTTTCGTCTGGGTGCCGCGGATGTGTGTGCGGCATCTCCTTAGGAAGAGCCTGGTACGACGTTGCGTTGCAGCTCCCAGCGTTCGGCCGGGGCTCCAGGACCCGTTGCTAGAGCACCCTGTGCCGTGTCAGGGACCCACGTTGCCACCTCCAGACGGGTGTTGGGCGTCTCAGCTGCACTCGGGGGACGACCCGTGCGGGAGGGCAGCAGCACCCACATCCCCAGCATCGCCCGGGGCCCTTTGCGCGGCAGCTCCACCAGCGGGGAGGGGGTGGGATGAGTTTGTGGTGATCCGGCCTCGAAGCACGCGTGTCTCAGGGCAGGAGCAGTTTGCGGAGGAGCTGCGAGGGTGTCCGTCTGCGGCGAGCTGGGAAAACAGCCGGGCTGATCTCCGGGAAAGGCCTGGCAACCTTCATGTCTGGGTTTGGGACCCCGGCATCCGTGGGGGGGCTCGGTGCCCATCGGGAGCCGGGACCCCGCAGCCGCGGGAGGGAGAGGCAGCACAGATGCCTCGGGTGGCTGCCAGGACCAAGCCTTTATGTTTTATTCGGCAATTAGCACAGTCAGTTCGTTTACCCGGGCTGCGCTGGAGACGTCGTCTCGGTCTCCACGCCGTTCCCGCATCCTTTGCTCCCCCTTCCCAGTGCTTTGCAGGGTGTGGGGGCGCCCCAGGGCTGCTCCGGGGGGGTGCCCCCACGGAGCACGGGGACACCGCGGGGCTGGGGGACAGGAGAGGTGTCCCCGGCCTCGCCGTGCCACGGGCGCGTGGGTGACGCGTCGCCCGGTCTGTGCCCTCAGCAGCAGCCAGCATGTTCCGGGATGCTTTAAAAAGCATTTCCCACCCCCCCAGCCCCGAAATCACACGCATGCAGCTTGCAAAATCTAATAACAACCGGTTGAAAAACATACTAAAAACAGGAAATTTATGTAGCATGACCCAAATTGAATTATACATTACAGCACTATAATTGATTTTTTAGAAGAGAGATTAAATTTATTTTATGCCTCACTAACTAACAGCTAGATTTACCTAATTGCTTGGAGTGCAGAGTTAGTATGATTCATTAAACCCCATACATGCCTGGGTACATTACACTGTGACTAAAGCTTCCCTGCTTCGAGCAATTAAAATGGAGAAACTTGGGGCCTCATAAGTAATTGAATATAACAATACAGCTCGGAGTTGCTGTGGATGTCTTATTAAGTTCTTCAAGCAAAAAAAAACACAAGTTCCCTCCATTCTCCACTGAATCATTTTGCGAAATTTTCTATGACTGGCATTGTTTTCTCCTATTGCCAAAAAAAAAAAAAAAAAAAAAGTCTATGAGACAGATTTCATGCCTTGCTTCACAGTTTAATTTTATCAATCATAACATTTAAAAAAAAATTGACAGCAGTGAGTAGACATCCCCGCTATTCCAAGGAGAGAAATTTTGGGTAGACTCTAGGAACATTTGGTAATTATATACACATTGCAAAAATAAAGGTAGCAATTTAGTAAAACAGGAGCGGAGAGAAATTATCATTTTAGCTGGCAGGAATAAATTAGAATTGTTTGGCAGAGTTTAATAAAATCCCACATAGGCACAAATTACTCTCGGAAAAAGCGGCGATGGCGGGGGATGCAGGGGGAGGTGGCAGCCCCGTCTCTCTTGCGCGGCGGTTGGGATTGTCGTCGCTGGCATCATCTCGCGGTGGGGCTTATGTGGGGTTTTTTCCCCCCATTTTGGGCCCAGAAATGCTTGTGGGCAGCCAGCTGTCGTCGGTGCCTGCCTTAATGCCCGGCGTGGGTTTGCCTGCTGGTCAACAGCCCTCCACCTCCCTCCCGTTTACAGGTTGTGTTTTGTTTTGCCAGTAGAACGATTAGAAAAAAAGAGCCCCGTTTATTACAGTGTCTTATCCATGGCTCGACCCATTTAAATGCTAACCGGGCTCCAGCTGCCTTTTCCCAGCAAGGCTTCGAGGATGCTTCCAGGGTGCCAGACACCCCCCGCGCCGGGGCAGGGCTGGCCGGAGGGGTTAGAAAATAAGATGTTTTAACCTTGGTTAGATGCACCATCCTCTTCCTGTAATTCCGGTTCCTGCAGACCTGTTACGCGCAGAAACCATCTCCTCATCAGTGGAACAACTCGCTTGCAGAATATTAAAGAAGTGAAGAAAGTTTCCGGCATTTCCTTACATGAAACTGGAAGAAATTGGAAGTCCCAGCAGGGCTGCGCCGTGGTGGCTCTTGCGGGCTCATTTCAGTAAAGAATTTGGGGTGAGCAGACGCTTTGTGCAATTATTAGGAAAATGATTAGTAGCCTTCCGAACACAGGGGTGGAAATGCACACAGCATTAACGTTTAATGAGCATTGCACAATCCAGGATCATCAGTTTACTCACTTCGCGGAGCCCACAGGTCATAAAATTCAGGCTGGATTGTGTGAAACATCTTACACAAAGGGATTCCCGTAACAAAATAAGCCTTTAATTAGCAGAACATCATGCGAGGCTGAGGTGCAACTTTCCCAGACATATCACCGGTGACGTTAATTACCGAAAGGCTTTGCACATGCATGATTTATGCCTTTTTTTCCCTTGCAGGGCTGCTGCGTTGTGTCTCTTCCTGGGGCTGGGGAGGGCTGGCACCGCCGCGGGCAGTGGGTGCCCGTGGGCTGGGACGGGGGCACGGCTGCTGCTCCCCCTCTTCTCCACTTTGCGTCCGAAATTTCCCCTTGCGGATGCGCCCGGCTGCTGGTCCCGACCGTGCTCTGGAGGAATTGTGTAATTAATGGTTTCCTTGTCCTTGCCCAGTGATGCAGTTATAATTTTACTTTTGGAGCTGGGAGGCGTCGGATGGCGAGCGCTTTGAGGGGGAAAAACCGGCGAGGCTGTTGTGAGGTACGAGTAGGTGATGTTAACGCGTGAGACTCAGCCAAACCGTCTGAGACTCATCCATCCCAGTCTGGGACTGGGAGGGACCCGCCAGCATCCCCCATCCGCTGGCCACAGCACAGCCGGGGACCCGCGGTGCCGACCGGTGCCAGAACCCCGCCGAGAGACGTGGGGAGAGACGCAGGGTTTTCAGCCATTAGGCGAATGATTGTAGTTTTTTCATTACAGCCAAAGCTCTATCGTAGGAAACCTCGCAGCGGAGGAGTGAGCAGCGCTAATGGGAAGCGAAGCGTGTGCATTTCATTGCCTGAAAATGGGGTTGTTTTTTCTCGGCGCCGGTATCGGCGGGGTCTGTCGCACCGCGCTTCCCTTTGCCGTCTTTAAGAGGCTCCTTTGCTGGAAGATCCGCCAAAGAGCCTGGGAGGGTCACAGCTCCGAGAGATTAAACCGCTGCTGGAGGAGGTGCAGCGTGATGAGGACGATTCCCGCCTGCGATGCTGATCCCAGGCTTTTTTTTTTTGGCTTTTTTTTTTTTTTTTTTGAAAAAGGAAAGATCAAGGGATGCGTTTAACAAAATGAGATGCCCTTTATGTCTGTACACACAGGCGTCCCTCGTAGCTGTTACCGTGAAGGGAGAACATCATTAAGAAATAACGAATGGCCCTGCATGGGCTCCTCCCCACTCTCGGTGCTGGGAAGCCTAATTAGAGCGCAGAGATAACGATGGAGTGCTGGGATGAATTTGCATGGGACTCCGGCCTGTGTAGGGTATGAAAGTAATTTATTATGCTTATTAGAGGGAAGCTTTTGTCACCGCAGACAGAGCCCCGTTAATACCCTTGGAGCTCCTACCCCAACACCTGCGGCTCAGGATGGGCTCACGCCACAAAATCCCTCCCCAGCCCCAAGAGCTTCTTTATTCTGGGGTGCTTTGGGGTGGTTTTGGGGCCTCGGTAAGGCACCGAGTGAGCACCCGGTGGTATTTGGGGGGAAGAGAGCAGCAGTGCTCCGAACAGCGAGCGGCTGGGTGGGCTCAGGGGTCTTTGCCCTTGGCGGGGCCTTCGCTCTGACCGACCAGAGGTGGGAACGCGGGGCCTGGGACACGGCGTGAGGCACCCCGAGGAGAGCGGGCGGCCAGTTTCAATCCTCCTGAGGGAACCGGAGACCAAACTGCCTCCAGCTGCTCACAGGGGGTAGAGCTACGCAGCTCTGTGTTAGACGTACTGCATTTAAATTTCCCAGACAGCAGCTTTGTTCTCCTCCTGAGCGAAAGCATCCAATCTGCTCCTTTAAAGCATTTTGCTCAGCTTTATTATCTCATCTCTTGGTTTTCCTTTCCCCAAATAAGTGGTCGCTCTGGGCTTGGCAGCCTTTCCGTGCCGCCGGGGGATGCTGAGAGCTGCGGCTTGGAGCAAAATCGGGAGAACCTGTCACTCGCCCACCCCTCTTTGATTAAAGCTCCTGACACCAGGATCACCATTAATGCTTCTCGCCTAACGAACGCAGCTTATGGGCGATGGCAAACACGTAAACAGGTTTCATCAGGCAAACTCCTTCTGATTACAGGTGTGGTGTGGGTTAATTAGGTGGAAGTGTCTATGTTTGCCGTCACTTTTCACCATTTTTGACAGTCCACACCGAGAAAAAAAATAAAATACTGCAAGAGTTGGGAAGTTTTTAGCGACGTTTATTTCCAGAAACAACAGGATGCACTTGGGTTTTGGTGGAAAGCCGGCCCCCAGCAGGGGGTGGGCGGCGGGGGGTCTGGCTGCCGGCAGAGCAGCCGCGAGCCGGGGGAGAGGAGTCTGGCCGAGCCCGGGGCTCCGGCAGAGCTGCAGCTGAAGGAGGAAGGTACAATACGGGATTCCCCGCTTGCTTCCAGCACCTTCTGCTGCTCTTCCAGCCCCATTCCTGATCCCGTAACCCAAGGGACCTTGGGTAAAAGCTTCCAGGTGTTTTGCGTGAGAAGGACAGGGGAGAAACTGGGGGGAAAAATCCCCTCAGGCCCCAGTGACCCATTTCCCCGTGGAACGTATCTTAATCCCTTGCCCAGCGCATCCTATTCCTGAGTTTTGGGCAAGATCACTGGCCCTTCCTGACGCTGCCATTCCCAGCGAGCTCCAGTGCCGATGGTGCTGGGAGCGGCAGATCCGGCTCTGGCTCAGCTCCGGCTGGGAATAGGGATGTGCCTGGCGGGGCGGCACTCTGGTTTGCGGCACGTTAAAAAGGGGGCAGTGCCTGGGGTTAAGAGCGGGCTGAGATGGCATCAGCGAGACCCAAAGCCAGGCAGCCCATCTCCGCTTGCAAAGAACCACTCCGAGGTAGGAACCCACACATTCAGCTCTCGCGCGGCCTTCTGCGTCGTGCTTGCCGAAAGCCTCGCTCCGGGAGGAATGTGGCGCCGATAATTGGCGTTAATTGGCACTAACCATACCCCCCCCGATACCAGGGCTGCCTTGGCGGCTGGTGGAGTTCTGCTCTTTGCATGCTGTTTGACCGGGGTGTGTGTCGTGCTCTGCAGCCGCGGGCTGAAGAGCCGCGTACAGCCCAGCCAGCAAACGCTCGTAAAAGGCTTTTCATATGGCCGAGACTTGCAGCAACGCGGATAAAACGCGGAGCAGAAGTGTGGGATAATAGCTCTGTTTTTCTGCAGCGATTGCTCAGAGAGAGACGTGAAACTGCCCCATTAAACGCTCCGGCTCTATCCACAGGACATCAGGAGAGGTCAGGGGTCTATTCTGTCTTATGCTGTTAATATTTTGGACTGAGCCGGGCTTTGTGATGTAGAGGTTTGGTCTACAACGCGCCTGCCTTAATGAACTATAACAGCACAGAAGGCAATTATGTTTTTGTCTAGACCTGTCTAAGACCATCAACAGCACCTCATTACTTTACAGATTGTTAATGCTGTTGGCAGAAGTTGAAGATCCTCCTTGAAAAAAAAAAATATATCAAATTTATTCTCTGCTGCAGCGTACTTTAGCTGATGATAAATGATAAATAGGGGCTTGTGGCTAATTAGACCTCGCTTTGTCCAGAGGCAGATACATAACCGTAAACCGTAACCGGGATAAAAGGAAGAGGGGAAATGGCAGAGAACTCGCAGGAGGTTTCTTTTAAAGATCATTAGAAGCTTGAGGAAAATGAGGAAAACAAAACTGCTGCTGTTGTGTGTCCGCCCGTCCTCTCCGCCTGTAAGGACTCACGGACAACAATTAGTCATACTGCTCGCCAGGCTCCGGGCATGGATTCGTTACATACATCTATTTCTTTTATTTATTTTTTTTCCATTTTTATTTACATACCAAATCTGATCAGGAGGAAGGGACCCTCAATGGGGCTTCCTACCAGCGCTTTTCCGATTTCAAAATGCGTGGTGCGATTACTCCCTTTTTCCCCCCGTTTCCACCCCCCCTTTATTATTCCACTCCCCCACTCCGTGGGGAAAGGGAATAGCAAGGGAGGGTGGAAACGGGGGGAAAAAGGGAGTAATTGCAAAGTGGCTGGGGCAGGGGTGGTCCTTGGGGTGGGGGGGCCGATGCTGGCCGGCGCGGGGACCACCACTGGGAGCTGAGGCAGAAGCGCCCCGGGGAGGGGGATGTTGCAAATAATTCAGGCTCTGTCAGCGCAACGGTTGCGAGAGCAGAGATGCGTGTTGTGAGCTGTCAGCTGACAGTAATGGACTTGTTAGGGCTCCTGATTGATGGCGATGGCCTTGGAAATTGCCAGAAGCCGTTTCAATCTCTGTCTGGCTCTGACAACAGCCGTGCCCGGGGATGGAGGTGGGGGAGAGTGCTGACAGACCACTTTGGGCAGGCTCTGCCCTTTGCACGGCCCGCCGCTGCTACACGGCGCCTTCCAGACATCGGCCACCACGTCCAGCTCTTCAGTGCTACAGATACAAGTGGTTTGGAGACCCGCAGGTCTCCTCTGGCGGAGCGGCCCCAGAGGGAAGGGCACAAAGACGCACCGTAGTGGTCGGTGATGAGTCAGGCTCCGTGAGAAATGTGCAGTAGGAGAGACGAGTGGATCATCTTCGTCTCGGGGTTGCATGGTTCTATGTTCTGACTTTCTACATGTGATCACAGCAGTAAAGAGCTGCTGCCCGCTCGGCGTCCCGAGGAGATATGTGGTGGTCAAAAGCAATGTCCCCCTGGCCATCTCCATCACCTTTCAGCCCACAGTTGGGTGGATCATCTTCATCTCGGGGTTGCATGGTTCTTTGTGTTCTGACTTTCTACATGTGGTCACAACAGTAAAGAGCCACTGCCTGTTCGGCGTCCCGAGGAGATGGCGCGGTGATCGAAGGCAACATCCCCCTGGACATCTCCGTCACCTTTCAGACCACAGTTGGGTGGAGGGTGCTGCAACCTTCCTGCAAACCAGGGCCAGGTGCTGTTGGAGCCCCCAGCTTGGTGTTGACAAGGGGCCCGGGGAAGGGGAAAGGGAAGGGAGGCTTGGAACCCTTTCTTTGGCAAATCAGCCCATTTTACAGATGTGACCCAACTTTGCAGTCTTGGGGTCGCTGGCATAAGCCACGGGGTGAGGTGGGCAGACCTTGATGTGCACTGATGGAATCGCTCATACCTGTAGTGATGCTACTAAACTGGCATGGTGCGAAGGGCAGCGGCAGGTTTGGTTTTCCTGGTCTTTTCCCTTTAGCCCAGGCTCTCTGTGATCCATCAGTCCCACAATGAAAGGAGCAAAATCCTACATGAGAAACCTTGGAGGCATCTCTCATGCCTTGGTCAGGTTTGAAGGCCAGGCGTCTCATGGAAGTGAGATGAGATCTTCACCCCTGCTTCTCATGGCTGCTTTGAGCAGCCTGGTCTAGTGGGAAGTGTCCCCGCCCAGGGCAGGGAGTTGGAACTAGATGATCTTTAAGGTCCCTTCCAACCCGAACCATTCTGTGATTCTGTGAAGTGGTTGTCCTACTACAGAGAGCATCTCAGCTCTCCTTGTCTCTGGACTTTGAGGGGTGAAGATCACCAGTTCTTCTCCTAACCTCCGCTGTAAACCTTACAACCGTGGTTTTTTTCTGTATTTGCAGGATCTGGTGGCTCTCAGGAGATGGCTGGAGGACGTGCCTGTGTGGAAGACGAGGCGGGAGCTGGAGTGCCGAGCAGAGCAGATTGTCTGGCACATGAGGTCCTGGATGCGGGTGCTGCAGTGGTGGTGCGAGCAGGTGAGTGCGTGCACATCCGTGGTTATCCGACATGCCCATCGGCTGTGCGTGTTGCCTGGGGATAACATTGCTTCAGTCCTTGCTGCACGCAGCTGCAAAGCAAACAGGGTGGTTATCTTCTTAAAAAGGTGCATTTTGATGGGCTGAGTAATGACGCGGAATACGCCTTCTCTTAGGAAAGTCTCCTCTTGTTCTGCGTTGGTCAATGCCAGAGAGGAGGGGCTGCTGTTATTAATTGCTCGTATTGGGGAATTTCCCAAAACAGGCTGATGCTGTCCCAAGGTATGGAAAGGTGCAAACGTCTGCCCTGGAGATCTTTCCATCTGGGCAGACGGGGAGGGAAGTGTAAGCCTGGGAGATGTGTGACTGTGCAGATGTTTATCTATCTCGGAATCTGGAAGCTTGGCAAATATAAATGTCTTCATGTGTCTGTGGATGGGGAAAGGGGTTTTGCGTGTTTGCGCTGAGGGGTTGGCCTCCTTGCCGCCGTCACCGTGTGGGAATGCGTAAAGGAGCAGAGCTGTGCTGTTGCCTCGTCTCGTCTTTCCCAGTGGCCCTTGCCCTCTGTTTTGCCTCTCCCTGTTGCATTTTCACCGTTGGCTCCTTTCCTGGAGGCAGGCTAAGGGAAGAGCAGCTCACGGAGGCCGCTGCCCGTGGCGGTGCTGTAGCCCCGCACCAAACCATGCCCTTTAATCCATGCCCAGCACCTTTAATCCCAACTCTGCAGTGGTCACCGGCGGTGGAGCCCGGTGCTCCTTTCTCTTGTACGTCCCATGGCCGTGGCTGGGACTCCACCTGCAAAAAGAGAAGGCAACTGCTGTTCTCCAGAGAAATCTTTCCATTTGCCATGGAATAAAATTAACGGCCCAAGGCAGCGCTAAAATGCTGCGTACTGTGTGGTCGTGGGGCTTCATCCACAAGGGAAACCTGTTAAAGCAGAGCTTAGTTATTAGGATGGTACGGAGCATGGAGAGTTTGTTTTATGAGAGTAGAAAGACATTTGCTTCCTTACTCAAGAAAAACAGCCTGTGGAGGAGGTTACGGGTGTGATTAATAGATGTACTTGGGACATAAGCATGAAGGAAGGTGAAACTATGTAATGCAGATGTGAATAAACCCAGGGTTGCCTTCAGAAGAAGGCTTGCAGCCCTCTGAGAGGGGAAACACTGGGATCCCCTTGGTGAGGTGTCAAGATGGAGGCTGATAATGGGTTTTTTTGGCATGACTGGCTGGGCTCTGTGGTCTTTCCAGTCCTAGGTGAAGAAAATTGGCCTACATTTAGCTGCTAAATAGAGAAAGAGCTTGTTTCTGCCCGTGCCGAGTGCGGTGCAGAGCCCCGGCGGCAGGAGGCTGTGCCGTGGGGTGGGTAACAGCCAGGTGGGGGTGGGCAGCGAGGGACGACCAGCCCCTGGGCAAGCAGGAGCTGGATTCGGGCTCTCCTGCCTTCCAGACCCACTTGGAAGCTCAAACCCGTGTGGGGAACCGCGTCGGCGGGCGCCCCTCTCTGCCCGCGACCTCGCCAAGTCTGAGGTAGCACAGCCTGCTCATCCCCGTGACCCCCATCTAGTTTAAGTTGTTTATCTTTGCTGCAGAAAGAAAATTAAGGAAAAAAAAAAAATCAAATCAAATCCCAGTTGTGGAATTCCTTGTGGCGTTTATTTCCCACCACTGCGTTGCCCCCAGCCCTGACACTTGCAGCCCGCGCCGGGCTCTGCTGGCGCACGTCGCTTTGACCTGACGGGATCGCTATGTCTTAGGTATAAAATGTTATTTCATTCCCTCTTTTCCAATCTCGGGGCTCGTTTTAGCGCAGGCGATCATTTTGAATTGTTCTCAGCAGTGAGGTATTTTTTTAAATGGACTATTGAGCTCAGATAACAAATTTTTAATTGTAACACACATGACCTGAGCCAATTTAAACTTAATCTAAAATGCCGAATAGCTACAACCCCAAACGGCTGTGAGAACACACACGCACACAGAGTTGTTGGTTACAGAAAGTCATTGCGGTGAAGCGAGCGTGGCCTCCAGCCCGCCAGGCAGTCGAAACCTCCATCGAGTGCCTCACTGGACCCTCGCGATTTAAAGCAGATTTGTGTGGAGCAAAATCTGAATTAAAATACTTTTGTGTCTCTTCAGGCCACGTTAAAAAGCAGGCTGCTTCAATGCAATGGTTTTGTTTTGTTTTTTTTTTTAAATGCCCATTTTTGGCTAGGTTTCATTCAATGACCGAGGCCTCAGGCTAGCGTGCTTTGAGATGAGCTTGCAGAAGATGGTGCTTGTTGTGCAGAATGATGCTCATGGCCAGGGCACGGGGAGATGGGGACCCCCACGGAGGTGCTCAGCCATGGCGATGGATGCTCATCGTCACCATCCAAGGCCTTCCTGTAACCACCAAGCAATCTGGTATCCGCCACACGCCCGTTGCCCTGCCCTCTGCCAAGGAGGGTTGTCCCTGCTTTGTGTTTCGTTCTGGGTGGTCCCAGTCGCGCGCAGGCAGAGCATCCCGCCAGGTCCGGGGTCGCCAGGATGGAGCGCTGGATCTTGTGCGTTGGATCTCGTCCCCTTCATTCCGGGGATCATCTCCTGGGATCTGGCTTGTGGAAACAGCAGGATTCTGTCGGGGCTGGTGCAGAGCAGGACGCGGCCATCGCCCTGGCTGCCTTCAGGGTCCCAGCCTGGGAGAGGGCGCAGGTGCGGCGGCACAGAACCCGACGGGTCCAGAGCCATGCTGTGCTAACGGGCTGCTCCAGCATCAACCACGGATGGATCCAAGGGGCTTCCAAGCATCACCTATGAAGTTATTAATTAAGATTTTACCAACCACTCTTTATTTCCTCTTGCTTCTTCCATATGCCCTTCCTCAGCCGAGCGGCTCGGGCAGAGCTCCCGGGGGCTGACCTGGGGATCTCCCCATGCCTTTGGTACCGTGCGTGGCTCGGCTTGAGGAAAAACGACATTGAACGCAGCTGGAGAGCTCCTCTTTTTTTGGAATATTTGCGGATGGGAGGGTCCTTTGTGGGGAACACCCCCAAAAAGCCCAGCAGACGCCCGGCGGCATGCGCGGCAATGCAGGCAATGCTGCGGGGAGGCTTTCGGGCTCCCGGAGCATAAATCTGGAGCAGGGGCTGTTGCGGTGCAGCCGTGCCGGGGAAGCCGTGCCCGTGGCGAGCCGTGCTGTGCCGTGCCGTGCCGCGCCGTGCCGCAGGAGCAGCCGCGACAAGCCGCGACCGTAAAGCCTGTGTGCAAGAAATCATCCGTGCTGAATAAAATGACAAGAGAGCTGTAATGCTTTGTGGAGTGTGTTTAATGAAAATATCAGCCCAGGCCTACGACATGAGGCATTCATGTATAATAAAATGAGGTTCCTGAAACACTTCAGAGCATAAACCATCTGGTCTGCTGTGATGTACTAACAGCTTTGACTAATTTTTAATGCAGGTTTTATGACGGATATGCACATCACGCTACCCATGCATAAGGAAGATACAGCCTGGCTGCACTTTGAACTGAGCTGACTGATGATGAATTTGTCTCCCATTTTAATTACTTTCTGTACATTAAAGGTGTAGTGGACCATGTGAAGTGCTTTGTCTGGCTTATCCCCTCTGTGTCCCCACATCTCCTTAAAGTGCCGGAGCTGCCTCCGCTCCCTTATCTGCAGCCAGGCGTGCGGGCGACGGGAAAGAGGGAGATGGAGAGAAAAGTGCCTCGTATAGGGCTCGGTCAATAAACACGCCGGGCCACCAGCAACAAGCGCATTTCATGAGGTTAATTACTTCTTCTTAATTACATCCCTTGAAATTTTCTCCAGCCCATATGGCAGGGATCGGTGCTGCCTGGTGGGGTTTGCGAGGAGAAAGCACCATTTTCTTCTGCGCAAATCAGAGCGGTAACTCGCGACGGAAAAGGCTTTCAGACTGCATTCTGCTCTCGGCTGCCTCTCGCCAGGCTTTTTCTCGTTAATGAATTTTTAAAACACTTTATCAGCTTTAAAACATATTTATTTATTTAACGCAACCCAAAAGTGGAACCATTTATCTAAGCAAACCCCAGACATTCGGGATGGCGCTCAAATAAGGTTGGCTTTAGTTGGACCAAAGCCTCGGCAGGACTTTTGCCCATTTCTCACTGAATTTGCAGCCTGGCCGGGCTCTGCCCTTCCCCTGCTGCCCAGGAGAGCCGGTTCCCCCAGGAAACACCCTTTCTGAAAGGCGAGCATCTCCTTACGTCAATTCTTCTGGCAAAACTCAAACGACCATTTAATGCTCTGGTCTGGGAGGACCATGCTCCTGTTCCTTCAACTTTTCCCATCTTTTGGAGAAAAAAAAAAAGGAGAAGAACGAATGCAGCTCAGCCAGCGAAGTCGTATCCTTCCTCTCCCCTTCCACCACGGCGGCTCTGGAATATCGGATTTTCGTTCTGAGATATCAGGATTTAATTTGTCAATTAAAACCCTCGACAGGACTTTCAGTCAACAGGAGTGAGGCTTTTTCCAGCTCCCCTTTCTCTTTCCTTCCATTGGACCTGGAGCTGGACAGACCGTTAATTGCAAATACATTATCAAATGACTTTAGTCCTTTGTTTATTCTGAGAGTCATTTGTGAACCGCTCACGATTCCTCTCCCTGCCGTCATCCTTCGGGGATGAATGAGCTTTACTGTAGTCTGGGAATTCGGCTTTGGCTGCGTTTTCGATGCTTGCAGCGTTGTCCTGGTTTTACTCATCGATTGGCCAGCTGAAGCCTTTTAAACGGGGGAGGGCTAAATAATGACTAACCTGTCTCCTTAAGCGAGTATCCAGACACGCTGAATTTCACAAACCTTTTGGGATTCACCAGTATTTGAACAAATAAGCCAACAGTCGTCCTGTTGCCGGAGACAAACTGAGGCAATGGCCGTGCTGCGAGCGACCGCAGACAAAATGGGTTTTATTAATGGGAATATCCACCAATCACGGCTTACGCTCTCCAAGTGGAAACTTAAATTCCAGACTCACTGTAAAAAAAAAAAAATATAATTAAAAATTCAATAATGAGACTGGGCTCGGTGACTGAGCAGAAGGGAAAGTACCTACAAGCAGCGAATCAATTGCCAAGGACGGAAACCCCTCCAAGTGCGATGTGTTAAAAAGCAAAATGTCATTTTATTGGACGTTCGCTTCGTCTTGCTAACGAGCACTCTGCTTCAGCCCCTTTTCCTGGCGGTTTTAATTTTAGCCTTTCTGCTGCGTCCTCGGCTCCGTTGTTTCCGCGAGGATCTCCGAGCCAGCCTCTCGCGTAGCCTTCGCGGGTCGGTGCTAGTGGGGCTTTTCTCCCATTAGCAGCAATAACAGCGAGTTCTGCGCTTAAAACCACACACGAACTGATTTAAGCGGTTTTGTCTCGACCGTCCTCAATCATCGGGCGCAGATATTAAATGCATCCCTGTCGCCGCGTGCAGCTTCCGACAGCTGCTGCATTTGCATACCCTCTTCCCCGGTACAAACGAGATCCTGCTTCGGAAAGTTTCTTTGGGGAATACCTCACAGTTGGCCTTGTTTGTTTAGGAAAATATTTATACAAGTTGTTCTTTGAAGAGAAAGGCTGGCTGAAAGGCTTCCTGGGGAGCCGGGCAGTGGGGAGGGAGCGGAGGAGCTGGTGCAGGCTGCAGGGCCACCGCCGCCGGGGCCCCCCCACGCTTGCTGCGGGTACCCCAGAGTTTGCAGGCTGCACCCGTTGCTACTGAGGTTCCTTTCTGCTCCCCCAGCTCCGCATCCCACTGGGACCACAGCATCCTCCCGGCCCCAAGACCCACAGGTCCTCGGCACGCAGGGAGAGGAGCTGCCGGGCATCCTCCGCTGGGTGCAGGCGAGACTGCGGCCAGGCGGGGGTCACCGCATTGCTGCGGAGGGGTTTCCAGAGCAGGAGGAAATCCCGGTGCCCGGGGGGCGTGCGGGCAGGCAGTGTGTTGGACGGAGCTGCGCACAGCTCCGGGTGCAGGCGTTAAATAGGATTCCTCCCCAGAACGGTGGGATGCACCCGCTCTGGATAGCACACGCCAGCCTCCTGGCAGAGGTGTCCAGGACAGTTTCCCACATGCCGGCTGAGGTTATGCAGGATGCCTGGGGCCAGGAACAGACCTGAGCAGATCCTTCAGTTCCCGGGGGAGCATCCTGAGCGCTGGCCATCCCTGCAAGAGCCAGTCCGGGCACCTGCGGGTGGCTTTCACCCCCCTGAAGCAGGGTCCACAAAATCCCTCGGCGCCTGGCGTGGTGCTGCTGTTGGCTTTGGAGCGATACGTTGAGAGTGACTGTTGTTCCAGCTGGGATTATCCCAGGGTCCAAAGTGACGGAAGTGGTAAGGGTTGATGAGCCAAGGAGCGCATTCAGGGCTGGGTTTTTTTATTTTCCTTTGAGAATGTCATAGTTGGGCAACAGGAAGAACAGCAACAGGTCTGGTCCTGCTCAAGCAAGTCCCCAGTAGTTGTCCCCTCCGCCTGTCTCTGCTCTCAGCTTGGGGCTCTTCAGGCAGCTGCGAGCTCGTCCCTGCGCTGCCGGCTCGGCTTGCAGGGAATAGGGAAAACCGCGTGCATGCGTAATTTGGAGCCACATGTAAATTGTCATCGTTATTCAAATCAGTCGCTTTGCATCCGTGGGTGCAGGGCTGTGCTGCGGGGTGGCTCTGGAGCCGTGCTCTCCTGTAGCCCGGGGTGCGGGCTGGCAATGGGACATGGCCCTGGCCACCCTTGTGGCAGCAGGGACGGGAACCAGCCCTGCCAGTACCTCCGACCAGGGCTGCCAGCCACCTCTGACCCTCGCGTGGGCCAGGCAGGGGGGGCGCAGGCAGAATCCACGGCGTTTCAGGGCAAACCACCTACGTCCCTGCGAGCAAGGAGCGCGGAGCTGCAGCAGGCTGGCATCCCCGCTCTTCTGGTTTGAATTTCAGGAATCGGTCATTTTTAAGTATTTTGGCCCATCCCCTGCACTGTGGCGGGGGGTGCTGCAGGATCATATCATCATTTGCAGGATGAGGGCAAACTCCAGGTCGCTTTGCCTGGCTGTTGAATAGGACCTCTTTATTAGGTCAAAAATGTGGCTGACTTCTTCCCATCTGACTCCACATTTCCTGTTTTCTTCAGGGACCTGGAATGAAAAACACTGAACCACCGCAGGAAAAGTCATTCTCGCTCGGGCACTGAAATTCAGGACAGGCGAAAGTTTTCACACGGGTTCCCCTGGGATTCCCCAGCCCGGGTTTGTACATACAAGTGGTTTAAATCATCCAAGCACTTAGTTGAACTGGACTTAATGTCCAACCCTCTTGAGATCAGCCCGTCTCTATTTACTGCTCCAAATATTTAATTTTATTGTTACATAAGGATAATGCTGCTTTTCACATTCGGCGGCGTCTTCTCCTAATGAGACTTAAGTGGTACAAATTTTTATATATATAAAATGTGCACTCCTCTGCAATTAAACACAGAGTGCTTCAGCTGCCTGTCCGAGCGTTGCAGGATGTGAACCTCTCAGCAGAGATAGAGATGCTCTGAGATGCCCTGCTAAAGGTGCCCAGGCTTGTTTCCAGGCTGCTGCGGTGGGTTAAACGGGCACTGCGGGTCTTGGCTTGGCCCCTCCACTGCGGCTGCTGGGGACGGAGGGACTGTCCATCCCCCCCATCAACCCACTGCATGAGAAGGTTAGGAATGAGCCCAAACCCAAGGCAGCCCAGGGAAATCCAGGTTTCCAAGATGCTGGTGTCGGGGTGGGCATTGAACATCTGTGTGTGCGACCACTGGGACTCATTGGAGGGTGGAGGACCTGGGGAAGGGGCTGCTCTGGGGTGGCTGGTGTCAAAGGGTGGAAGAAACCTAACAGCGCTTGCCGCGCAGTGCACGTCTTGGGTTGATCTGTACTCGGCGGCTGGTGGGGCCCCACCTCGAGTGCTGTGTTCAGTTCTGGGCCCCTCTGTACAAGAGGGACATTGAGGTGCTGGAGCGTGTCCAGAGGAGAGCGACCAGGCTGGTGAGGGGGCTGGAGACCAGGGCATCTGAGGAGAGGCTGAGGGAGCTGGGCATGTTTAGCTTGGAGAAGAGGAGGCTGAGGGGAGACCTCATTGCCCTCTACAACTCCCTGAAAGGAGGGTGGAGAGAGGTGGGTGTTGGCCTCTTCTCCCAGGGGAATAATGACAGGACCAGAGGAAACAGTCTGAAGTTGCGACAGGGGAGGTTTAGATTAGCTATTAGGAAGAATGACTTTACTGACAGAGTGGTCAGGCACTGGACCAGCCTGCCCAGGGAGGGGGCTGAGGCACCATCCCTAGAGGTGTTTGAGAAACGTCTAGATGTGGCACTTTAGGGCACGCTCTAGTGGCAGAGATTGTAGGGGTTTTTTGTGTGTGTGTATGGTTGGACTCGATGATCTCAAAGGTCCTTTCCAACCATGAAGATTCTCTGATTCTATGATGTTGTCCCCAAATGGTTCGGGATTGGAAGGAAATGTATGTACAGGGCGAGTAGTGCGGTCAGAAAGTCACAATTGCATGAGTAGGGGGAAAAGTTACTCGTATCGGGTGGACCATGGGAGAGAAGCTGTGGTGTGATAATAAGTAGGTTATATATGAGCTTTGGATAAAGAGAGCTCGGTTTCCATGGCTGTAAGTCCAGGAAAAATTCACCCCAAAGCAAAACAAGACGGCAGACTTGTGTTTTGTCCGGATTACGTACACCCAGAGGGAGCAGGTTGGTTGGGCTTTGTAGGTTTGTGCATGTTGATTGCGTGTTTTGAGGTTCACAGCTTGGCAAGAGAAAAGTCTGACCCTCATACACGAGAAAAAGATTTTAAAACAGCTCTCCCAGACCTAGCACCCCCCCCCGCCCCGAGGTACCTCCTGCTCCCCGGGCGGAAGGACGCCTCGCACAGAAATTCATCTGCGAGGGGAGGGCGCGGGGCTGCAGCCCTCCCCGCTGCTCCTCCAGGACCTCTCTGCTCCGGGAAAGTCCTCCTCATCCCAGCCAGCTCGGGAAAGCAAAACACCGTGTTTAGCAAAAACATTCCTGGAAACGGCTGGTGCTCACACACCGCTCCATCAACGTCCTTACGGCTTCTCCTGCGCCGTATCAGCGCCAGCGCCGCTCTTCTTGCCAAGCCAGGAAAGTCTGACAATGAAAGGAGTCCATCATCACTCTCGCACACATTTCCTAACGCTTGTTTTAATGCCCGAACATCTGGGAGAGATGCGTGTTACGCTCCCAGAGCCGTTTGCTTTGGCTGCGCCGAGACATTTCGAGCGACGGGGGGAAGCAGAGCCTGTGTGGGCCAAGGTTGGAAGGGGGGAGAATTATTTTAGGAGTGCATGACAAGTGATTAACAGCTTCCTGAGAACTAGAGCCAGCTGAAAATTTTACTGAAGTTTCTTTTTGCCGAAGAAAAATGGCTTTGTGAGAAAATAATTTCTCTTCCATTCTTCCTTCTATTGAGAATATGGGAGGTTTTCTTAAAAAAAAAAAAAAGGATACTCTGATATTTTTGGTCGCTGGGAAAAAAACCCTTTCTCAGCCCAAAGTTTTCTGCTTTTTGGTAGATGATAGACAAGCCCAGGGAAAAAGAAAGAAAAGAAGGAAAAAAGGGAAAAAGAAAGAAAAGAAGGAAAAAAGGAAAAAAAAAAGGGAAATTACCTTTCCGTTGCCAGAAAGGCAGGGCAGAAAGGCAAGGCGAGCTGTTGATGCGTGGGGCTGCGGGCAGCACCCCGCCTGCGAGAGCCCGCCCGCCTCCGGCAGCCACCCAGAAATAATGTCGTGGATGGTTCTATTAAATTCAATTATATTTGAAACATTAGATTAGGCTACATAGCTAATTAACAGCAACCTTCGTGGTGAGAGCTTCATTAGGAGCGCGGGGTCACTGCCGGGGGCGGCGGAGGTGTCCTCGCCCCGTCCTCGCTGCCTGTCCCGCTGGGGGACGTCGGTGGTGGACCCGCGGGACGGCGCTTCCAGGTCTGGCTGTAATGATGCTAATATGCTCCTTTCTGGTAATTTTCTATTAATTGTTTGCACTCCCTGTGTGTCTTCAATCCATTAGTTACACTTTCAGGGATCGTAGCGGGCAATAAATCCTCTGGTCTGCCAAGGGCTCCTGCGACGTCTTCCACACGATCGTCCCCCCGGCTGATGTTTGTAACGCAATCGAAGCGTCGGCCCCTGTCAGACCCCGTCCCCCCGCTCTTCCCCCCGCCAGTGGCAGCCGGAGCAGCGCTGCCGGCTTCCCCCGGGGCCGCGCCTGCGGAGGGATGATAAGGGAATCGGATTTTAGTGGCGACACTAGAGGTGAAATCCAAAGATCCAGAATATTTAGTTATGTTTACCCACAGTAATCAGCTTCTCAAATAGATGTCACTGGGAAAGCTTGCGCTACATTGATTGCGCCGCTCCCCGCTTTCTGCCCAGGGGCAAACAGCTCTGATTAATATTTCACAACACTTCTTTTTTTTACCCCTTTTTTTTTTTTGTGCTTGGAGAGCCTTGATAGAGAGAGACAGAATATTTTACCATCTCTTGTGTTTGCCTGCTCCAGTAATCATTGGATTCAATCACTCTCGCAATGTTTTTATGAATTAATAACAGGCACTTTGGAGGGCTAGCAGGGAGATGGGAAATGCAATCTGTACAACCTTAATGAGCACCGTGGGGACCCGGTACCATGGTTTCCGAAATCCTCTCTGCGCTTCGCTCTAAATCATTGTCTCTAAAAATTACCTGCTTGCAGTTGGCTTTCGATGGCGGTGGTTGGGCGGGTGCGGACACCTGCCTCCCCGCTGCGCCCGGCCTTTCAGCGCGAGGGCTCCTTTGGAAGCTGGCCCAATTAATTTTTTTTCTTTTTTTTTTTTTTTTTTTTTGCTGCTTTAATAAAAGCTCACCTTTGTCAGCGCTGACAAAATGTTTGTCTTCGCTGCCTCGTTAGTGTTTGCTCTGCCCCAGCCGCCGCTGCCACTGGAACAAGCGGGATGGATGGGGGCGAAGCCGTGCCAGTGGATTAGCTCCTGCCACCAGGCCGGGGAATAAAGGATTTGGGGCACTTTGCTCTGCAGTTCCATGGGACAGATGGAAGTGGGGAAGTGGGGGGTGCGTTGGCTCCGTCTCTGATTGCCACCGCTGCTGCAAACCAGGGGGAAGCGGGGCAGGGAACGGGGGGTCCCGCCGCTGGGTGATGGGCACCTCTCTGTCTCTTGGGGGTGCAGAGGGGACGGGGCTCCGGTTTCTCTTCACCGTGGGGGCAGGTGGGCGAGGGTGGCCCCAAAGAGGAGCTTTCACCGCTCCTGCCCAGCTGCGCCACTGCGGGCTTTGCCTGCAGTGCTGACTCGGCGGAGCTGGCTTTGCCCAGGCGTTCTCCAGCCTTCCCTGCTCTCCGATGGCTTCCCGTCAGGAGACAGCCCTGCTCTTCCGCTGGGTGGCTCTTCCAAGGTGGCGTTCCTTCCCTCCCTCCACCCAAGTGGAAACCAGTTGTGTGGGGTGATGGCGTCCCCCGGCCCAGGCAGCACGTGCAGATCTCAGGAGGGAGGACGGGCACCACGGGCCAAGCTCTGCCAGCGGTACTGCTGGGATGCCGGGTCACCTGTCACCCCCATCCCTGGTGCTCTCCGCGGCACCATGGCGGGTGCTGGCCGGTGCATCTGCTGCTGCATCTGCAGAGCGCCCGGCCCGGTGGGGCTGGGACCTCCAGAGGGACCCTCCTGAGCTCCCTGTCCCGTGCCCGTGGAGAGGACTGACCCCCAGCCCCCGGGCTCACCTTGTCCTCCTGGGGCAGAGCAGGGGCAGTGCAGAGGAGCCGAGCGCGCAGGGCGCTGGGGGCGAGCATCCAGCCGCCCCTCAGCCTAGACGTGCGGCTGCATTTTTAAAATTTGTCTGAGTGGAAATTTGGCCACGGGCAGCACAATTGTGTTTCAGGTTTTGAAGCCAACTGGAGTCATTAAAGCACATACTCCATTCCTCTGGAGGGAGCAGAGCTGTTGATAGGGCATAATTTTACAGCACGAGTGCTGGGGCTCGATCCAGCGTTGGTGTCTCTGCGAGCGCGTGTCTGAGGAGTCCAGAAGTACCAACGGGCGAGATCCGAACGGAGGGTCCTGTGCTGGGTCCCTGGACAAGGGAAGCCTTGGGAAGGGGCAGAGGGCCGCAGGAGAGC
Source organism: Larus michahellis (assembly GCF_964199755.1). Taxonomy (NCBI): domain Eukaryota; kingdom Metazoa; phylum Chordata; class Aves; order Charadriiformes; family Laridae; genus Larus; species Larus michahellis. The sequence goes on along the minus strand of NC_133904.1, from coordinate 1,392,229 downwards.
TCGGTGCCCACCCGTGAGGGACGGTGCGGATGTGGCATAGCTGCTCGGAGCGTGGGCTTGCTCACAACGTCTCTGGGAGCCCAGATGCTCCTCAGGTCTTCGGGAAGCGATGCTTCCCGCTTTGGCCACCTGCAAGAGGTAAATGCTGGTGGGACTCTCGTGCGAGGTCTCCACCAAGGACGGTGGGTTTGGAGGGCTGGGGACAGGGGTGTCCCTGAGCCCCCAGCAGCCTCCGCAGGACCTGCATGCAGGTCCAGGTGTTCACCCACACTAATGCTCGGCCAGAACGTAGCGCTCCTGCTACTTTTATTGAGGACTAAATAAATGAAAGAAGCAAACCAAGCCCCGCCAAGGGCTGCAGCCTCTGGACACCATCTCCTCTTGGGCTCGCCAGCTCTTGCCATGGCCGCCCCGAGAGCCCGCTCTGCCCACGCCGGCCTTGGCGGGGACGGGGTGATCCTGCCTGCAGAGCCGCTCCCTTGGGAGCCCAGGAACGTCCCATCCCGCATGACAAACGCACCTCCCCGAGCTCCTTACAAGTGCCCTGATTCATTTCCAACCCCCTCGACAGAAAATTGCGTGGCGTTTATAAGTGGACCCAGCAGAGCTCCGGCTTCGGAGACTTCTCAGTTTTCACCCTTCTCTGTTTACTTTCTGGGCCTTTTTAATCACTTTTTAGAAGTCTGTTCTCAGCCTACAGCTATTTTCGAGATGTGGCACGGAGATCTTAGTCTGGGTGACTAAGAAGTAATTTATAGAGACTTGGCCAGCGCCGCTCAAACATCTCTGCCGGCCAGACAGGCGTTACGGCGTGGCAGACGTGTCGGGACACGCGCGGCAAGTGCAGGGGAGCAACACCTCCCCATCGCTGATGGGCTCAGAGCGGCGTGAACGGGGCAGCGCAGGCCGTGCCGGGGGCAGACAGGGCGGCTCTCACACAACCTGCTGTGGGGGGGAGCGGGCAGCGAGGACGCTCCGTGGCCGGGTACGGGCAAAGCCTGGGCGGTTTGCACAGATGCGCTGCTGGGGAAACTCATGGTCAAAGAATTTCCCCCAAAACAACTGTTGACCTTCCCTAGCGAGCCAGGCACCGATTGCCTCCCCGGATTTCTAGCGTGTGTAGCCAGGGCTCCTCGGGTCTGAAGGAGGCGAGCCCGTGGGTTGCCCACTGGCGAGGGGTGCTGGCCACAGCCCCCATCCGGCAGGATGGTCCTCGGTGGCCGGGCAGCTCAGCTGCCAGTGGGATGCATTGGGGCACCCAGCACCCCCCGGCACGGCCAGCCCCGTCCCTGAGCATCCCTCCTCCTGCCCACACCTCTGCGCTGCCAGCTGATTATTTTTTTATTTTTATTTTTATTTTTTTCGTCTGTCTTTCCTCTTTGCTTGATGGTGCTGTTGTAAAAGCCCTGAACAATAGCCCGCATTTATCCGGAGCGCGCCAGCCTGCCAGCTGGCGGCACATCAGCCTTCTCATCCCCTTCCAGGGCTCTTAAAGACAACTGTCCCAAAAACCGGGGTGTGCGTTGCTCTGAGAAGTCCCTGCTCTCTTAAATGCCTGGGCACTGATACAATTAATGTTTAGCACAGCATTCTTGTTTCCTGGTTGCCATTCTCTACAAAACAATGGGGTGTTTTGCCCATGAAATTACTGTTCTGATTAGGAGGAATATGTCCGTCATTAGACTTTCAAATGCGATCCTTCTGCAGCGCAGCGCTGGCAATCCGGCTGAGATTACTCCGGCGATATTTCTGTTCCTGAAGGAAATAGCAAGTGCAAATAGGGCAATTTTATACACTTACGGGGGAAGGGGATTTGCATTGATGGATGCTGTTGTGTTCGCAGCGACGACAGCTGGGGCCAGGCGCGCACAGGCTCCTCCAGGTTGCAACTCTTGCTCTCTTTCTCTATATATATGTCTGCGTATGTGCAATAATCCACATTTTAAGAGGGGCCCAAGCTGGCCCAGGCGGGACAGGCAGCTCCGCCAGCGCCGCAGCCTTGACCTTGAAAACCCAGGGCCTTTTAATTCAGAGCAGATGTTCCAGGTTGCTCCAACAGCAAAGTCCCATCAGAAATCCCCGTTCAGAGGGAGGGGACAGGTCTCGGGCTGGGCTGTTTGCATGGCTGCGGCATGGGGGGCATGGGATGGAGCTGGTCAATGTTGGGGGGGCCTCTGAAGTGCAACGGCACCCCGAGGTGTTTTGGGGTTCCCGCTCTGGTCCATCTGCAAAGGGAAGGTGCCGGGGATGGGGCAGGTGTGCAGCGACGTCCAGTGTGGGGTCTGGCTGTGGCTCGGAGGGGCCGGTGTTGCTGGGGGAGGGGGCTCAGAGCCAGGCTGGGCTATGGAGACACACGGCAGGGCTGCCTCGGGTGGCTCCTGTCGGCATCACGCAAAGTGTTTCATCCGAAAAGACCTTGGGAACAGAGGTTAGGGAAGGCAGATAAAAGATACAGCGAGACATCAGCATCCCTGAACTCGGCAGCTCCCCGCAGTGTGCCAGGGATGCTCTTATCCCTTGTTATCCCTCCCTGCCCATATCCCACCCGAGCTGGGCGCTGCTCAGGGGTCACAGCCATGCCTGGGTGCTTCTTCCCGCTCGGTTTTGCTCCTGCCTTCCCCAGACACACAGCGTTCAGTAATGGGGCTGGAATGGGGAGGTCCCGGTCCCCATCCCGTGGCTCCTACCCCCAGCTGAGCCTCTCTTGCTCATAAAATGTCCCTTCCTGAGCCTTGGAGAGGTTTTTTTTCCCCGAGTTCGGCCGTTACAAATTCCCACCGGAGAGCTGGAGGCTGGCAATCAGCTTACTCATTCCTGGCTTATCATCACAAACCTCTGACCTTCAAACATGGCTGGTGCAATGCCCGGCCAAGGGAACTGGAACCCAAACAGACGGGGATTCACCGGCGCTTCCTTATTGCTGCCTGAAACCTCCCTGCAAATTCACGTCCCGCCTCGAGGACCCCATTCCCCGGGAATGCCAGTGCCTCCGGGTAACCCTCATCTGATGCTGGCACAGGGATGGTCCCACGGGTGGCTGGACCCCCGGTGCCGCCTCTTGTGGAACATGTATCCCATTCCCTTCTGCATTGCAATCCCCGGGAAGCAAGGCTGGGGTCTGGAGGGTGGCGGTGAGCGGGTTTGGGTTCTGTTACCCCTCCAAAGAGCCGCCGAGACACCCCAGGAGCCAAATCGGAGCCCCCCTGAGCCATCAGAGCCACCCGCAGCCATCGGGACTGGGAGCAGCCCGGCTGCACCCGCTCCGGCACCTTTCCCGCACAGATCGTGGGCAAAAAGCGGGGAGCTGCGAGGCTGGAGGGATGTTCCTCGCCCTGCCCCAGCAGGGACGTGGGTGAGGCAACTGGTGTGCCACTGGGAACGGAGGAATGCGGCAAAATGGGAGCGGGTGGGGGGGAGAGAAATTAATAATTATCTAAACCGCACCCCTATCGCTGTTCATCAAAATTTGCCCATACTTCATTCCAGTCTCCTTTCTTCTTCTTGCCTCCAGTAAGTACTTTAACATCCTTTTTAAAAATTAAAGGGGGAGGGTTATGGAACAGATAAGAGATAATTGCCTAGCTTTGACTCTTCTATTGATGTGAAAATAGGATTGGAATTACTCACTCTGGTTGAAAGGTTAGTTGAAGGTTATTACAGGAAAATTGTTATTCATACATTTTTTCTGTGCTGCTGGATAGCCTAAAAGATTAAATTCACAGAGTGCATAATGACCCATCACAACGGACAATGGTGGGAATAATCTCCAGAGACTCCAGATAACAGAACAGAGACTTCTTTGAATAATTCATGGTTCAACAGACATCCCTCACTAACAGATTACATGTGAGTTTTCATTAGAAAGGAGATAATTTAAAGTAGCTTTAAAAATAACCGGTATTTTTAACGGAAGTGGAATTACCATAAGCATTTATGCAGTTTGTTTATGCTTTAATAAATCTACTTTCCTCCTGACCTTCATGCCATGGGAACAAAACGCACAGGGATAAAGAAAGTCATTGTTTGTGACAGACCCCTCTCATCCGCGTACTGCTGATCGAGCATCGGTTTCATATTCTGCCTCACACTTGACTGCCTTTAACACACGGGACGTGTGAGCGTTCCCGGCTGAGACCGATGCTCCGCACATCCCAGACCACCCGGCGCTGGGTGGGATGCTGATGGAGATGCGCGGGGACCAGGCGGGGGTCGTCGTTCCCGGGCCCCTCCGCTGCTGGGCTCCCTCACCCAGCGTCAAAATCACGCCCCGGCTGCGGCTAATCTTTTAATTTCATCTCGTGGAATAGCTATTACACTTTAAAAGCTGATTGTTTGTTAAAAGCACGCATTTGTTTAGGTTTAATGGAGGCCCGATACGCATCTATCGCATTGTTGTGAGCTGCGACAAATATATCTTAAATAATTAATTGATATTTAGTAAACATATAATAGTTATCTTCTCCAATCTAAATTAAATACTAATTAAAGCTATATAATTCGCTGCTACGGGCTGCTTAGATTACAACGTTGCCGACCAGGGGGATGAGGAGGGTTGCTGTCGCTGCGGAGGGGTGAGCAGGGGGTCCCCCGGAGGGGGGGTTGGGGGTGTTATCTCTGCTTTCGGGCAGGATTTGGGGTGCCTGCGGCCGGGAGAAGGCTGGGATCGGGCACGGGATGCAGGTCCCGGCGGGGGGGGCAAAGTGCCTGATGGAAGCTGCAGTCCGGGCGCTGCCTTCCCGCAGCATCCCCGCTTCTTCACTGTTTCCAGGCTTCACTGCCTCCGTCGGGGGTTTAAAGCCAACTATTTAACTGCTCACAAAATAAAATGGGTGGGAGAATCGAGGTGGTAATTATACGGTAAGGTAAGATAAAGCAAATATTTGAAAGGTGATTCATTTCCAGCATAGCTGAGTGATGCGCAAGCATTCCTCTGGGAGAGCGTCAGCTTGGGAAATATTTACCTTCCCCCATCAGGTGGATTTGTGGGCACCGCGCAGAGTAAACGTTGAGTAAAGTAACAGGGAGCTGCTTAGCAGAAGGCCATCACGTGCCGTGTCCCCTGCTTGCCTCGCTGCTGTTGACAGAGCGTATTTAGAGCACACAAGAAGGACTTTGACCTAAAGCAACCGTTAAAAAGGAAAAAGGAGTAACTTTGCTGTGATCAGCGACACTTCCCTGTGTTTCTCCTGGCCTTGCCAAGAGCAGAATCTCTTGTAAAGTCCGCAGGAAACAACGTTTTCCTTTATCTTGCGGAAGATGTTTGCTCTAATTGTCATCTTCCTGCAGCCGAGGGGCTGTCGCTGGGGGCCGGCCGGAGCTGGGGGCCGGGGCTGGGCAGCGGGAAATGCTTTTCTTGGAGGCCCCGTGGACACAGCAGCAGCTCCTGCCGCAGCCGCTGCCCGCCTCTGCGTGGCACAGGATGCTCAATGTTTTGCTCCCAGCTGTAGGTATTCCATGCTCCACCTTCACTTTGATACACGTTTTCAAACCTCGAGGGCGGTGGGAAGAGCTGCTCTCCTCCGTGGGCAGGAGGGTCTCCATCAGGACCAGGTCTTCCCCAGCTCCGCCAGCTTTGGGTCACGCTGGTGCAGACGGAAAGCCCCGGGCAGGCTGGATGACTCCCCAGAGTCCTTTCCCAGCCTTGCACCCCCTGGAGATAAAAAGTTGAGTTTTTAAACCTCATAGAGTACTGCGCCGCGCCGCTGGGTAATGAGCTCTGTGCTCTGAAGGAGGGGCAAGTCCCCCTTCCTGGTGGCACCTTATTTTTCCATGCAATGTTATTTCCCCCCAGGTCCCTCCCTGCCTCCTTCTGTCCCCGCTTGCAGGGGCCGGTCTCCTTTCTGCCCCGCGCTGGTCAGCTGGGCTCTCCGGCGACGCGCACCATGCAGGGAGCCGAGGCCCTTGGGTTTGCCTTCTCTGACACGCAAAGGAAATCCTGGCAAACTGATGAAGGGCACGCGTGATGAAGTGTGAGACCCGAGTGGTTCCTCACATCCTATCCTGTCTGAGCATTAACGGAGAAGGATTTATCCCCATGGAGGAAAGGGAGCCAGTACAGAGATTCTCTTCTCACCCCACCCCTCTAGGTATAAGGGCTTGTTATAAATAATCCTCGAGTCTAAAGGATGTGAATGAGGACTTTGGTAGATTTAACATGAAATTCTAACAACTCCTTCCACTAAAGCTTATGTCAATAAATCATTTTTTAATTATAAGCTTAAATTATCAGCTAAGCATGTCTAAATGATCTCTGGAGTGATTTCTGCTGTACGATGTTCGGAGCAGCGTTAAGGAGGCCTGAGAAGAAAGTTGTTCTCCTGCCTTTGAAAAGGCTTTCTCTTTTTTCCCCCCACCTCCCGGAAAACCACCCACCCGCTGCGTGTGTGTCACGTGGGCTGTGGATGAAAGTCAGCTCCCTCTGACTTAGGGACGGGACAAATCCATACCCAAAAGTTATGGCTCAGTTCCACCTCTGATATGTAAGGAGGGCGGGGGGGTTGATTTAGTGCTGCCTTCCGCAATTAGCTTGCGCACCAGAATTTGTCTTGGTGCGGCTCGGGAGCCCTGGGAGGGATGTGGAGGGTGGTAACACGGGTCGGTGCCGGGACAGTCCCGGGGGAGAGGGACCGGCTGGGTCACAGCTCGCGGCGTCAGCCCGGGGATCCCGTTTGAATCCGAGCATCCTGATTTTACCTACAGAATCGCACCTTTTTGTTGCCCGCCCTCCACGATCCGGAGCAGGATCCTTCCGATTCTCCGGGGAATCATCGAAGCCCAGAGAAAGAGGGGTGGAAAATAGACGTGTGGGATGCTGCCGCGTTACGTTGGCTGGTGCTTTGGTGGTGACGGGGCTGGAGAAGCGCGTGCGGGGCATTATCTGCTCTTCTGGCCCCAGGTAGCGACAAATCGATGCTGGTTTGTTAACTGGAAGGGAAGAGCTCCTCGCAGGCGAGACGTGCCCCTCATTTCAGATGGCTGTCGGAGCAGGGCCCTTTGCTCCGCAGATTGCTCCCCGGCCACTCAAAATCAATTCAAGAATTATTTTCTTCTTTGCAGGAGGAGATTTATAGCCTTTCTCCTCCCTGAGTTTCCCATGTTCCCCTAATTAATGCAGTTAATCAAGGCTGTATGGCCCATTGAGCGGGTGAGGAGCCGTAGGCCAAGGAGGGAGGCTGGAGCTGCGTCGCTCCCTGCAGCGCGGCACCGTCGGCGCCCGGGGGCTCCGCGGGCTGTCACGGAACAGAAATCATTCAGGCCATTTTCTGGTACCTTTTCTGTTCCTGGAGAAGTGCCTGACCCGTGAATTGTTGCTCGAGACCCCATGCAGACTGACTACACGGCTCCTCCTGCGAAGAGGTGGCAAGTGTCTCCATGTTTTAAGAGGTCTGGAGATCTTCAGGTGAGAGCGCTATTGGTATTCGATGGCAATCCTCCTCAGCTCCTCTTATCCTCCCCAACTAGACTCTGATTTCTCAGTTTCTTTTCCTCTGCCCCGATTAATCTTATTCCATGGATTCCATGACAACATAAGCATCTGAGGATCTCGCTCTTCAAACCGTTATTGAATTATGTGCAGGGAGACGGGGCTTGCTCAGCCCCCGAACCACATTAACCTGATTATGCGATGAAGGTCGAAGGCAAGAATTAACTGGAGTTTTAGCAGCACATCGTTTTACAGGGAGGTGCAGTGGCTCTTTGTCGCGTAGTGTAACCACCAGCTCTCCGCACTGCCCTGGGAGGAAGGATTTTAATCTCTCTTTCCACCTTCCTTCCATCCGAAACGGGGACAGAGGGCAGGAGCCCACCCGAGCCCCTCCGCGGGGGTCGGGGCTGGCGGGCAGACTCACAGCCCCGCAGCGCGATGCTGGAGCCCCGGCTACGCTGCGGCTGGAAGGATACCCTCATTTTGGTCACCACTAAAGCGATTGCCAGTGTATTCCAGCTGGTAAGTGGTCCTCAGTTACTGCTGGCAGAAATGAGAAACTGCCCCGAAGCCCGGCCAGCTTGGGAGCATCCTGGCTCCTCTTTCCCCATCCGTGAACGTTTGATTTCAGCAGGCACCCACTGGAAGGCTGCCTGCAGCTGGGGAGGGATGTCCTCTGGTTTGTGCACTGCCAGGATGGCTAATGAGAGGATGGAGAGCACTGCGAGCGAGAAGGATGCCGGGGCGGCGGGCCCGGGGGGAGTGATGTTGGTTTTTGTGGCGCTGCCTCCCGTTCAGCTGGTGGGTGTCTGCCAGGCAGGCGGCTCGCAGGTTTCTGTGCCGCAGCGAGCAGGCAGCAGTCATGGGGTCAGTGCGGCTCCCGAGGACGAGGCCACTTCGGGACGCTCCGCTTTTCACCGCGGCCGCCCCAGGTTTGCATTCATGGGGAGCTCGGGTCTCCCCCCAGCTCCATCCCGGCTGGGCTGTGGATCCCCCTGCCCCAGCCTGGTTAAAGGCTTTTGTCTGTGCTTAATGGTGTGGCTGCAGATTTACCCTTGAGGAGGCAGGAGCTGTAAATAATGTTGTTTTTTAGATAAAAGCCTTTTGAACGAGATGCTGTTAACCCCGAGCTTCCCAGCAGGGCTGTTCCTGCGAGGTGCTGGTCCCTCGGCTGGCACAGGTGAGACTGGGAGTGCAGGGGCATCGCGGGCAGCTCAGCACCCGCAGGATGGTGCCTGTGTGGGACCGGCAGCCTGGGAAAGCTCCTGTGTCCTGCACACCCCTTTGCACGCCCTGGCATTGGGCAGGACGTGCCAGCCCCGGAGCTGCGTGCTCTGTCCCCTGTGTGGTGGCATTTGAGCTACACTCGCCTGCTGGTGCCCCTTCGGTGAAAAACAACGCTGGGCCCCCAGCTTGGGGGCAGATTGAAGGGTGTGGGGTGGGATGCACGGGGCTGGAGGATGCATGGGGCTGGGGGGATACATGGACTGGGGGATACATGGGCTGGGGGGATACGTGGGGCTGGGGGGATGCAAGGGGCTGGGGGGATACGCGGGGCTGGGGGGATACGTGGGGCTGGGGGATGCATGGGGCTGGAGGATGAATGGGGCTGGGGGGATACGCGGGGCTGGGGGATGCACGGGGCTGGGGGATGCATGGGGCTGGAGGATGAATGGGGCTGGGGGGATGTGTGGGGCTGGGGGATGCATGGGGCTGGAGGATGAATGGGCCTGGGGGGATGTGTGGGGCTGGGGGATATGTGGGGCTGGGGGATGCATGGGGCTGGAGGATGAATGGGCCTGGGGGGATATGTGGGGCTGGGGGATGCACAGGGCTGGGGGTTGCGTGGGGCTGGAGGATGAATGGGCCTGGGGGGATACGTGGGGCTGGGGGCTGCATGGAGCCAAGGGGATGCCCTGGTCCAGAAGGTGCCCCTGGTGTCCCCGAGAACCCGGAGGGTGGGAGTGGGTCTGGAGCGATGTTTGCACTCACTGAATCAATACGGAGAGGCTGCGGGAAGGGCACCGTCTGAATTCCCGTCCTTCCAGCAGCAGCGTGGCTGTGAGCAGCGTTAGGAGCCCTGAGGGCTCCAGGCAGAGGTGGCCAGGCTCCCACCTCCCTAATTACTGGCACAGACGAGGGCTTGTGAGCAAAAAAATACTACATGGCTGCAATTAGAGGGGAAAGAGATCCCCCCCGGCGGGCTGGGCTGCTCTCCCCAGTGAGGCCAGGGCTTCCATGCCCCTTCCCAGGGCGATGCATTCGAAATGCCCTTTGAATTCGGCAAAGCTCCCTCATCTCGTGTCTGGAAGCAGCATCCCAGCGTTTGCAGGGGGGCTGCTGGGGCTGGGGAGAGGGACTTTGCTCCTTGTAATGTCCAAATTTAGAGCCTTTGACATCTGAGCCCCCGAGCCCCCCGTCGCTGCCGACACACGTGGTCTGCGTTTACCCTTCCATCTCCTTCCATGGAACGCCTTCAACAGGTTGCTTTGTAAATTCCTCCCTATCTGAACGGCCATCTCCTCCACCTGCAGAGATTTCTGTTAGTCAAATAGTGAATCCTCACCACAAGTTTGTTTTTGAAATTGTAAAGATTCGGTAAAATGAGGGGTTTGCTGTTGTTCAAATAAGAGCTTACCCAATGGAACGGTGACATTTGCTCTCGGACCACCAAAGGACGTGCTGTCTCCCGCACAGGGTGTCTTGGCTCTGGCAGGATGCTGCTCGCATACTGTCATTATGAGGTTTGGCATTTAACAGTGTCCACCATTTAACAGTGTCCACCCTCCGTTTTAAGAATGTGTATCCAAAAAAGATCTTCTCTTTTTTTTTTTTGCCCACAGAACCAGAAGCCACTGGGGCTTCTGCACCTTGAGGTCCAGCGTTAGCTCTGGGACGCGGGGACCGAGGCGCTGCGCCGGCGTGCCCAGCCCTGCCTGGGGCTGCTGTCCCCCGTAGTAAACTGTTGCCGAATTGTCTTTTCTCCTTCTCACTTTAATCCAGGAAAGCTTTGGACAATTTCAGGGCGCACCTTTCTCTGCTGACGATCTCTTTATAAGGAACAGGAGCAGGGCAAGTGCAGTGCACAGTGCCAGTGGCAATCCAGAGCATCCCGGGAAGGATATTTTTGCCTGTTGGCTCTCATCTTGTCTGGCCAAGCGGCTCTAAACATCCCAAAGCCCGGTGGTAGAAGCACATGTGCCATGCCTTTTCCATAGCCAGCTGTCCAAAATACCCATGCAGTCCTTTAATAATGGAAAAAGCAGGTGATGTATGAGACCCTCGCAGGCCGTTAACACTCCTATGTATCACTGCTCAGGAGTTGAGTAAAGAAAATTGTATTAACGGCCTGGAAGAAGCGTGGTTTCCCTCGGAGCTCTGCGGTTGGGGCAGGGGATGCTGCAGCCCCGAGTTTTGGGGGATGCTGTTTGGCAGAGAGACCTATTAGGAAGCTAGAAAGCGTTTCTGACCTCACCGGATTACTCTGTTATTGTTAGCTTTTATTGCGCCGTGGTGGCGCAGGTACCGGGCATGAACACTGATCGATGTTATTTATTAATTAAGCAGCACGGAGGGACCCTGCCTGGGCTCTGGGCATCACCGTGCTGGGAGGACGGCGGTGCAAATAAAATTAAATGCAAATAAAACGAAGCCACCCATGGTGTTTGCTTGGGGGCACCCGATGTGGGCGAGCACCCATGATTTTGGTCGAGAGCGGGTGCTGTAGAGCAGCCCACGTCCCGGGGAGCGAGGAGGGGTGGTGGGGGGCAGCCGAGGGTTCCTGTGTGCGTGTGGCCGCTCTGGAGGGGGGGACAGTCAGTGGAGCGTGCGGAGCGAGCACGGAGCGAGCAGACTGCTGCATCCTGCCCAGGGGTTTGGCTGCTGGTGGGCTCCTGGTCCTCCCTCCCCGGGAAGCCGGTGTGCCCTCGCCTCCGAGAGAAAGACCATGTTGCGTTCACTGACCTAGAGCCGTTGCACTCCGAACTCAAGCGGTATTTAATTAAGAAGTTCTAAGATTTCTGCTCCGGCCCTTGTTTACCATCTGGTATAGGAGCGAGAGAGTGGGTTTTTTTCGCTGTTTATTATTCTCCTTGTTGCTACCAGACCAGACCTGGACCCGGGGAGTCTTCAGTGTCAGCATCCAAGTGAGTGCTTTTATGCACAGTACATGCAAATGCTAGGTAATTTATTTTATAAAACTATTTTTATTGCAGTTCCCAGCGCTCCTAGTACCAGCTGCGATGAGAATCACTTGGACGTTAAAGTGCTGTTGACAAAATTGCTCCCAGCGGCACGTACGCACAGCTGCGTGTCCCCCTGCCTGCCGAAATTCAAGGTATTGGGAGGGTGAAGGCATGGATGCAGCCCCAGCCCAGCCCTCCAGGGATGCGCAGGGGTCGTCTGGGGACAGAAAGCCTTTAGCGAGCCACCGCCTCCGCACAGGGTCTGTGGGAGACGTGCTCAGACTGCAGGAGCCAGCGCCGCCGGCGCCACCGCTGTTGGGCAGGGGGGCATGGGATGGGGCGACGTTCCCAGCTCATGGCATGGGGAGGATGCGGCTGGACCTAGGGAATGGCTAACCTCACTCTTGGGGGAGAAAGGCTGATTTAGGAAGAACTTTCCTTTTAATTTATTACTCCGGAGTGCTGCTTACCTGCGGCGTGTCTCACAAGCGCAGCACATCCCAGCCGCCGCATCCCAGTTGAGGCCGGGAGGGACGGTGAGCACCGGAGCACCCGCAGCCCCCCAAGCCAGGTGGGAGCACAGGGGACGGCGGCAGGGAGAGAGGGACGGTGTCCTGAGAGGATTTTGGTGATCTGCGGAAGGGAACCTGGCAGGAAAAAGGCTGGGGGGGGACTGTTTCAAAGGAGGTGGCACCTGGAGGTGTTTGGAGGTTTGGCTCAGCCCTTTGCTGGGCTGTTAGCCGTTCCCGAGCCTTGGAGAGATGGCAGGAGGAGGTGGTGTGCTGCCAGCCGGCACCCGGAGGAACTCACCGCCAGAACCCTTGGGAAGGGGAAGTGCTGGGGTGGGAGGTCAGGGGTGGCTCCAGGATGGCTCCAAGGGTGCAGATGGAGATGCAGAAGTGGAGAAGGGCTTGCCAGGACACCCCGTGGGTGACCTGCCCACCTTGCAGGCGGGGGAGTGCGTCACGGCAGGGTCTAAAATGCGGGCAGTCCTGCCTGTCTGGAGGTGCCCCTTCTGCCAGCGTGGGCAGCGTGGGGCTGCCTGTCCCCAACCCTGCCTGTCCCCAACCCTGCCTGTCCCCAGCCCTGCCTGCCCCGGGCCCAGCCGTCCTGCAGCTCCCCATCCCACCACGGCTGCTCCCTGGAGCAGGGGTGGGAATGTGGTGACAGCCGAGTTCGGGGAGGAGGAGTTAACAAGCAAGGAAAATAGGAGATAAATAGCAAAAGAATGCTTCAGCCCATTCATCCTGGAGCCTTACTAAATGTACCATGAATGATTCCTTACAAAATTGAGCTGTATGTACACTTGCTTGATGGCACTGCAGTGAATTGCTTCTTTAGTAAATCCGTCATGTATGCGTAGACTTTATGGCTTTTTTTTTAATGTAAGAACCGTGCATCTCTTCAGGTTGAATATCTCTCGCCACGAGGAAAATTAGATTCCAGTGCATCGTCCTGAGTCCCTGGTGCTCGCGCTGGGGGCTGGGGCAGGGGTGCCTCCGCTCCTGGGACGTCTCTGTGTGTGCCTCCTGCGCTGTGATTTTACCAGGTCTGCTGTGGTTGTTCTGTCACCCTTCTGTCACCGTGACGGTGCCTGCAGCAGGGACGGGGTGGCTGTGGCAGCAGGGCCCCAGGCGTGCCCCACGGCAACGTGGCCGTGCTGTGTCTGATCCTGCACCCAGCCCAGCATCTCTGTGGGGCCATGGGCCAGTCACACTTCGTGCACAAGTGCCCTGGAGTCCTGGCACGGCTGTGGGCATCCAACCTGTGTCCAACACCTGTGTGCAATGCGTGCACCCAACACCTGCATCCCACGTGGAGTCCAGCACATGCATCCAACACGCACATCCAACATGTGCGTCCAATGCATGTGTCCAATGCATGTACCCAATGCATGCATCCAACGCATGCATCCAACATGTGCCTCCAATGCATGTACCCAATGCATGCATCCAACACGTGCGTCCAACACATGCATCCAGCACGTGTCCAGTGCATGTACCCAATGCACGCATCCAACATGTGCATCCAACATGTGCATCCAGTGCACCTGCCCAACACATGCATCCAATCCATGTACCCAGTGCATGCATCCAACACATGCGTCCAAGACGTGCATCCAATCCATGTACCCAATGCATGCATCCAATGTGTGCATCCAACATGTGCATCCAATGCATGTACCCAAGGCACGTATCCAACGCATGCATCCAACATGTGCGTCCAACCTGTGCATTCAAACATATGTGTCCAATGCATGTAACCAATTCGTGCATCCAACACATGCATTGAACACATGCATCAAACTTGTATCCAACATGCGTGTCCAACAACGTGCATCCCACACGGGGTCCAGTGCAGGGTCCAGCACATGGAGCGTGTCCCCAGCCCGGGCTCCCGCAGCGAAGCCGTTTCCGTGCCTTCCTCCGTGGGCAGTGGGGTCACTGCACGTGTGCCCTTGGCGAAGGGCACCCGCAACCTTTCCATGCCCTGATTTCCTCCTTGGCTGCTTCAGGAGGAAGATTTCTTATTTCTCCTCGCAGGGTCACCGAGAGGGTAAATGCATTAGTGCGGCTCCCGGACGGATGGTGCTGTTAAAACAGAAAGCCTTAGTGCTGTTTGTATGCTGGATTTTGCTTTGAGGGCTGCTTTTGGCTGTGTATTTACACGCTGTCCTCCCAGTGTGTCCAGACGGGACAGATATATTTTCTAAGATACTTTCTTTTCCATAAAAAAATATTTGATTGCAGTATTGACAGAACCACTGATGTAAAAGGGCAAGGAAATATTTCCAAATGGTTTGTCTGGCAGCTGCAAATTTCATCTCATGTTGCTTATTGACCTCTAATTGTTTCCAGTAGTAGCGGGAGACAGGAAGATCAATAGGGCCAGGGAGATAGTTAATATCCTCCCGATGCACTTAACTGTAGTTAGAAAATACTGGAATTCATCTTCCTGTGATTTTTAGCAGGTTTGTAATTGAAACGTTGGGTGCCCGTTACGGGCTTCTCTGTGTGCTGGGTTCTGTATCAAGCATTAATTTTCCTGCTGGCCCTTCTCCTCACCCGGTCCTGGGGGCTCCAAGCAGCCTCGTGGCTCTGCAGCCGCCCTTCCCTGGGCGGAGGAGCTTTAGAAATTCAGGAGACCCTAATCAAGGGGAAAGATGCAAATCAAACCCTTCTCCCAGAGAGCCTGACCACCTCATTTGCCGCCTGACGTGGGGGTTGCACTGGGTTTGCTGAGCAATGCGGAAACGGTGTGCCACCAACTGCAAAACAAACAGTCCTTCTGCGCGTATTTCCAATAACTCGCTCCTGCCGGCTGCCAAGAGCTTTCCAAGGTCTCCAGAGCCTCGTTGCTTGTCTCCGGTTCCCCTCCTGCTAGCCCAACCAAACCGCCTTTCCCTGTGCCCACTGAGCTCGGCAGCCGTGCCCTCCGGCGTATGGCACTAGTGCCCCAGGTCCGCAGCCGTGGGGGGGCTCCCCGTGCCACCCCCGGCTCTGACAGGTCTCGCACCCGTTCCTCCCACCTTTCCCCATCACTCCTGGGGTTTTTCCCTCTGCACGGCCCTTGCTCAGGCTCAGCCGCTCGCTTTGCATCCCGGCCGCCGCACACACCGAAGGGCACGTTTACAATGCAAAGGAAAGGGGTTGCTCAGGAAAATAGGGTGCACCCCACCCTATTGTCCTGCCTTTGCTGGGACCCCCCCCCAGCTGCCTGCGCCCAGGCACCCCGGGCACCCCCCACGGCCTCTCGTTAGCACCGCTGCCAATTAGAGCCAGACCAAGCCAAGGAATTTTTAGCAGGCCGTTAATCGTTTCTGTTACTGCGCAGCGGATGTGTTTGGGTTCGGGCCGTAGCTTGGCATGACCCAAACCGGACCGTTCTGCTGCATTTGCGGGCAGGGAACGTGGCCGGTTTGGGATCCTTTTCACAGGGCAGGAGGTGGCGCGGGTGTTTCCTCCGGGGCGCGGGGGTGGATGGCACGAGGCAGGTGGTGCGAAGGGCACTTGGGCATCACCCTCCCACCAGGTTCACCCAGCTCCTGGGGTCTGTAGTAGCCAAAGGTGAGTCTGGTTTTATAATCCCTTCCCAGACGCTCGAGGTAGCCGGTCCCCGGTGGGAGCGGGGTGTCCTCCCCCCTCTGCAGCATCTCCAAATCCCAGGGCATGGAAGGTGGAGAGGTGACAGCACCGAAATCCTCCTGTTAATGCAGAGCAGCGCTCAAAAGTCACCCCACCGCAGCTCAGCGCCCCCAGTCCTCCTGCCCACCCCCTCCTCCGCCAGCCCCTACTGGGAAGGGTAGGAAATAAACCCGTGTTTCACGCTCGGCTGATGGAAACGCTTCTTTTCGTCTTGCGTTGGTGGTGGGCTTGGTCCGTCTAGTGTGGGACCAGCGGCCAGCCAAGAGCTGTGCTTCAAACGCAACAAGTATCTCTAAGGAATCACCTCTCCTCCGGCTTTCTGGAAGGATTTTTAGAAGTGTGAAAGGATTCCTGTAGCTGGAGCTCTGCAGGAAAAAAGGGGCTGAGAAAACTTGAGGAAGAAGGGGAGGTGAGGGGAGCTGAAGCACGGTCGAGTGCTGATGGCCGCACCAGGATGTGGGAGAGGATCCAGGTGTGAGGAGCGGGGTAGGACACGAAAGGGGGTGTCAGGAAAGGCCCTGGAGTGGCTGGGAGAGGGGGACAGCTGGGACCTCGGGATGGAGATGGATTCTCCAGCGGAGGGAGGCAGCGAGGGACCAGCCTGCAGAGGCAGCTGGCTGGCCCAGGGCACCTTCGCCTCCGGGAAGGAGGGCGATGCTCTGGATGACCCCACAGCCTGCCTCGGCGTGGGGACTGGGTGGCCATCAGCCGGCTGGTCCCCTCCCTGGGACACCTGCAGGGCCACCAGCGGTCCCATTGCCCATGGAGGGGCTGGACGGGGATGCCACGCTCCAGGGGAGCAGCAATGCCCTCGCCTCCGGTGCAAACCCGTGGTGACCTGCAGGTGACGGTGAGGGGGTTATTGTCTGCCCGGTGAAACACAAACAGCTCCCCGGCTCCGCCTGTCATCGTGAATCACGGCAGAGCAGTAATCTTTCATTAGAGCGTTCAGCGCTAATTGCTGGCAAAATGCCATGTGCCTATTTTCTCATTTTAACAAAACATTTATGCATGAAAGATTTAATGCCAGGTATCAAGCATATCATTGTAAATTTACCACTAATTAAGCCTAATTAAAATAATTAAATGGCTGTGGAGTCACAATGTGAATTAAAATCACATTTCCTCTTGTGTGCGCGCCACTCCTCTTGCTGCCCTTACTTCGAATTTAAGATACAAATATTTTCCTATTCAGACTCACGCAAAGTGTCTGTGTGGCAGAGGGGATTTAATCATTACGATAATGCTGTGATTTGATGGTAAGTTTTTCAATTTCAGGACCTCTTGAGATTTTTCTTTATCTGGATGAAGTATGGACAATTTGACAAATCTGTTCCTCCAAGCAGTCACTCGCCTTTGCATATTCATTACTCATTGGATTTTTAATCAAAGTCGCTGATGGACCCTTTGCACCACAAATAACTCGGTCATGAATAATTGATGGTGTTTAGCTGGGGGTTGGGGGGTGTGTGTGTGTGGGGGGTGCGGTGCCTGGCCCCGCTGCAGGCACCACATGGCGCTGCAGAT
The DNA here is from genome assembly GCF_964199755.1 of Larus michahellis. Taxonomy (NCBI): domain Eukaryota; kingdom Metazoa; phylum Chordata; class Aves; order Charadriiformes; family Laridae; genus Larus; species Larus michahellis. The sequence continues at coordinate 1,374,950 of NC_133904.1, read as the reverse complement.
GTTGGGGGCTTCACGTGTGCGGAGCTCATCAAACCACGGCCCGCGCCGGACCCCCGGGCGGGCGCCGTCCCTCAGCACGCCATCTGCTTCCCACCCCGCACCGGGCCACGGCAAACCTCCGTCAGCTGTGGGAGCCGTGCTTGTTTTTCCTGCTGCTGCTTTCTGCTTTTTTCCCTGCTGCTGGAGGGAGGCTCGAGCCGGAGTTTTCTGCCCCCGTTTTCACAACCAGGGGCTGGGGAGCACCAGGGGATGCTCGGGCTGGGGGCTGCAGCTGCACCAACCTCTGCTGAGACTGGGGTTTCTTGGAGAAACACACACCCCATGGCCAGGATAGCTTTCCCCCAGCCTTTGCAGGTGCCCCCACACACGCCTCTCACCCACGATGGGTGCTGGGGACCCCCAAAGCTTGCAGGAAGCCTCTTGCCACCAAACTGTGCTTGGCAGGGACCAGCCCCCTCTGCCCTGGCTCCTCTGGCAGCGTCGCCATCGCCACCCGCACCCGTGCTGGGGCCAGTCCCCCACCCCAGATGAGGTGCCCGTCCCATGTGCGCCTCCCTCATAGCCCTGACGGTCCCCCATCCCAGAAAGCTGGCATTTATAAGATCGCCAGGTATAATTGTTTCTCAGCCCTTGCGTTTAGCCGGCCGGCCGCAGCGCTGCAGGAGATGCAGAGCAGGACAGGCACTGCGAGCTAATTACAGACTCATAGAATCATGGAATGGTGCAGGTTGGAAGGGACCTTAAAGATCATCCAGTTCCACCCCCTGCCCTGGGCAGGGACACCTCCCAGTAGGCTAATTAAGCTGCTGGAGGAGCTGGAAGAATTGCTCTCATCACCAAAACAATTAAACGTGAAATAGTTGTGATTTTGACCTAAAAGGACATGAGAAGGGGAATCATTGAGGAACCGAGGACATCCCCAGCAGCCCTGAATTGCCGGGAAGGCTGCAGGCAGGTGCTCATCCCTCCCAGCTCCCCGGAGCAGAGGCGGGAATGGCGGATGGGTGCCCTGCAAAAGCCCCGGAGCACCGGGAAAGGGCCCCCAGGCCGCCTGGGGAGGCAGAGGAGAGCCTTCCTCCCTGGGTCACCCCTGGCCTCTCTGGAACCCGCATTGAACTCTCTGCGCTCGAAGTCTGCTGAGCCTCTGGGCTCCACGGGGAAGATGAGAAACCGCTCGGGAGGCAGGGGGAATCTTTGCTTCGGAGGAGCTTGGTTTCTCCTGGAATCGTTCTGAATTTTTGGAGGCCTGATGAAACAGCTGGCAATCTGCTCCCAGCAATGGAATAAAACCAGCGCTGTTTGCCCTGTGAAGGAGTTTTCATTATCATGTTGTCTGGGTGCTGCTGCCCCATCCCGCCTTGCCCGGCCCCATGGGGGCAGCACCAGGTGTTTGACTCCGGTTTGCTCCCTTTTTGGGGAGCTCGGGAGCGGTGGGTGCTGACCCAAGGCTTTGCTGCTAAAACCCCTCTTTGCTTTCTTGGTGCCCTCAGAGGAGACAGACCGGAGAAGGGCCTTCTGCTGGGGACAGTCAGAGCAAACAAGTGAGCAGGGACCCCTGGGGCTTGGCGCTTGCCCAGGGATGCTCGGAGTCTCCGGGGAGTCCCCGGGATGAGCTTGGACCTGGCAGAGCCTGGGAGGCTGCTGAGCTGCTCCTAAAAATCCCTGTATCTAACCAGAAGAGAGTCGTGCCAAGTCTCGTGTCGGTGCGTGTCCGGCAGAGACAGAGGGGGGGTGGAATTACTGAGTCCTGCTGCAGAAGTGGTGGCTCTCCTTCGCTTCCAGGATGCTGAGCTCGGGGACTCGCCCCTTCCCAAACCTCATCCTTGTCCACGGTGTAATTAGCGGTGGCAGCCCCGACGAACTTCTGCCGGTGACGCACAGTTTGCCCGCCGCTGATGGGGATGCAGGCGCAGCCGTCCTGCCGTCGCTCTCCCGGAGGCATTGCTCGCTCGGTGTCAACACGACCCGTGGGTGCACAGCCTGTGCTGGGTCAGGTCTCAGCGCTTTGCTTCCTCCCGCCGGGCGCGGGCGGGAGGAGGAGTGTGGTCCCCGGGGGGTGTCAGGGACGTGCCGCCAGCAGCCCCCCCCGCATCGCCGCAGGGCGCCGAATGCATGTTCAAGGTGCTTGGGTGCAGATGGGGTACCAACCGGGCTCTGACGTTTTGGGAAGCATCACTGCGCCGTGCCAGCGAGGCTGGGCAGGTCCTGCAGGTCCGGCTGCTGGAGTCAGCCAGTACAGGGGATGGTCACAGTTGTCTTTCAGGGACAAGGTACATCCCTGTACCCATCGCGCTCGAACGACCTGACCCATGGCCTCAGAAACGCAGAGGCTGTAACACACCACCGGTGGGTGTGTGTCTCGCCTGAGTTGCTGGTGTGCAGAGAGAGCTTTATCCGCTATCCTTTCTCTTCCCTTTATCCATCATCCCTTCTCTTCCCTTTATCCAGCATCCCTCCCTTCCCTTTATCCACCATCCGTTCTCTTCTCTGTATCCACCATCCCTTCTCTTCTCTGTATCCACCATTCTTTCCCTGTATCCACCATCCTTTCTCTTCCCTGTATCCACCATCCCTTCTCTTCCCTTTATCCACCATCCCTTCTCTTCCCTGTATCCACATCCTTTCTCTTCCCTGTATCCACCATCCCTCCCTTCCCTTTATCCACCATCCCTTCTCTTCCCTGTATCCACCATCCCTTCTCTTCCCTGTATCCACCATCCTTTCTCTTCCCTTTATCCACCATCCTTTCTCTTCCCTTTATCCACCATCCTTTCTCTTCCCTGTATCCACCATCCCTCCCTTCCCTGTATCCACCATCCCTTCTCTTCCCTGTATCCACCATCCTTTCTCTTCCCTGTATCCACCATCCCTTCTCTTCCCTGTATCCACCATCCTTTCTCTTCCCTGTATCCACATCCTTTCTCTTCCCTGTATCCACCATCCTTTCTCTTCCCTTTATCCACCATCCCTTCTCTTCCCTGTATCCACATCCTTTCTCTTCCCTGTATCCACCATCCCTCCCTTCCCATTATCCACCATCCCTTCTCTTCCCTGTATCCACCATCCCTTCTCTTCCCTGTATCCACCATCCTTTCTCTTCCCTTTATCCACCATCCTTTCTCTTCCCTTTATCCACCATCCCTTCTCTTCCCTGTATCCACATCCTTTCTCTTCCCTGTATCCACCATCCCTCCCTTCCCTGTAGCCACCATCCTTTCTCTTCCCTGTATCCACCATCCCTTCTCTTCCCTGTATCCACATCCTTTCTCTTCCCTGTATCCACCATCCCTCCCTTCCCTTTATCCACCATCCCTCCCTTCCCTGTATCCACCATCCCTTCTCTTCCCTGTATCCACCATCCTTTCTCTTCCCTTTATCCACCATCCTTTCTCTTCCCTTTATCCACCATCCTTTCTCTTCCCTGTATCCACCATCCCTTCTCTTCCCTGTATCCACCATCCTTTCTCTTCCCTGTATCCACCATCCCTTCTCTTCCCTTTATCCACCATCCCTTCTCTTCCCTGTATCCACATCCTTTCTCTTCCCTGTATCCACCATCCCTCCCTTCCCGTTATCCACCATCCCTTCTCTTCCCTGTATCCACCATCCTTTCTCTTCCCTTTATCCACCATCCTTTCTCTTCCCTTTATCCACCATCCCTTCTCTTCCCTGTATCCACATCCTTTCTCTTCCCTGTATCCACCATCCCTCCCTTCCCGTTATCCACCATCCCTTCTCTTCCCTGTATCCACCATCCTTTCTCTTCCCTTTATCCACCATCCCTTCTCTTCCCTGTATCCACCATCCCTCCCTTCCCTTTATCCACCATCCTTTCTCTTCCTTGTATCCACCATCCTTTCTCTTCCCTTTATCCGCCATCCCTTCTCTTCCCTGTATCCACATCCTTTCTCTTCCCTGTATCCACATCCTTTCTCTTCCCTGTATCCACCATCCCTCCCTTCCCTGTATCCACCATCCTTTCTCTTCCCTGTATCCACCATCCCTTCTCTTCCCTTTATCCACCATCCCTTCTCTTCCCTGTATCCACCATCCCTCCCTTCCCTGTATCCACCATCCCTCCCTTTCCTGTATCCACCATCCCTTCTCTTCCCCGGCGGAGCAGGGCAGGACCCCGCGTTTCGCAGCGATACCGGTCTCTTGTCTTTTTTTCTTTTTTTTTTTTTTTTACAAGAGGAGGGGTTTGATGGTTGTTACCCCGCGGTGGTTATTGAAACGGGCAGCCTGGCACCGGGCTGTGACGAGGAGGAGGAGGTTGACAGGGTAAAAGGAAGGGGAGAAGGAGGGAGGCTGGCCGGGGCGGCCATGCATTATTTACTGCTGCTCTCGCATGTGTGGTCTCAGCCAGGTCTCCGATGCGGCATAATGGATTGCAAAGCCCCTTTGTATGCTCGGTGTGGCCGCCCGCTATATTTTAGACTTGAGTCATTCAAGTAAACCCCGGGCGATGCTCTGCGCGGGCTGATTAACCTTTTCTTTCCCAGGCACTGACTCATTTTCCCTCACAGCGTGGTGTCCCTCGCCCGGCACCCTCGGCCCGCCCTGGCAGCCGCATTGCCGGCCGGCTGGCGCGGAGCGGGTTTGGTTCCCCAGCGCTGGGGTCCCTGCGGCAGAGGAGCAGCAGATTGACCCTGTCTCTGCCCCCTCTGATCCCAAATAAAGTTCCCTAAGCTCCTTGGCAGCGCTGCCTGCCGCAGGCGGGGGCACGGTGGTGGCAGTGGTGGGGGGACCAAGCGGGGGGCGGGCAGGCACGGGGAGCAGATCCGGACAGATATAATATTCCGCTCCGGCAGGAGTGAGGTCTCCCAGGCTCCAGCGTGGGAGGTTGGTCTGAAATTGGAAGGAAGAGCTGCACATTTAACCCTCCTCCCGCCTCGGGCTGCTGGGCAGGAGCACGGGAGGCAGAGGTTGTGGGGGGTGTGAGGGGACATGCAACGCGCTGAGGGGGTCGGGCACAAGCCGGGGTCGCGTGTGCGCCCCAAATGACCCCAAATGTGGGTGACCCCCCCTCAGCCCGGGAGCTTGCCGGCACCCTCGGAGCTTGCGGTAACACACAGCTGCAAAGTGCTGCCGATTTATCTCCTTCATCTCCGTGGTTTGGAAGATGAGGTTGTATTTCTCTTTTTATAACCCAGGGAAGAAGTAGTTGGGTTTTTATAAAAAAAAAAAAAAAAAAAAAAAAAAAAAAAAGAGGTGTTGGTTTTCTGAAGAGGGCTGCCTGTAATTGTGTCTGTGAAGGTAGCTGCTCTGCAAGCCTACAGGGAAAAAGCCCCTCTAGGTCCATAAATAATTCAGCGGCTCTGACACAGACTGCAAGCATGTCGGCGGAGTTCCTCTGCTGCAGATAAATCTATTGATCCTTGTTTGGTCTGAACCCCAGAGACGGAGCTTCCTGCACAGGCTCTGCCATCGCCTTCCTGCAGAGCCAGCGGCTCTCAGCACCCTCCGCCTCCCGGTGACGGAGGTGTCACGGAGGCTCTGAGCCACCATCCCACTGGGGACCAAGAAGTGCCCGGTGCCACCCGCGGCCCGCTGCTCCCAAGGAGCATGTCACTGAAGGTCTTTATCACCCCTCCTCCTCACTATAGGATGAATAATTAACTCTTCTGGCTAATCACCCTGGAGTTTTGCACACTGAAAGGAAACTCTTCTGCTCCCTGTTAATAGCAAAAATTTTTGCCAGTATCCCCTGGGGATAGCCAGTGCTCAGAGCCACGTGCCTTCCTGGTGGCCACAGCATCCTCCTGCCATGGCAGCATCCTCCCACCACGACAGCATCGTCCTGCCATGAGAGCATCCTCCTCCCGTGAGAGCATCCTCCTGCTGTGAGAGCATCCTCTTGCCACAACAGCATCCTCCCACCACGACAGCATCCTCCCACCATGAGAGCATCCTCCCACCATGAGAGCATCCTCCTGCCACAGCAGCATCCTCACACCATGGCAGCATCCTCACACCATAGCAGCATCCTCCTGCCATGAGAGCATCCTCCCGCCATGACAGCATCCTCCCACCATGAGAGCATCCTCCTGCCACGGCAGCATCCTCCCACCATGACAGCATCCTCCTGCCACGGCAGCATCCTCCCACCATGACAGCATCCTCCTGCCATGAGAGCATCGTCCTGCCATGGCAGCATCCTCACACCATGACAGCATCCTCCTGCCACAGCAGCATCCTCCCAGCACCAGAGCCATCTATGCCCGGCAAATACTGTGCTGTAGAGTGACAGCATCCCTTAGCAGGGCGACGAGTGGCCCCGCTGAGCCCGCAGCCGCACCGCGCAGCAGAGGACCCGCACAGAAATCACTCGTGACCCCCCAAAGGTTCCTGCTAGCCGTGCTCCGCGGGTGCTGTTTGCAAGTAGTTTCAATTTGGGCTTTAAACTCAAAAAGGGCGGAAGATGGGGAAAATCATCTTTTTCTTGTTTCCTGCACTGCGATGGCGTCTGAGCTACACAGTTTGCTGGGAGGGTCGGTTTTCCCAGTGGTCTGCTGGGCGTCGCGTCCTTCCCCGAGTGATAAAACCAACAGGAGCCCTTGTACAGGCACAGGCGTGTTGTTACAAAGGTATTCCAAGGCACCTCTTCTGGCAGAGTTATCCTCCCCCTTGTTGAACGCACTGAAAAGATTCAAACGCTTCAAATGGATTAAGCATTTGGTTTTACTTGGATTAATTTTTTTTTTTTTTTTTGTCCGTGAATATAAACCATTTTGCATTTCAAAATCCTTCAGCAAACAGAGCAGTTTGTCTTTGTGTTTGCTAATTTAAAAACAAATATTTGCCTGCCAAGCAAATATAGTCTCTTAGGATGTGCTATTAATAGGATAATTAGGCAGCCGGTAATGAAAAGGATTGCTGGTAATTATGGCAAGATTTGTTTTGGCATTTGAAGGCAGAAAGGGAGGCTGAAGTGCTAAAATCTACCTTAGAGTTAATTAGCGCTATTAGAATACACCTGAAAAAATAGGCCAACTAATGAACACTTCAGTTTATTTTTAAAGAGGCCGTGCAAGTGGGTTTTTCCGTGAGATATTTAGAAAGAAAACAAAATCCTCTTTTTTTTTTTTTTTTTTTCAGGTTTCGGGTGGGATGAAGTGTCGGTCCCCGGCGGGACGGAATCGCTGGGAACCCCCCCAGAGAGACGCAGCTCCGACCCTGGGGACTGGGGGGGTCCCGGCCGGCCCCAGCGGGGCTTCGGGGGTGTCGGGCAGTGCCGGCTGCTCCGGCAGCGCTGCGGGGGCTCCGGCTGGGGTCAGCCTGAAGGGACGGTTTATTTTCCAGCTGCGGAGGAGAAACCTTTCCGTTATATAAAGCCTCCCCTCGCCCACAATTGAACTTTATGTGCATTTGTTGGTATACGGAAAAAAAAAAAATAAAAAAATGCGGCGGCTGGCCCCGAAATGATTAATTAGAAAATTACATTTATATAACCCTCTAATCTGTATTTGTGCGTTGCCAAGGGCAGAGGCAGAGGTAGGGGAATTACATCCAGATTAGCTCTGAGCCAAAGGAAGCCCCAGATCTGAGATTATTTTGAGGGCAGAAATTGTGAAATTGTACCCATTTGGGGAAAGAGAGCCAAAATTAGGGTTTTTTCCTTAATTCTCCCCTCCCACGATTTAAAAAAAAAAAAAAAAGGGAGAAAATGAATGGAGCGAGGTGGTGCCTTTCAGGGGTTACTGGGTAACGGCCCCGGAGCTGGCGCTGTAAAGCAAGAGGTGAGATTATAGAAAAAGCTTATTTCCAGCTGAACATGGCCTTCAGTTTCCCAAACAAAATTGCTTTTATTCTTCTCAACATGTGTTCAAAAAGATTAAAGAGCTGTAAGCTTGCACAGCTTAATAAGAGTATGCATTAGAAGAGTGGCCTGGAACGGCAGCGCGGAACAAGTCCACCCCGGTTTGGGGAGGATTTGAAATCCTGTTTATTGAATTATAAAGAACCTTAAAGGATAAAGGATATTGAAGTAGGGATTTTAATACTTTGTGGTATTTGGGGGGAGTTATTCGATCACAACAAATCATTTAAAAAGTATTTTGTGGGGGGTTTTTTTTAAGGTATGTGTGAGGAGCGGGAGGGAGCGGGACTGATGATAAAGAGTTAATTGAAAAATAGGACGCGGCTCCGATTGCTGGATCGATTTGGAATCCGATCGCTATAAAGAATGCATTTTCTCTGTAATTATACGGACAAATTAAAGATGAAGCCTAAAGGCTTTGGTAGATGCTCTATTAACTGAAAAAGCCGAGCGGCAGCAGAGCCCCTGCGTGGGCTTCCTGCGAGGGGGAAATTTTGGGTTAAGTTAATTCTGGAAGGCGGACGGAGCTGAACGCGCATTTTTAGTGTGTCAGTCAGGGTGGTATTTACGTTCCTAATAAGATCTGGCGACGGGCAAATTGCCTGAAAGCAGAGGAGTGACTCAAAGCCCTAAGATGTCTCTCCAGCTCTGGGGAGGCCGGAGGTTGACCCAGCGCTGCTGGAGCGGGGCTGGGGCTTCGCCCGGCTTCCTCGCACCCTCCTCATCCTCATCCTCATCCTCATCCTCGGCGGTGGGGAGCGCTGGCAGGGCCGGGATTAACCGCAGAGTTGGGGGCTTGCTGGCCGGGTGGATCGGCGGTTTCTAAGCAGCCCCGTTGTCTGTGATAACTTATGCTGGTTCTGCTCCCTAAGAGGATTGGGCAGATTAAATGAAATCATGAGACATGCTATGCAAATTACAGCCCAAATCTGATTTTCTGTCGGGGATTAGGGTTAAAATATTGGGAACTGTAAACTTTTTCCTTGTCTGGTCTAGAGGGTACGCTTTCCGAACGACTTGGCGAGTGGCAGCTCAAGAGCCCCGGCTGCTTCCTCGGTGATTTCAAGCCCCGTGTTTAACAATAACGCAAATAAAACACCCCTCTGCCGCTTGGTGCGGAGCCTGGCAGCCCTTGCGCGGTCTCCCGCGTCCTGCTGGTGGGAGAACCTTCCTGCGGGGTCCCGGGAGCAGACCTCAGCCCGCACCGGGATGTCTGTGCACGGCATCGGGCGGCTCTCGGCTCCTGGTGGCCTCCGGCTCCGTGGATGCCCGTGCCGGTAGCAGATTAGTGCTTCTGGCAACCACCTCCCCACACCCGGGCTGCCGCGGGCGGAGAGGTAAATCTCTTAAATTTCCCCAGCACCGTACCCAAGGGTCTGCTGGGCTTGCACGTGGCGTCTTTCTCCTCTCTTTCTCTCCGCGGCTGGGCCGTGAGCGACGGATTGGAGGAGGAGAGGCATGAGCAGTCCCCGCGGCTCCCTGGTTTGCAATCCCCCCCCCCGAACGGGTCTGGTTTTCGGGTGCTCCCTGTTCTTTGAGGGGTGGGCAGGGACGGGGCTGGGTGGCAGCTCCCCGCATCGTGTTTGCTCGTCTCCGAGAGACGTGTTGCTGCCACGCACCCAAAAACCGCGTGGAAGAGAGCAAATAGAAACGAGGGCGGCTTTGGTATGACCTTGAAATGTCCCGGGGCGGCCCGGCAGTCCCTAGCCCAGGCCAGGCACAGCGCAGGCGGGTACGGGAAGAGCAGGCAGAGCGGGAGAGGGAGCTGGCATCGAATTTCCGAGTCAATAAATAAATAACGATAAATCTGAATCTTCCCGTGACTCAGAGGAATTTGCAATGGACAAGTGCGTAGGGTTCTACCTCCGTGGGGTTTGGCAGCCGGGGGGGGCGGCGGTGGGGTGGTATCCTGGGGGTGAGCGATGGAGCTTGCCCGGAGCACCGGGCGGTGTGATGGCACCGGCGTGTCCCGGCTCCACGGAGCAGTCCCGGGACATCTGAGCCCCCGCACCGCCGCTCGCTGGCGCCGTTAGCCGAGCTGAAGGCAAGGGTTGCCCGCTCGCCATAGGCCAGGCGTGTTGGGTGCTGTGCCCCCACATTTCAGCCCCGGCCCGCGGGAGGGGGGGGGCGGGGGCAGACACCCCGAACACCCCGCTCCACTGCTCCCCCCTTCCCGCTCGGTCTGCACCTGGGAATAACTCGGATCTCGGACTGGGAATAGCTGGGATCTCTGACTGATCATTAACCCCTTTAGACGTTCGCGTGTTCATTAGGCTTCATTATTTTTTTGTTTTCTTTTTAAAAACCCTGGTTTGCGGCTCGTGAGTGGCGCGTCCCGCTGGCCCCTCGCCATTCGGAGAACGGCTCCGTTTCTGCTGGGGCTGGAAATCAAAGCTCTTCCCATAAAAGCTCGAAACCACTCGGGGTGGGTGTGGGGTGTGGGGTGTGTGGATCCCCACAGGTCTGGGGCTCGCGTGGTTTTCCAGGGGGTTTGTCAGGATGTCGTTAGAGCTGCTGGGGGCCAAGTCCCTCTGGAGCTACCCCGTTACGTTGCAACGCAGCCAAAAGCTTTATTGTGTTCAATTTTCGAGGTTTGCTGGGCTGGTGCCTGGCCGCTGGCAGGGCCTGCGTGCCTCCCGGGTGCTTCTCCATCCGAGAGGAAAGCCAGGCTTTGCCGTGGGCACAGCCCAGGACCAGCGTCGCGGGAAGAGGGGAGCGGGAGGGGGGACCCTTCCCCTGGGGCTGCGGAGTCCCAGGGGAGCCGCTCACCCCCTGGGACCTTCCTCATGCTCCCAGAGAGGATGGGGATGGTCCCAGCAGCAGGAGGTCTCCATCCCCGTGCCGGGGGGCACCGGGCTCCCCACCACCCCGCTCCCTTGGCAGCGCCGGGAGGAGATGCCGCCTGCCCCCCTGGGCACCAGGAAGCTGCTCTTCTGGGAAGGGACCACCACCTTTCCTCCTGCATCCCGGGCTTAGGAGCTCTTTTGGGAGCCTGGAGGGCTCACAGCACCCCAAATGCTTCCCTGCCTGGTCCCCCAGACCCCTCCCTGCTACCCCCATCCCGCGGGGACCAGCGTAGAGCTTTTGCTTTGGGTCAGACACATTGTAAAGGGTGGATTTGAAGGCAGAGGTGGGGCAAGAGCCACAAAAATAAACACCGATCTCCCCTTGCGCGCTTCGGCGGGTGCGAGAGGACCGGGGTGGGGGGGGGGGGGCTTTCACCGCCTCCGTCCGTGTTTGATGTCCCCAGGGTCTGGGGCGAAACGCTGCTTCGTGGAGCACGGGACACGCCAGGCCGTGCTTTTTGGCTCCCGCGCGCTGTGTGTTTCTTTTTAAACATTTCCAGCCTGGTTCAATTTGTTTTCTATTACCATCAGCCCCGGTGCCTGCGCAGCGCTGTTGATCAAAGCAGAACACGTTGGCTGACATCGAAGCGCTTCCAAAAACCGGGGGGGGCGGGGGGAGAGGAAGGGGGGGACGCACGGCCTCTCCGTGAACTCGCTGGAAAACCGACGTACCTCAGGGCAGCCTGGCTGCTAACGGGGTGTTTTGGAAGGCGCTGGTGGGACCCGCTGCCATCATTTCATCACAAGCAATTAAAATTGAGGCCAAAGCGGGCGCGGGCTTGGCGGTTCTTCCCCTCGGCGCGGCGCGGCCGCCTGCCCTGCACCCGCGTGGCGTTGCTTCGGTGGGGAGAGGGGGATCCCCACGGGGGGAGCGCGGTGGTCCCCACCCCGGCAGAGGGCTGTGGTCCCCGGGGGACGCCGCTGCCCGCCGGCAGGCTCCCCACCCCGCCGCTGTCGAGTCCCTCAGCTGCGCCGCCTGGCCGGGATTAGGCAACATTAGTGGCCGCAGCTGAAGGTTTCCAAAGGCAGATGTAGGAGCTGGCATCGCCTTGCCGTTTTTATTTGGTTTTTTGATCCATTCCTGGAATGTAAATTAAAGCGGAGGAAAAACATATGGGGCCAAATCCTGCCGCTAGATACACGGGCACCCGTCCCGCTGGCTCCCACATCAAGGGGGGCTGCACCTGATGCTCCGCCGGCTCCGGCCGTGGCTGCTCGCGTTGGGGAGAGATGCTAAAGGGTTTGGGGGCCCAGGAGGTGGACCCCAATGAGCCCATTCCTGCAGTCAGGGCTCCCCCCAGCTCTTGAAACCGGGATCCCTCCACGTCCTGGATGGGGATGAGCCAGGCCCATGGGGATGCAGGAGGGAGGGGATGTGGTACCCAGGGGTGTGGGAGGGCAGGGATGCGGTACCCAGGGATACCGTCAGCTCCCCACTGACCTCAGCTTTCCTCCGGTCGAGGATGCCATCGGTCTGTCACCGCAAGGAGAGTCGGGATACATAAATGCTCTTCTCAACTGGTCGCTCTGGCTTCTCAAGCCAGTTCGGGCTCCAGGTCATCCTCTCCCCTAAAAACAGATAGCTAGATTTGTGCGTGAAGTAACCAATGGTTTTCCCAGGCGGATCCACTGCACACCTTGGGGAAACATGCGCGTCTCTGCGGCATTGGGATTCATTTATTCAGTGTCTTTTCCAGTTAGCGTGACTTAAGCATCCCTAATACTTGATATAGGAGATGGTAGCTGTCAGAGAGAACAGCCCTGTGAGCTGTACACCTTCAGCATCCTCCAGAGCGTGTTTAAGAAGCTGACACTAAATAAATAATACCGTATGAAAATGCAGAAGCGCTGTGTTCAGGTAGTGAAGTGTGGCGTTCAGCATTCGCCTGGCATTTCTCCTGAAGTTTCCATAACGTCTGCGATCTAATCATCCCAAATGTGCTTCTTGAGCAGTAAAGCCACAGGATATTAATGTTTGGGATGAGAAAACCTTCCCCCCCCCCTCCCCCGCCAAACAGTGTGTAGGTGCAAGCTGGAGCATCGTGTTGCTTTGACTCATCTCCGCTGTCCCGGAGCAGGGTGTTTGCACCGCAGCCGAGGGTCACGGCGTGGGCTGCGGGATGGGAGGTGGCTCAGCACCCCTTAATCCCATCGGCTCCAGAGGGGGCAGCGGGAGCTGGGGGGTGCTGGGTGATGCGTGTGGCAGTGGCACCGTTGCACCATGCGTGGCGCCGGGAGAGGGGTGAGGTGCTGCCCCAAAGCACTGACCAAGGCGATGGCTTTTTGGGTGCCAGGACGGTGGCATCACCCACCGCGGCTAAGTCAGCGCCCCAGTGCCACGCTGCCCATCTCAACGGGCACGGTTCCTTTGCTTCTACAAAAGCCTGCCCCCCCCCTCCCCCCAATACCTTTTATCTCTTCCCTTTTCAAAAATCAGGGCTGTGCCATCGGGTCTGTGCCCGGGGCAGGCTGGTTTGAAGCTGGCCAGTGCATCCAGATTTGGGTGGCTTGAAGCGATGTCCTCGGACCCACCGTGCTCCTTCCCATGGCCAACAACCCGCTTGTCCGGGATGGGCTTTTCCAGAGTGCGGGTTTCCAAACGCGCTTTATTCTGGGTGCCGGCGCGGTGCCGAGCTCGGGGTCCCGTGGGAGCTCGGGGTCCTGCCAGGGTCCGGCCCCACTGCACCCCCAGGGTCTGGCTCCCTTCAGCTCCCGCCGGTGCGAGCCCCCCGTGAAGCCCTGAGCTGCCTTGGCCGCTGCCTAATCAGCTCCAGCTTGGGTTCGCTGTTTTGTTGCTCTCTATTTTTTAATGGAAAAGACCTTTTGGTCACGTTATTCAAATATGGGATTAAAATGTAACCGCCTGAATTCAAAGGTTGCCGTAAGCCACGGGTCCCCCCGTGCACCTCTGATCTGCCCTAGCGCTCCAGCGAAGTCTCTCTCCAAACCCACTTTAAATTATTCCAGAAAATGGCTTATTGCTTCTTTTGTGTCTTGCAAATTTACGGCGGGGTGGGGGGCGGGGAGGAGGGGGCTTTTTATTTTCGCGGATTAATCATCGCAAGGGGAACATAAAGGGTAAGTCGTAATAACGTGGGTTTGAATTAAACTTCTAAACTTCAAGCCCCTAAGCCTAATAAGATTAGAGTGCGCATACCTCCGGACCACATTAAAAGGTCGCGTTTGCTGCCCGCGCCCTTCGGCAGCGTCCCGCGCCGGCCTCCCCTCGCACTGTATTAAACGGGACCTTGATGAAAACTTCCAAGGGATGTTTATATTAATTCCAGAGGAAAAACTCGCAGCACAAAGGATGCACGGAGACGATGCTCCGGCTTGGGGTGAAGTTCAGCACGAGCAGGGGCTGCGTTCGTGCTCCAGACCGGGGTTTCTCCCGGCCGGCTGGAGACGGAGACGGGACTGTCGTGCCCCAGCATCTTCCTTTCGAGCCCATTCTCTCCGTGTCCTTGGGTATTCAGGTTGGCTGCTTCTACCGCAGAAAGCTGGTAGATGGACCCGGCGAGGAAGGCTTTATGTGCATCAGTGAGTCACTTGGCGATGTCTGTCGCGGGGGCTCCCCATCCCGGGGGTCTCGTGCCCATCCGAGGCAGCACGTGCCTTTTGGAAAGCCCTGGAGAAGGGACTTGGCATTTTGTTTCCCTCTGGGAGGTTGGCAATAAAACGCCGTCAGCATCCCACTACCAGGAGAGGTGCAGGTCCTGCCGGTCTGTTTGATCTCCAGAATTTTCCCCTCCAACCCCTGAAAAATGTATTTCTTTTAACCCATATTCAGAGGCAGTAAAGGAGTTTATGCACTGTGGTTTTTCTTCCTGTCAAACAGACTAAGGAGATTACTGCGCTGCAAATCTGATATAAAAGATTTCTTTTAAAGTCACTGATAGAGCTCAATAAATAATGAGCTCAGTGTCTGAGACTGCTTCACAGAGATATTAGACTATAAAAAAATTTTAAATGGCTGTTACTGAAAGTGAAAAAAAAAAGAGAAAAAAACAAACCAAAGGAAAAAAACCCAACAAACCAAAAACCCGAAGTGTGGCGTATTGCATAAAAACAATACCGGTGGGAGAAAATGTGAAGTTCTGTCTACGGGGGAAAAAAGAAACATTTCAAATTGCTGTCTATTCGCATCTGAATGCGTAATGGCTTTGAGCTGCAAGTTTGCATACATTTGCAGGAGGAAGGCTGCGTTTGACAGAGAGAGCGCCAAGGATTCGTGTCTCATTTCCAGGAGACGCGAGGAAGGCTGCAGAAACGTTCTGATGCGTCGCCTGCGCCTCGCCGGCGGGGCCGATGGAAGGCGAGAGAACCGAGCTCTTCTTGTTCGGGACTCGTGCAAACGCAGCAGATGACAGGGGGTATCTTAAGGGGTGCAGGGCGAGAGGGGGTTTCTCGCTTCGAAAAAATTAAAAAATGGCTTTTCCCCGCAGCTGGGGCAACGGGGAGCGAAGGCTGGAGGAGCCCTGGGCCGGGGAAACCTCCAGCGCATCCCCCCAGCTGCGGCCGAGCAGCGGGGAGGGAGCAGATGCTGCTGCTGTGCCTGGGACCCCCGAAGCCTGGGGTGTCCCTCGTGTCGCTTGGGGGGCCCTTGCTGCAGGGGAGCAGCAGCTCTGGCTGCTTCACACCTCGGCAGCGGGAGGTCCCAAACCTCCTCCTGGGGCGTGCGGTGGCCCCGGGAGCCGCCGAGCAGCTCCCTCCAGCGCCGGGGCAGGCGGACACGGACCAGCTGTTCCGTCCTCTGCCGTGCAGCCTGGCGCCCAGCCCCAGAGCGCAGCCTCCACAGAGGAAAATGCTTTATTTAGAGTCTAGCTGGAGGTCAGTGAGGAGTGGTGGTCCCCAGGGGTCAGTGCTGGGCCCAGTCCTCTTCAATGCATTCATCAACGACCTGGATGAGGGGACAGAGCGCACCCTCAGCAGGTTCACTGGTGACACAAAGCTGGGGGGGGTGGCTGACACCCCAGAAGGCCGTGTCGCCATCCAGAGAGACCTGGACAGGCTGGAGAGCTGGGTGGAGAGGAATCTTATGAAATTCAACAAGGGCAAGCGTCGGGTGCTGCACCTGGGGAGGAATAACCCCCCGCACCAGGACAGGCTGGGGGTGACCTGCTGGAGAGCAGCTCTGTGGAGAGAGACCTGGGAGTCCTGGGGGACAACAGGGTGACCATGAGCCAGCGATGGGCCCTGGTGGCCAAGAAGGCCAAAGGCATCCTGGGGGGCATCAAGAAGAGCGTGGCCAGCAGGTGGAGGGAGGTCATCCTCCCCCTCTGCTCTGCCCTGGGGAGGCCACAGCTGGAGCGCTGGGTTCATCTTGGTTCCTAGGAAAATATCGCCACAATAAGCTGGTAAGGAAAACCGGGTCCAATGCGGATAATTTTCAACCTGCAAATCAGAGCAGTCTGGATAGCAAAGGGCTATGAAGATGACCAGGGCACTGGAACATCTCTCCTATGAAGAAAGGCTGAGGGATTTGGGTCTCTTCAGTCTGGAAAAAAGACGGCTGAGGGGGGATCTTATCAACGCTTATCAACACTGAAAGGGGGGTGTCAGGAGGATGGGGGCAGGCTCTTCTCGGTGGTGCCCAGCGACAGGACAAGGGGTAACGGGCACAAACTTGCCCATGGGAAGTTCCATCTCAACACGAGGAGGAACTTCTTTGCTGTGAGGGTGGCAGAGCCCTGGCACAGGCTGCCCAGAGAGGTGGGGGAGTCTCCGTCTCTGGAGACATCCCAACCCCGCCTGGAGGCGTTCCTGTGCCACCTGCTGTGGGTGACCCTGCTCTGGCCGGGGGTGGGACTGGGTGATCTCCAGAGGGCCCTTCCCACCCCCACCGCTCTGGGATTCTGGGATTCTGTGATTTATGGCTGGGAACTGCCCTTGAAACCCTTTTCTATCCCGATATGCAGCCCCAAACAGGACCCGGGCACAGGGGCTGCGCTGAGGCAGCTGGGCAGGGTTTGTGCCTGAGCTGAAGCTCTTCCCATGCCGTGCACCCCTGCGTCCCATGCGTGCCAGAGCTGTGCCAGGCATCCCTCCTTCCCGTGCACAACCGTAGCCGTGCCAGGCATCCCTCCATCCCACACGCAATGGTGACATGCCAGGCGTGCCTTGCCGTCACCCCGCGGCGTCCTGAGCCACAGCACCTGGCTTGGTGGGAGCCACGTCCTCCGAAGGATGCTGCAGCAGGAGCAAAGCCTCGCACGGGCTGGCTGAGCCTTTGGGTCAGGAACCGGCTGCCGAATGGCCGGGTGAGGGAGGCAAAGTGACCGCGGAATGTCCCCATATGCCGGGGATCTGGGGAATTCGGGGGGTCCACGGTGCGAGGCTGCCCGAGCGCCTCCGGCCAGCTGTGTGGGCCAGGCTGGGCAGCTGCGGGCTGTAACTCCTTATCGCCGCTGTCAATAGGATTTGCTTTGTGTCACCGGGAAGTTGATTAGTCCACCAGCATCCAGCCTTAACAGGGAAATAACTGGAAGTGTAATTAAGTGTTTAGAAGAAATGAAACAACGCAGAAGGATAAGCATCTGCAGGGGTGAAGCCTGGCCATTGCCTCGTCCCGGCGTCTTATTAAATGCCGCTTGGTGCTCGGCCAGATTTAGCCGCAGTGGCAACACGGGCCGGTCTGTCTGCGAGACCGTGGCCTGTGCCGGCGCTGGGCCTTGCTTTTGGGGCTGTTTCTCTGGGTTTTGTGCCATGTCCAGGGCTGGCACAGCCCCCAGGCACCGGCCGCAGATGCAGGGAGGGGTCCTGCCCCTCGGGCCCTGGGAGGGACACGCTGCTCCGAGGGTCCGGGTCCGCAACCCTGGTGCGGTTGGAGCCATGTCTGTTAGCCCAAAAAAGGACTTTTTGTTTTTAAAACAACAGTTCTGTTGTCAGCCACAATGACGCTAATGTTTGCAGCTAACACGAAGTTACAAAACTGCTGCTATAAAAGAGCACTACGAGCAAAAACTTATTTTTTCCTCTCTGTTTCGGGGCAGTTCCTCAGTTGTGGGTTGAGGTTTTCCCCTCCCCTTGTTTGAGGGCAAACAAATGAGCACATTTCAGGGAGCACCTTGTAGCTGACGCCGAGTGTCTGCTTGTGGGGTGCTGGGAGCCCCAGATCGGGGGTCCTGCAGCTCGGGCACCTCTGCCAGGCTGGAGAGGAGGAGGAGAAGGAGGAAGAAGAGGAGGAAGAGCAGGAGGAGGAGGAGGAGAAGGAAGAGCAGGAGGAGGAGGAGGAGGAGAAGGAAGAGCAGGAGGAGGAGGAGGAGGAGGAGAAGGAAGAGCAGGAGGAGGAAGAGGAGGAGGAGGAGGAGGAGGAGAAAGAAGAGCAGGAGGAGGAGGAGGAGTAGCAGAGGTGGGAAGCATCACTGGGCAGAGGAGGACCCGCATCTCCCGTGGGGAGGGTGGAAGGGGCAAAGGGGCCGTGGGGCCACGCTGCAGGATCGGGGCCACCCAGTTTGGGGTTTGCAAACCCACGCTCATTGCCCGGATAATCAATACCCTCCTTCCTTCTAATGTACAGGAAATGTGCCTTCTTTTTTTTTTTTTTCCTCTTTGTTTTTGCTTTTTCTTTTAAAGGATGCATGCATTGCATATCCATTTTAACCCAGCCTGCCCCGGGGGATTTATAGCCTCTATCCAGTTTTATTGTTGATACAGATCTTTATCTGCCCTGGGCTTATAACTGACATTTAAATTACACTGCAAACAATGAATCAATATTTATGGATTACTGGTCCAATACATTCGCCAAACGAGTTGTTATGGGATTCTGTCTCCCGGCAAACAGGACAATGAGGTCAAGGTCAAGGCTTTGTCTAATGAGAAATAGGCACAGACAGGAGCTGCCAGCCCAATATTGACGGCCTAATAGGAATGCATTTATGTTAGTCATTTAGCCGAATGTATTGAGCTCTTTGTTAATTTTCTCATTCTTGTCATTTTCCCGCTGATAATTGTTCATAATTTAAAGCCCCGAGCCCGGAGTGTTTCCCCCCTGCCCGTGGCAACGCGGCAGAGCGGGGAGCGGGGCTGGATGCCAGCGCGGGAGCAACGCCCGCGCGCGCTCGCGTGCACGCTCCTGCACACTCGTGCACGCTCCTCGCACGCACACCCAGCGCAGACTTTGCCTTCCTCTCATTTTTTTTTCCCAGCCCTTCTCGGTGGGACCAACTGCTCCCGGGGCTGGCCACCTGGGCTCCAGGAAACCGGAGGAGCCGCTGCCACAAACCCTTCCTGGGCTTCAGCTGAAATCAGGAGTCAAGCTGGCAAAAAAGAACATTATTTATTATTATTATTATTATTATTATTATTATTATTATTATTATTATTATTATTATTATTATTATTATTATTATTATTATTTGGGGGGGGTTGTTTGGTTTTTTTTGGCCCTGCTCTTGTGTAATTGTGGTGCATGTTGTGCTTCGGTATCTGCTCTCATAAAGCAGCAACAGCACCGTGGCTGCTCGCTGGCTGTTTGCACTTCCGTGCCGGCCAGGGTTTTTATAAACACTGATTTATTATGCTTTGTGTGGCCCTTGGAAAACAGGGGGAGGCTGTGTTTTATTGATGAGAAGGCTAAAATTGGTTAAAATTCAGCTTCTGGTTCCCGGGTGTAAAACCAAGGTCAGCCGCCCGCTCGATGTTCCCACGCAGCTTCTCCAGGCACGTGCACGAGTGGGTGAGAGTCCAAGGGCACACGGCAGGAAAAGCCACAGCAGCTCTCCTGGCCAGGTGCTTGGTCCCTTGTCCGTCTCGACACCATGGTGCTCATCCCTCCGGCCACCGTGGTGCTCATCCCTCTGGCCACTGCAGTGCTCATCCCTCCGGCTACCGCAGTGCTCATCCCTCTGGCCACCATAGTGCTCATCCCTCTGACCACCACGGTGCTCATCCCTCTGGCCACCATGGTGCTCATCCCTCCGGCCACCGTGATGCTCATCCCTCCGGCTACCACGGTGCTCATCCCTCTGGCCACCATGGTGCTCATCCCTCTGGCCACCATGGTGTTCATCCCTCCGGCTACCATGGTGCTCATCCCTCTGGCCACCGTAGTGCCTGCAGCCAGGCCCATGACCACGCTGCAGGGACGAAGCTGCTGCAGGAGAGGAGCTCCCCGGGGAATTAAAGCACGGCAGAGGCATGGGGCAGTGCCCCCCCCTCTCTTTTTATCCCCTCCCAGGTCAGCATTACCCCCTCCGGGGAGCTGCACCCCCAAGTGGGAGGGGGCGGCCGGCAGGGCAAAAGGGAAAGGGGGATTTGGGGTTTTTTTTTTGCAGCGTTCCTTTTGGAAGCTGTGTTTATCCCCCTTGTTAAATGCCAGATGAAAAGTTTCAGGCCTAAATTAGTTTTGTCCTCTTCCCTTCGTTTATTTACATTATAATAATCCCGCGCCTGCGAATTGTGTCAATTATTCTTTCCTCTGGGCGAGCCAAGAATTCTTTGTTCCTCGCTAGTTTACAAAAGTGAAATATAGGTGAGGTTTAGGACCTTTTAATCCTCCTATGTAATTACTGTTCCCTGCAGACACTGCAGCATTTTACAATCGCTGCGTGTAGCTGCTGGGCTCAGATTAGACACACAAAGTCCCTTCACTTCATCAAAGGTTTCCTTATCTGCCCAAGACAGCGAAACAACAAACGATCCACAAATCTCGCCGGACCCGGTGTTTATTTGACCACCGCCGAAATAAATAAAATTGCTGTAGCCAAACAGGCCGGGGCCGGCGGTTTCCCTGAGAACGGGGGCTCGGCAGGCGCCTGGGTGGGAATTTTCAAGAGCGTGAAGGGCCGGGGACTACAGTGGGGCTTTTGAAGTGCTTTTTCCACATTTTATGAGCCCAAATGAGGATGAAACTAAAATGACACGAAGAAATAATCCCCCATTCAGCCCTGAAAGGATTATTCTAATTACTTTGATTATTAAAGATCAGACAGATTTTTTTTTTCTCCCTTTTTTTTTTTTTTTTTTTTTCTCTTCCAGCCTACCAGCAGAAGTAAACCAACCCCGAAATACAAATCCTCGCTGGGAATTGAGGAACGTCTTAAGTAAACAGCGGGAACAAACGGGCTGTGTGACGGATACCCAGGGTCCGGCAGCCGGGCCGGGGGGGCCCCTTTGTGCTGGCCTCAATAGGGGCTAAACGCCCCCCGAGACCCCGCTCCGGCTCCCGAGCGAGGGGCCGCGTCTCGCCCCTTTCAGATGCAAATGCGAGTGGGTTTCGCCTTTATCTCGGCGGTAAGATGGTGGTGTCAAGCTGGGCCTGGATGAATAAAACGGAGAATTTATGCTTTATTGAGATCTGGGGTGTTTTTCTCCCCCCCGGAGCCTGGCTCCCGCCCGCTGCCTGTGCCGGGGAGGGGTGGGCAGATGGTCCCCGCGACCCCCTATTTATCACCCCGCGAAGGCTCGCTGGGCGCGATTCGTTTTAAGGGCTCTGTTTGTTTCTGCTGATGAGGACTGTTAATTTGCACAGCGGTCTCATTAGGCCTAAACCACCAATTAATTTCTTTTGTTCTCATCAAACGGCTGATTCCTAAACATTTCTGCAGCCACAATGGATGGCTCAAAGCCGCAGCCCCGGCATCCTCCCTCCCTCCCCGGCAGCCCCGGCATCCTCCCTCCCCGGCCGCGGCGGGTACCGCTCCGCAGCCCCCGCTCCACGGATGCACTTGATGCTCTCGGGCCCCATCCCGGCCCGCAAATCCGGGGGATAAACCCATCCATCCCGCCAGCGGCCGCACCGCCCGGCTGGAAAATGAGCACGCAGGAGTCCTGGGAGGTGTGTGTGTGTGGGGGGGGATGCATCTGCCGAGGGGGCAAGCCAAAACACGGGGCTTTTCCCGTCATTTCAACGCGTCGAGGTTTTGGGGGTATTTTTCGCTCTGTGCTCCGTTGTGGTTTTATCTGATTACGGGTGCGTTCAGGCCAAGAGGAGCATGTGGCTTGTGTTTTCCAGCTCGGCCACACAATTCGCAGCCGAATTGAAGAGTCCTTGACTGTCTCTTAGCGATTTAATGCCAGAAAGTGTCAGCTTTTGTCTGGTAGTGACGCTAGGGCAAGTACTTAAGCCTCGCTTGACATTCCTGCAGTTCAGCCTTGCTTCGGAGAATTAAATACGCAAGGTGAGGTTACAAAAGGACTCCTCCTCTACCAAAAAAATTGAAAAAGAAAAAAAAAAAAACCCCACAGGGTCGAGATAACCTTTTTGCGATGGCCTTACACCAGAACCTGCTGCAATCAAGGCACTTTCTGGAGTGCTGGGCTCGCTCTCGGAGTATTGCTGGGGTTTCTTTTCCTGCGCCGGAGCTGTGCGTTTCAGGCAGAATTGCTCCTTTAACGCCGCTGCCGGCGGGGTGGGAGCGCGGGGGGCTGCGCGTCCCCTCCCGGCAGAGGCCGCGGTGCCGTGGGTGCCGGAGGACATGGCAGGGGTGCTCAGCCCTGCGCCCGCATGGATCCTTCCACTTCTTTCCCCTGGTAGCGGTGACTCCGTGCTTCCCTGCGTCAATATTGCCTTTCCTCTGCTGTGCGCACCTTGTTCTTTTCCCAGCAGTTCCAAGAGCTGCTGCGGGGAGATAGAACAGAAGAGGAGGCAACGCAGCCCGTCTGTGTCAACTCGCGGCCCGACACGTCGCCCCTTGCCTCGCCTTGGGAGCAAACACTCATTTTGTCCATCCGTCCCGCAGCCGCGGCTGCTTTTTTAGGTGATTTTTTCTGTTAGTTGCTCAGCAGTAGCCGACAAGGTCCCACCAGCAGCTCGGCTGCCATCAGGGTCGCTTGGGGTATTGCCCTCTGGAGACCCCCGTGCTGGGGACAACACGCAGCACCGGAGCCTGCGAGGTCCCTCCCAGAGCATCCTGGGCAGGTGGGCAGAAGCTGGGTATCCCTCAACGCCAACCGGGAGCTGGGGCGGCCCAGGGGTGGTCCAGGGGACCATCTCCCAAAAGGAAGAGGAGCCCGAAGCCATCCCTGCTCCCTGCCAAACCTGCCCGGCTGGCCGGAGCGCTCACCGGCATCGGTGGCGAGCTGTGGGCGACTGCTGCACCTTGGGGACACCGATGCCATCGCTCAGCAGCCAGAGGAACCTCTTTGGCGTGTACTCCGTCAGCCCAATGGAAACAGGCATGTATTTATTTTAAAAAACAAATGTAGGGGAGGGCAGGTGGAGAAGGAACCTGCAGAAACAGAAGCTGAGCAGGGTCCTGGTGCCTCGGGTGCCGGCAGCGGTTGAGCTGGACCCTGTGCCGAGGTGCCACATTCGCCAGGCCCCCACCGGACCCCGTGCCGAGGTGCCACGCTCGCTGGGCGCTGGGTGCCTCAGAAGGGACCACCCGGCCCAAACCAATTAACCTTTTTAATATAAGCGTATCCTCATGTGGCTATCCATTACAGCCAATTAAGAAGAGCTGTGGTTAGGTATAATTACTGCCAGGCCATAAACCGCGCTGCGAGCAGGCGGTCTCCCCGGAAGGGGACGGGGACGGGGGGTGGCTGGTGGGGACACAGTGGGGGTTACAGCCCCGGCTTCCCACCGCGGAAGGTTGCATGACGGTTCAAAAGCAGTCGGCGCTGTCAAATAAACAATTGCTTATTGTGTTCGCTGGGTTGGCCCGGATTTACAGTGTCGTTGTGGCCCAACGGCGTAAGCAAACAGCTGCTGGGGACGGCAGCGGCCGCCCGGCAGCATGGGGAGAGGTTGGCAGCGCCCTGGGAGGGAGCAGAAACCCCGTCCTCCTCCCGCCGGGGACCGAGACGGAGCCAGGGGCCGCTGGCAGGGTGATGCCACGCCGGGGACGATGCTCAGCACCCATCCAAGCAAAGCACCCGCCAGCTCCGGGCACCTCCTCTCCTCCTGCTGTTGCTGGTGTCAATAAAACCCTGTTGTGGAAACAGACTCTTCCCTGAGCGGGTGCCCCCGCTGCCCCTCTGCTCCCCGGGCAGACAGCTGGCCCTGTGGCCACCATGACTTACACGCCTTCAGGGCAATTTCCATTTGTCTCTATTACCTGGAAGAAAGGCACGGTGATCCTTGAAAAGGGCCCCTCCGTGGGCCGCACCACCACCACCACCGCTCCTTCCCGCCTTTCCTGCACCTCATGGAGGAGAATGAACATCATCTTAACCTCTTCCAGCAATTCCCGGTTCCAGCCAGCACTGGGAAGATGGGCAGTAACCCTTTGCTTGCCGGTGCATCAGAAGGAAGCTGGGTGTCCCTGCGAGCGTTCCCGGAGCACTCCTGGCTGTTTGCGGCACTCGCCGCGGTTTGCACCGTGAACGGGGCTTTACTTTATTGCTGCTGAGCTGGTAGCTCTTGTTCCCATTCCCGGCTTTGCTGGGAGCCCGGAGCTCCAGCTCAGTTCCAGTCGCGGCCGCAAACGGCGCTTTGCAGCACAGAGCAGCAATTCGGTCCTCGCCAGGAGGACAGGAGCCAACGGCCATTCCACATAACGTCGGGAGAGACAGGAAAGGTACTGAACCCCAAACTGCAAATCGTTTAAAAGCAATATGAGGGAGTGGAGTGATGGGACGAGGGGGAACGGGTTTACACTGGAAGAGGGGAGACTGAGATGAGATATTCGGAAGAAACTCTTGGCTGTGAGGGTGGTGAGCCCCTGGCCCAGGTTGCCCAGAGAAGCTGTGGCTGCCCCATCCCTGGAGGGGTTCAAGGCCAGGTTGGACGGGGCTTGGAGCAACCTGGGCTGGTGGGAGGTGTCCCTGCCCAGGGCAGGGGGTGCCACTGGGGGGGCTTTAAGGTCCCTTCCAACCTGTGATTCTATGAATAGATAAAAGTAAAAATTAACGCCAGCAGCTATATGGCTGAGAAGAAGACTTTTCAGAGCAGGACAACTTGACAACGTATTCCTGGTCTACGGGAGGAGGATGTGGAAAGGGCAGAGGTGTTCCATAGCTGTTGGCCGGGTGGTTGAGAGGAAGCCAAGGGCTGGGATCGGTGGTTGGTGATGAAAGACTTCCCGGCCCTGCAGTCACTCGCACAAACGTTAAGCAGTTGCTAAACCTGGGCGTGTGGAAATCGGCAGGTCCGGTTAAGCTGCAGCCAAGGAACTTTAACAACAGTTGGCCAAGGGGAACGGTTGGGCCATTAATGTTGATTTTCAATAAGTCTTTGAAGACCGGGGTGGTTCCAGAGGGCTGGGAGAAAGCTAATGTTGTGCCGGTATTTTAAAAGGGCAAACAAGATGACCCAGGTAATTACAGGCCTGTCAGGCTGACATCGATCCCAGGAAAAATAATGGAACAGCTGATACGGGACTCAATTAATAGAGAGTCAGAGGAGGACAGTGCAATTAATGCCAATCAGCGTGGATTTATGGGAAGCAGCCCTTGTCAAGCTCTTGTGATACCTCCTTGATGAGATTACAAGTTTGGTGAATAATCATAAACGTCGAAGCCGTGGGTTTCGTGCCGTCCCCGGGTGCTGGGAACCTGAATAACGTGAAGGCACAGAGTGCACGACGGGTGGCCGGGGGGTCCCGGGGACTGCGGGACGTGCCCAGCAGTGACCTGGAGGAAGAACGGACGCTGTTCCTGGGAGGGGTGGCACAGGGGATGGAGGGGTGAGAGCTCATGGCGTGCGGCGCAGGCGGAACGTGTCTGTGTTAACCCAGCCAAAAGCGAAGCCCCTCACGGGGGAACGGGGACCGGCGGGCGCAGGAGGGACCAGTGTGGGTCACACCACCCCAGAGCAGGTGGGGCTGCTTCAGAAGCACGTCTAGGGGCACCTGAAACTTGTTGCCTGACCCAGGAGGAAACGTGGTGCTTTCAGGCTATTTAAACCTTCTGTCAACCTTTAAAAGCTCAGGCGATTTTAAATTTAAAAAATTGAAAAACAAAACAAAACAAAACAAAAAAACAACCCACCGTTTGTAAATGCATAGGCCAAGTTCCATTTTGGAAACATCAGAAACAAAAAGTTTGAGCGTCTTCAAAAGGAAAATCCCTCTTCAGGCTTTTGTTTTTCAGGCAGAAGCTCTCAGCAGGTTTTGTACCCGATCCCTGGGGTTGGTGGTGGCCTCCCCACCCTGCGGGTGTGGGTGTGGGTGTGGATGTGGATGTGGATGTGGCCGGGCTGCTCCTGGCACCCACAGCGTGGCGGGGGGGTGTTGGAAATGCAGATTGGGGGGGTCTTTAGGGCAGGGGACGCGCAGGGGGCGGCGCGCTCCTGCCTCTGCTGCAGGGCTGTGGCTTGCAGGAAGGGGAGAGCCCCTGGCACGCGTGTCCCTGCCTGTGTCCCCCCGCCCCAAATCGGTCTGCCTGGGGGGGACACGGTGGCACATGGGATCCTGCCCAGCCCTAGATATTCCCCCCCCCCTGCTGCCCAGGCTGATCAGCCATGGAGATGCTGCTGTGCCCAGCTGCCCGCGCGCACTTCTGGGGAACCTTTTATTCAAAGTATTAGGCAGGTTATAAAAATGTCACCGATGATTTGCTCGTGTTTTCTAGACTGTCGTTAAAAATTTATAGTCAGGACAAAATGCAAAAGGGGGAGAGGGGAAAAAAACAACCCAAAACCACAACCCCAAACCCGCATGTTTTAAGCTGAGCCTCTCCATAAATTAGAGAGATTTGCTTTTGAGGGTGGTCCGCAGAGCTGCGTGCCAAAATTGTGTGTGTTCAAAGAGGGAGGATCATGGGGTTAAGTGTTAGGAAAGGGGAGGGGAAAAGCAACTTATTTAAGAAAGCGGCGCGTAGAGCGGGCAGAGGTCCCTGCATCTGCCGGGGCGTCTGTGCACTTTCTGGGCCAGGGAGCTGCTGGGGGGGGGACGGGGACGCCGGCTAATCCCCGCTGCCCTCCCATTAGCATGCAAAGCCGTGGGCTCGCTTTGAGGAATTTTTCGAGCTGCTTTGGGGGATTACAGGGACGTCAGGCGGCGGGGGACACCCGGCCTGGTCCTGCCGAGCAGCACGGCGGCCGTTCCCCCCCGTGTCTGCTGCCCTACGACGGGGTCCTGGGGACGCCGCAGGCAGCGCAGCCCGGGGGGGGGACGAGGACCTTGCTAGAGAAAATGTCCCAATTCCTGCTGCGAGAAGCAAGGCGGCTGTACGGGAGCGCGGATCCCGTGCGTAGGTGGGAGTCGGAGCGCTGCCGGCTCTCCAAGGATGGGTTTTTCGTGGATCGGTGGCAGCCGGGCAGGCTGAGCCCGTGCCCCGCGGAGCAGCAGGGCCGGTGTGACGGCCCAGGAGAGCTCGCGGGCTAATGATAGCCCAGACGCTCCCTGCGCCCTTCACATGGCCCCTGTGCCTCAGCTGGTATTTACCAGAACAGAGAGAAATCTTATTTATTAAAGCTGGGCAGGGGGTGTCAGCAGCATGTCTCGGCACTGGCGGGTTTTGCAGGAGCACGGGTGCTTTCGGGGGGAGCCGTGACTTCCAGCGTGGCTGAGTTGGAGCTCACCGGGAGCCCTGGGGCCAGCGGCGCGGCCAGAGAGGTCTCCTGTTCGTTCTTGCAGCATTACTAGGAAAGAACCTAAAAATAAAAAAGAGCCACAAACCACCCAAGAGCGCCACGTTTGCTCCAGGGGAGAAGCGGGGGCTCCCCTGCTGTGCTGGGGGTGTCTCGGGGGGCCGGGTGGGAGCTCCTTGGGGGAAGGGGGGGGGGCAGCGGGGGGGAGCCTGCGAGGGAGCAGGCGGCAGGGACTGCCCCAGATGTTGGTGCCGCAGATGTGTGGGGCTCTGGGATGCTGCGCAGAGAGCAGCAGCTGTGGGGGGGGACCGAGTCAGCCCCAACCAGGGCTTTGAATCCTACGAATCCGCAGCTCTGCCGGGCCCCACAGCCCTGTCCCCCCCCCCTCCCCGGGCAGGGTCCGCACTGTGTGCGCACAGCCCAGGGCGGCACCGCTGCCCTCCCGGCCACCCCCAGCCCTCGGTGGCAGCCATGGGATGGCCTCCGTCCATGGCACGGGCCACCCCGGGAGCCAGAGCCACTGGCGGGACCCACGTGGCCATCCGGGCTGCGGTGCTGCGCTTTGACCTTGCTGGCTTTGGGCTTTATCTTTGAAACTCGGAGTTTTCAGAAATATACTGACTTTTACAATTTCGCCTCCTACGGAAGAGCAAGCTGAAGGCAGCCGGTGGCTTTGTGGTTTGTCCAGCAGTGATCAGGAGGGCACAACCGATGCCAGTGTGCCGTGACGTATCATGCCATGCCATTCCGTGCCATGCTGTCCCATGCCATGCCATGCCCTGCTGTTCCATGTTGTACTATGCCATGCCATACTGTCCCGGGCCATGCCATGCCGTGCCATGCCATACTGTCCCATAAAATCCTGTGCCATGCCATGCCATACTGTCCCATGCCATCCTGTGCCGTGCCGTGCCATGCCATGTTGAGCCATGCCATGCCGTGCCATGCCATGCCGTGCCGTGCCGTGCCATGCCTGCTCGCATGGAAGGGTGAGGCAGGGACTCCCTGACCTGCTCCCGGTGCGTCTGTTGGAGCGCCATCGCGCTCGCTCCCCTGCCCTGCCGACCTTGTGAAGAAGGCGGACCCACCCCTGCTTCGAAATTTCGCACTTTTGCATTCATTTCAAATAGCCGAACTATCAGGCAAACAAACGTTATGTGTGAAGTGAGCAGCCTGGGCGCCCCGGCCCATCGCCTGCCCCTCCACCCCGCTTGGCAGAAGGGCTTAAAGCCGTTGTTTCACAAGGAAGAGTGGTTAAGCAAAGGGGAGAGACCCAGCGTGTGCCGGCTGCAGGAGCAGCGGCCCCCCAGGGAGGGCAGTGCCACTGGGAGCAGCTCTGGACCGTCCCCCTGTGCCCGTGCCTGGCTCCCTGTGGTACCCGAGACCAAGTGACCCTCCTCCGAGGGTGGCTGGGACACCAAGGATGTGTCCCCGGCGTGCTGGGATCAGAGTAACGAGCGTTCATAAATACCGCATCTCTCAGCGCATAGGCTGTACCAGGGGATAATATATTATCTGCAAGTAAGGTATAAGGCCACAAGTCCAAAGCTACAAATCCTCACAAGTGAGTATTAATGGATTATGCCTCCGCAATCCATTGCATGTTCTAGTTATACAACAAAAATTGGGATAATAAAACAGCTCTTAGTGTCAAAATGTAATTAAACTGCTTCAATACGCCTTGAGAACAGCACAGCTGCTTTGTGCTGCCATAAAGCATTTTAAAACGGCTGGGCCATTTGCTCGGGTGCCTAAATGAGAGCGCGGGGCTTCAGCCGTGACTCCCGCGCCCCGGCGGTGGCGGGGAGGTGACCCTCTCCCCCGATAAACCCCGGGCGGAGGCGGGTCCCGGCGTCCCGCTGCGGGATGCTCTGGGCCCAAAACCCCATCCGCCAGCCTGAAAAAAAGAGCAAAAAGCTTTGCTTTGGTTGCTGCGGCGGGGAAGGTGGGGGCGTGCTGGAGGGGGGACCCCCGCACCCCAAAATGTGACCGGGAGGGGCTGCTGCTGTTTGTCCCTCTGCTGCCAGTGCCGGTGGGAAGGTAAATGCCGAGTGAACAAGAGCTGCCAGTAGACTCTTGTTTAGTCCTTCTGGGGGATAAACGAACCATTAATTAACCTCCCAGCAGAAGCTATCAGACCTGCACGCGTGAAACACCCGTTATCAGTCAGTCACAGCCTTTACGCCCGTCAGCCCCGCTAGTGTCCCAGGTGTGTCCAGGGCCTGTGATGGCAGCTCCGGGGGGGGTACCACGAGGTGCTGCCCGCGCCGCCGTAACATCCCGGGGGTCCCAGGGTGTCCCCGTCCCCCCACCCCATCACGGTCGCTGCCGAGCAGTCCCCCCTCGGGCGGTGCCTGCGCACCCTCTCCGCGGGCGAGGGCGGTTACCCCACCACGTGCGGACGGCGTGCTTTATCGCCTGGAGACGCCGCACGGTTCCGCCCGTGGGGGCTGCAGGCCAGGAGGGAGGGCGCGTGCATCCAGCTCCCCAAAATCCCCCTGGTTCCCGGGAGAGACCTCTCCCTGGCAGGCACACGCTGACCTCGTGGCTTCCCGAGGCTGCCCCACACCAGCCGCTGATGCTGCAGGGTCCGGTCCCGCGGCCAAACCTGCTCTGAGGGTCTGCATTTGTTTTAAATCTTGACTTCTATAACACACAACACCCCCCTCCCCGGCCCCCCCTGCCCAAGCCACGTGCGGGATGCGCGGCCCGAGCCGCCCCGTGCTCCCGCATCCCCCTGAGACCGGGGCATCCCTGACCCGCTGCCTGGGAAAAAGGGCTTTTCCCCATGGCGTGGCCCATCCAGGGGTCAGGAATGACGGGATAAGTACAGCGGGCTGTGGGGGGGGCACCTCAGGCAGCCCTGGGGGGCTCTGTGTGTGTTGTGTGTGTGTTGTGTGTGTGTGTGTGCACACACGTGCTCCCCCCCCCCCCCACTCAGTTCCCTTTATCATCTCACCCATCTTCTCCCCAGGGGTGCTGGGAGGGGGGGAAAGGGGCAAGGGGTGGGGGAGGGGGTTGACTTTTATGTGTAACAATAAAAACTTTCATTGTAGCAAAACATTGGCTGGTCAAAATTAGACTAGTTAATTCCAGCGAATTGTTTCATCTCGGCTCAACAGTAATAATGAATCTTTTTTACAAGATGAGTTGGTGAACAGCCAGCTTCCTCCGGGGCAATTCCTGTGTAGTGTTGATCCCACTGGAATTTACCTTGGGGAAAAAAAAAAAAAGAAAAGAAAAGAAAAAAGAAAAGAAAAGAAAAGAAAAGAAAAGAAAAGAAAAGAAAAGAAAAGAAAAGAAAAGAAAAGAAAAGAAAAGAAAAGAAAAGAAAAGAAAAGAAAAGAAAAGAAAAAAGAAAAGAAAAGAAAAGAAAAGAAAAGAAAAGAAAAGAAAAGAAAAGAAAAGAAAAGAAAAGAAAAGAAAAGAAAAGAAAAGAAAAAAAGAAAAGGTTTAAAACTATCAAATGCTACTATTCATAACAACGTGTTATTTAGCTCAGCCATTAACTGACGGCGTACAGATGGAGCCAAGTCTTTTACAGAAAAATGCTCACACAACACTTTTCTCCGAAGCCAGGCACGGCCTAAAAAGAAATATTAGGTGCACACACGCACATTATTATCCTCGCAGAAGCCAAGAAGCGCGATGGGCGCTCGCCGAATGTGGAGCCGCCTTGAAAAATTAATATGATCTTGGCCTCTTCCTCAAGAAGAAAAAGGGTCCCCCCCCCTCGAAGGCCGTGTTTTCGGTGGGCTCGGTGCTCCCGCGTCTCCCCGCAGAGCTCTGCCCCTCGGGCACGGCTTCAGACCCCCAGATCTGCAGGATCGGTCCCCGGGGGGTGCGGGGCTGGGCTCGTCCCAGTGGCTGAGCGCTTGGGAGCTATTTATATCAGAAACGAGATAAATCTCATTAAAGCACTGCTGCATCGCCGGCCCCCCACTTTGGGCGGGGAGGTGGTGCTGCAGCAGTGCTTTGATGAGATTTTTGAGACTTTTTGTGCTGGAATGAGACTTTTTGTGCTGGAATAAGACTTTTCACGCATTTTAGGGCCAGGAGAGCACACAGCAGCTGCCTCAAGGTGTTTGCAGCAGAGGTGGCACGTCGAATGGCACCATGTCCCCTTTCCTTTCCGTTCCTCCTGGCTTGCTCCTCAGGGGACAGGCAGGGTATGTGGTGGCACTTGCAGTGACCGGCGGTGACCGAGGCCGGCACTTGCCTTGGCCGGCCTTGTCCCCCACTGCCAATGGGTCAGCGGGTCTGGGGGTGGTTTGCGGGGGACAGTAAAAGGAGCATCTGGAGAGCGTCCTCCTCAGGTGCTGGCACCAGCACATCGCCGGCACCCATGAGCCCTCGGCAGGTCTGGGAAGGAGCAGAGCATCTCACCCCAACCCTCTGTCCGCATCCCACCCATGGGAAACGCTGTCTGGGAAAGGCCAGAGTGCCCCGTGCGAATAGTCATAGAATCACAGAGTGCTTCGGGTTGGAAGGGACCTTAAAGCCCCCCCAGTGGCACCCCCTGCCCTGGGCAGGGACACCTCCCACCAGCCCAGGTTGCTCCAAGCCCCGTCCAACCTGGCCTTGAACCCCTCCAGGGATGGGGCAGCCACAGCTTCTCTGGGCAACCTGGGCCAGGGGCTCACAGCCCTCCCAGCCAAGAATTTCTTCCGAATATCTCATCTCAGTCTCCCCTCTTCCAGTGTAAACCCGTTCCCCCTCGTCCCATGGCTCCCCTCCCTGCTCCAGAGTCCCTCCCCAGCTTTCCTGGAGCCCCTTTAGGTACTGGAAGGGGCTGGAAGGTCTCCCCGGAGCCTTCTCTTCTCCAGGCTGAACCCCCCCAGCTCTCTCAGCCTGTCCTCCCAGCAGAGGGGCTCCAGCCCTCCCAGCATCTCCGTGGCCTCCCCTGGACCCGTTCCAACAGCTCCATGTCCTCCTTCTCCTGAGGGCTCCAGAGCTGGAGGCAGTGCTCCAGCTGGGCTCAATAAATTCCCTTTCCCGGAGCAGCAGAGACCTTCGGGTGCTGCGTACAGACCCGCACGGAGGAGTCCGGCTGGTTGCAGCGGGGTTCCGCCATCCCAGGGGCTCTGCAAACATCTCCCAGGTCAGCGCTGGGATGTCACCATCAGGCGCAGCCCGGTGGGCTGGGCTCGGGCTGTCCCCAGGCTGGGGCCCTGGAGCTCTGTCGTGCGGCGTCCCCCGGCCCCGCAGCAAAGGCGAGGGCGGCTGCGGGCACCGTGGGGGGTGGGCACGGGCAGAGCAGGGCCCCAGGGCTCCAGGTGCCCGTGTCACCTGCAGAAGGGACACGCTGGCAGCCAGAGCCCGCGGCTGCCAGGGGCTGGGAGAGGCTCTCCCCGTCCCTCCTGCATGGGCCCTGTGTGGCCACCCGCGCTAATGGTTTTTTTTCAGCAGGCAAAAGAAAGCTCTGCAGGTTTTGGGGTTTTTTTTGCTGTCGTGGTGGTGTTTTGTTTTTTTGTGTTGGGTTTGTTGGTTGTTGGTTGTGTTTTGTTTTTTTTTTTTTCCAAGAGGGATTAAGCCAAATTAGTTTTTATCTGTTTCTGCAGTTTTCCACTGGGATTCAGTGAAGCACCAGTGCCTGAGAACAGAAAAGCGATAAACATCTAAACGCAGACACTCTGAGTACTGTTTTATCTCTGCCATTTGAAGTGATGACACCCTTCAACCAGATAAACAAAGCAACGAGGAGGGGCATGTTGTTAGATGGAGTGTGTAACGAACAGAATACTCCCTGCCACATTACAGACAATGGTAATGCACAATCATTCATTATAACTCAATTACAGTAATTAAAACTGGTGGGATGCAGAGGCAGAACAGACGAAGGGAGTAGTGCCAACAGAATTTACACTCCGTGTCATCAGCTAGCGATAACAACAGCTGATGGTGTCCCAGAGCCTCCTCCCGCCATCTGTTCCCAGCGCCGGCGACGAGGGATGGCATTAGGAGCCGCAGCCTCCGAGCGGATGGTGGATGGAAAGGGGGTAGGAGAGGGCTCCCGGCCTCCCCCCGGCATGGCGCTGCCGTGGGTGCCGTGCTGCGGGGGGGTGCTGCCTTCGCACCCCGGAGGGTGAGACACCCCGCTGAAGCGGGCACAGAGCCCGGGCAAACCAAGGGGGAAGGGGGCACCCCGTTATTCCTGCTCCCTGCGGTCGGAACTGCACGGCCGCCTGCCTGGGGAGCACAGCCTGCGGCGGTCGGCTCCACTCCCGGCGTGGGCACGGCACGGCATGGCACATCGTGGCATGGCACAGCATGGCGTGGTGTGGCATGGCAGAGCACAACATGGTGTGGCACAGCATGGCATGGCACAGTACGGTGTGGCATAGAATGGCATGGCACGGCGTGGCATGGCACAGAATAGCGTGGCACGGCATGGCATGGCATGGCACAGTATGGTGTGGCATAGAATGGCATGGCACAGCATGGTGAGGCACAGAATAGCGTGGCACTGCATGGCACAGCATGGCACAGCATGGCATGGCTCGGCATGACGTGGCACAGCATGATGTGGCACAGAATAGCATGGGGCGGCATGGCATGGCACGGCATGGCATGGCACAGCATGGCATAGCATGGCACAGCATGACACAGCATGGCACCACACAGTATGGCATGGCACGGAATGGCATGGCATGGCATGGAACAGCATGGCACGGCACAGCATGGCATGGCATAGCACAGCGCGGCACAGCATAGAACAGCATGGCACGGCACAGCACGGCTCTCCTACACCTGCAGCATTGCTGCCGTTGGAGGACCAGAGACGCCGTGTGGGAAAAGCTGCTTGGCCAGGCCGGCTCCCCAGGGCAGGCGTCCCCGGGGGGTCACCGTCCCCCTTCTCCGCCTGCTCGGGGCGGGGGACACACGTGCACCCACGGGCTGGGCAGGAGCCGCAGGGGCTGCGTCAGGGTGACTGTCGCAGCGGCAGCCTGAGCAGCCACCCCCGACCCGGGGCAGCGGGGTTCGGTATTTATTTCACGGCGAGCTCGCGGTCCGCCTCAGCGCCAGGACCTGCACCCTGGAACTGGGTCATTACGGGCGACTCGAAGCGCAGTTTGGCCTGACGGCTGCCCCGGAGCGCCGGGCTGGGAAGGGGGAGAGGCGCCCAGCCCCGGAGTGGTGACCTGCACCCAACCGCCGCAGCCTCCCCCTGCGACCTGCCGCCGTCCTCGCCCCAAGGGCTGCGGGAACCAGCCGGGAGCATCGGCGGCGTGCACCCGAAAGGGGAAGGGCTACAGGGTGCACCCAGAAGGGTAAGGGCTATAGAGTCCACCCAGATGGATAATGGCTCAGTTTTGATGCGCAGCAGCTGCTGGGATCGGATCTCTTGCACATCTCCATGGGAGCCCTTCCTTGCTGGAGCGCGACGCTCATGGAAAAGGAAATGACTAATGAAAAGTGGGTAATGCAACCCAAAAGGTGCCGGGTGTGCCAGGCCTTGGAGCGCGCGAGCACCGGCACGGCACGGGGAGGGGAATCCTGGTGCCCCACTGCAATTCCCACCCGATGTGTGAGGTCTCTGCCTTCACGCCCCGGTGTGGCGCAGCATCGGCCCAGCCTGAACTAAAAGCATGTTTTAAAAAAAAAAATAAAAAAGCCCTTATGAATATATAATAAAAAAAAAAATTAGCGTGTGGGGCTCGGAATAGTTTAATTATAGAGCGCGGGCGTCGGGCGGCTGGCTGATAGCGTAAATGGGAATGGGAGAGACTGCGCACGGCTTTAACACCTCCTCCGTCAGCACTTTCGGAAAGGTTGTAGTCAAACCAAATTAATTGCAAAGGGCAACAGTTTGCCGGGAACTGTTGAAAGCAGAAGCTGCAGCGGATCAGGCGCCCGAAGGGGCAGCGCCGGGGGCCGGGGGTGGGGATGCCGGGCCCCGCCGAACCCTTCCGCTCCCCAGCGCTGGGCTCTCCGAAATCTTACAACAAAGGATTTCTTGCAATTTTTATCTTTTAATGGTCCCCTGTGTAAGGCCCTCATTCCATCCAGCTTAAAATCAGATTTAAATGCACTCATAACCATTTACCGCTGTACATTATCGGAAACCCGAGCAGTTAGAGTGCTGCTCCTGCTTTTTATTTCTCCCTCGCAGCAGGCTCTGTCATGTTCAATCCATCACGGGGAAGCCCCCGTAGGACGGTACATATGTCCTAGTTCAAGGAAAGTGCTTTGTCTCTGTCAGGGGCACCCGTGCCGGGAGCGCAGGAATGCAGGTGCTCGCGCCCCGCGGGTGGGGAGCCGCCCGACCCCGTCCCCGAGCCACGGCGAGCGCCCCGCCTGCGGCTGGCACCCCGCGGGCTGGCTGGCACCCCGCCTCGGTGGCCGCGTCCCCAGCGGGACGCAGGGTCCCCTGCTCCCAGCCCTTCCTCCCCATCCCCACATCCTCGCTGCGGGCTGGCGGGAGCAGAAACAAAGCAGCTGGGTGATGCCTTCGAGAAGAAATAGGAGGACACGGGGGTGCCCGTGGGCTGGCTCGCCCCCAGGGGAGATGGGGGGACACCTAGGGAGGAAGGGGCACGTCCCTTGGCAGCGCATCCCAGGGCGGGGAGGGCAGGGCCAGCCCCCCCAGAGGCGTGGGAAGGGGGGGAAGGCGAGGGCTGGGGGCTGCAGCGGCTGCTCCCATCGCTCCCGCGCTCCCGTCTCCTCCAGCCGACCTCCGCCGTCACCCCCAGGGGCGAGGGGGGCCCTGGGCGAGGGGTGTCCTGTGCCCCCCCCCAGCCCTGCCATGCAGGAACAACGGCCCCTCGCTTGCTTTGCTTGCTTTTATTAACAACTCAGTGCAGGTTTTCAGAGACCAAATGGTTTATAGACAATTTGCTTTCATTTGAGCTTCATTACATTTACTTTTTATTCTTTTTTTCTTCTTTTTTTTTTTTTTCTCCCTTTTTTACAAAAACCAGTTGTAGTTATTAACAGCTGTACATATTCTGCTACATACTTTGGTGTAAAGTTGAGAAGTCTGACTCAGTAACCCTCCACCAGCTCCGGTACATGCAGTTCCTTTATTTATTTTTTTTTCCTATTTTTTTCGGAGGAAAACGAAGCGCCGACTTGCAAACCGGTGCCCACGCAGGACGCGAGCTGGCGGTGGCCTTACCACGGGGCGAGTTTGCCATGGGGACAGTTCAAAGCCCCCCCGGCCCTTTCCAACATCCTCCCCATCAATGGGAAGAGGGGGGGGATGCTCCAAGAACCCCGCGGTCGGAAACCAGGCCCAGGGCTGGGGGTGCAGGGGGATGGGCAAAGCCCCCCCAAGATCCACCCCAGCCCCGAGGACCAAACACAAACCCCAAAAGACGCACGGCGCATCCCTGAAGCCCTCGGCAGGGGCCGGCGCGGATCCCTTGGCACCAGGGGCATTTTCAGAGACATTTTTCTGAGCCAAACCCCCCTCAGAACCACTTTCCCCTCAATGCGGTTTGAAAGAGCCTGCTTTTTCCTTGGGCGGGTAATTAGCGCACAAGATCGATCCCATCTCCCCGGCCGAGGCGACGCACGGCGAGCACTAACGAGCCGCGCAGGACGGACGCCCTTCGCCTGGGACAATCCCCTTCTTTTTCTTTCAAGCAGAAAAGGGCAAAAAAAATCTCAAAACCCCCTTCTTTTGACAGGAAAAAACTCCCCCTTTCCCATGAAATCCCCCTTCCAGCCCCATCTCGTCTCTCCCCACCCCAGGGGGGGCTGGTGGGAAGGATGCGATGCCAACCCCGCGGCCCCCCGCTGCACCCACGCATGTAAACCAGGCAGTTCTCACCTGAACCCTAAGCGTTCAGTATTTCTTCTTTGTTTTTTTTTTTTTTTTTTGAACCAGATTAAAATCAAAAATTAAAAAATAATCCATAAAAATGTAGTATAAAAATTCTCTTCCATATGCTACAATACAGGGTGAGCGCTTCTGCTACACAAATACTTTTATTTCCTGTTATGGTTTTTTTTTTGTTGTTTTTTTTTTTGGTTTTTTTTTTTTTTTTAACCCTTTAGTACAAAATGCTGAAACGCAGGCCTGTGCGGGGAGGGGGTTTGCTTCATCGGAACCTAGATACCAGAAGACACGAGACCGTACAGCCCACAGGACCCTACCAAAGCCAGCCCCTTCCCCCCCACCACACACAAACCCTACTTGTTAGTAAACTTTGCTTTTAAAAAACCTGTATTTTAAAGGTTATCAATTCTAATTCTTTACTTTCATTTGAATACAAAACACGTAAGTTGCTATTATCTTTCGTGGCTCCCTGAGCTGAATTTACTATGCTTTCTTTGAAATCACTCCTCATTGCTTCCGTCCGAAGACCAAGAAGGGCTTGCGCAGACGATCCCGCAGCGTGGGCTTCCCCTTTTCTTCAAACATACGAGCACAAAAAAAAAAAAAAAAATTAAAAAAAAAATCCATATATAAAAAAAAAAAAAGGTGATTGTGTTGCTGATGTCCCATCAGTAGCTGAGGATCCGAGCGAGTCCCCCGCGGTCCCAGCAGCGTCCCACCATCACTAACACACCGAACAACGCACGGGTACGACAGTAGGAACAACTTTCACCAGTGGACATCTTTGCTCAGCCTGGATACGCGCTGCACGGCAAAGTCACGTCCCAACGGACGCTTTTTTTTGGGGGGGAGGGGGGGTGGGTGGGGGAGGGTTAAGGAAAAAAAAAAAAGTAAAAAAAAAAATAAAATTGCCACCACCAAAACCATCAGTGGAATACAATTACAGCAGACAAAAAATACACAACTAGTGTACCGGGAGGGGTCCCCCACCCTTCCAATGCTATTTACTAGTCCGTTATTTACATTTTTCACAAGTCTTATGCAGGATGCACAAAAAAAAAAAAAGTCACAATAAAAAATAAGTCCTTTATAGTGCCACCAAAGCGCAGACGGAAAGAACCAGAAAACCAAAAAAAAAAAAATAAATTCAAAATAAAACCCAAAACCCTAAAACCAAACAAAAATTCGTTTAGGGCTTCAATGTGTGCCATATTTGCAGACCTCCAAATAAATCCGTGTGTGTGGTACGCCGGGCCCTCGAGGCAGAGCCCCGCCGGAGCGTGCCAGTCCCTGGCCGAGCCCCGGAGGCTGCCCTGCTGCAGCCCCCCCGAGCCCCCGGCCGCTCGCCGCCGGCCGCCCGAGTCCTGCCACCGCCGGTGCCGGGAGCTGCCAGCCGTGCTATAAAATCCACGGTTAGTAGATGACCTCGTAGACTGTGGCTTTCTTGTCACCAGAGCCCGTGACGATGTACTTGTCATCCGCTGAAATGTCACAACTTAAGACGGACGAGGATTCCTTAGACTGGAAAAACAAGGTGCGGGGAGGGGGGGGGCGGGTGGAAAGAGAAAAACCATCAGTTTGGTTTCCCCCGATGAGGCTTCTGCAGCCACGTGTCACCGGGCAGCATCCACAGAGCATCCATCACGCTGGGTAGGGATCTGGCCACCCCCCAAAAGGATCCCCCGCCCCTCCCCAGGGCTGGCAGCCCCCCAGGATGATGTCGAGAGGGGAGGGGGGTTCCAGGTGCTGACCACCCCCCCCCCCCTCCATCGCCCTGCCTGAGAAAGAGCCTCCTACCTGGAAGATGCTCGCTCCGTAGGGCGTCCTCCAGGCGTTGAGCAGGTTGTCTTTTCCAGTACTCACAAACCATTTACCTGCGCCCGGGGAAACACGGCCTCAGCACCCAAAAGCTGCTGCCGCCCCCCCCCCCCCCCCCCCCCGGCCCCACTGAAGCCATGGGCCAGACCCCACGGCTGCCCTCGCCCCTGCCCCTGGGGGCTTCTGGCTGGTTTTGCCCTCAGAAATTGGAAGATTTTTCCAGAAACTGGAAGATCTGGAGATTTTCCCGCAGATTTTTTCCGGAGATGCTCTCCCCAGCCCCGCTCCCGAGGGGCCGCATCCCAGCGCCGGCACGTGGGCAGGTGGTGGTTCACCCCCCGCAATGCCAACGTGCCACCACCGCTGGGCAGAGCGGCTAAGGGCGGGTTTGTGGGGACAATCCTTATCTTCTTCATCCGTGGGACGGATCCTGCTGGAAGCCGCCCTGCTCAGCCCCCCCCCACCACCGTGCCATGCTTCCAGCCACGGTCCCCACGCGTGTCCCCAAGCTGTCGCCGAAGGAGCTGCTTACCGCAGTAGGCGAACTTGAGGGAGAGGACGCAGCTCTCGTGGAGGTGCAGCTGGTACTTGTCGGGTTTCGTGTGGTGCAGCACCTCCACGTTGCTGCTCTCCATGCCCACCGCCAGCCACTCGCCCGTCGGGCAGTACCCCAGCGAGAAGATCTGCGGGAGGGACACAGGGGTGGCTCAGCACGGGGGCGGGGGGGGGTCGCACCCGCCAGCTCTGCATCCCTGACAATTCCCTGCTGGGGACAGATGCCGATCACCGGGGCACAAGCCGTGCCGGAGGTGATCCCGTTGGCCATTTGAGTAACGCAACGGCTTTGCCCGCAGCGCTGGCAGCAGGGCCAGCAATTCGGAAGAGAAACAGCCCGGCGGGGGGGGGAAGGGCACAGCCGGGTCCTCTGAAATCACCGAGTGGCCGCCGAGACACGGGCACAGCAAAGCCAGGAGCCGGCGGCTGGCATCTGCCTTGGCCGAGGCATCCCGGCTGAAACGCAGCCTCTCGCGGGGACAGCGCTTCTGTCTTTGGACAGAAAGGACCCTCCTGGCATTCTCCAGAAGAGGAAAACTCGGCAGGGCTAAATAAGCTCTAAGCCACAGCTAGGAACTGCGGTGGCACGGCTTCTGGTCACCCAAGCTCCACGATGGCGAGTGTTCATGCAGTTAAAGTCCCGGCCGCCAGCGCCGTGGGGTCGGCAGCTGGGACGCAGCGGAGACCTCGGCCACGCAGATGCCGTTCTGGACCCTGATCATACAACTCCAGTCTGACCAGCCGTACGGCATTGCTGGAGGCGGCTGGCCAGCCCTGAAGAGGCGCAGCAGGGCTCGGAGGGGCCATTCCACCGGTTCGGAGCAGTCGCACAAGACCCACAAATGCCAGGGCAGCTCCGGCCCCACGGAGATGGCTGCACGTGCCAGGAGGACACAAGGTCCCAGCTTTGTCCCTCTGGGACAAGGGCTCTGGGAGGGTCTGCAGGAGCCCGAGCCCTGCTGCCATCCCACCTGCGGGGCACCCAGAGCCAGCCGGTAACAGCCACGGGCACCCCAAGGCAAGCGCTGCTTCCTTAACGGCAGCCTGGTCTTGCAGAGGATGAAAAAAAACAAGGAAAGAGATGCCGAAACAAGAGCCAGGGGAACCCCCCCGGCAGTTCTTACTGCCTTGAACACTCCTCGGTCACACCTAAAGCACTGGGGACAGCCACGCACACGGCTAACGGGCCTGTGCGGGTCGTTTTCCCTCCCACGGCCAGGCACCACCTGGGGGGGACAAACTCCTACAGGGGGTGTCCAGGAGGAGCCGGACGAGGCGGCCGCCCAGGGCCCCCCCTGCTTACCTGGGAGGTGAAGTCGTGCTGCTGGAGCTGCCTGCCTTCCCGCAGGTCCCAGGAGCGCACGGTGTTGTCCAGACCCCCCGTCCACAACTTCGTACCATCGTGCGAGATATCTATGCAGCTGGCACCATCCGTGTGGCCTTGGAATTGCCTTTGAACGACAGAAAATAACGTAAACCTCCAAGGGGAGCGCTGGGAAAAAGGTCGCTTCAAGGGAGCTGGTGCTCAGGCCACATTTAGGAGGCTTCCCTGCACCAAGTGCACCGGGAAATCCAGGGAGCATCCTCTGCCGAGGCGCACCGAGCCTGCTGTGCTCGCTCAGAGATCACGAGATGGTGTTCTTCTCACCACCCCCAAAGGTCCTCACGCCAAAATATGGCCGAAAGACCCCAATTATGGGCTCTCGTCCCTGCTGGGTGCCGAGGCGGGCTCACCTGACGAGGGTCTGGTTGTGCAGGTCCCAGACGGCGATGTTGCCGTCGCTGCAGCAGGAGAAGCAGACTTTGGCATCGGGGCTGATGGCCAGGGCGTAGCAGGCGGGGGCGGAGGAGGTCAGCTCGGCCTTGATGCGGGGCGTGGGGGAGGCCAGGTCCCAGATGGTGAGCGTGCTGGCCTCCCCTCCCACGATCAGCGTGCGGCCGTCGGGGAGCAGTTTGCAGGAGCGGATGTAGTTATCTCTGTTCTGGAGGGGACAGAGACGTTAGCGGAGGGGACGGAGAATGAGTCACCACATTAGAGGGAGGGGAAAGCAGGGGGGGGGACACGCGCTTGGGGACCAGGAGCAACCCGCGGTGGCGTGAGGGATGCTCCAGCTCCCGTGCGAGGCAGCCCCCAGCCCCTTACCAGGCAATCCAGCTGGGAGATGGGGCTCTTGCTGCCCGGCTGGCTGATATCCCAGATCTTCACGCAGCCCTTGCCCCCGGTGTAGACGTGCCTGGTGGGGTTGCTGATGGTGACGGCGCACACCACCTCCCCGTGGCTCAGGGTGTTGATCTGCCGAGCGTGCCGCGGGATGCCGGGACCCGCCAGGGCGTCGTGGGGAAAGGGGACGGGCTGCATCTGCCCGTCGGCACTGACGTGGAAGGAGTAGGCTCTGCCGGGGAAGGGCAAACGGGGTGGGAATCAGCCCGGGAGAAAGAGGTTTGCTGCAAACCCAGCGTAAGGGGGTGGGTGGCATTGCAACCCGGCTGCCAGCTCGTGCCTCGTTAGGGGCCGGGGGCCACCGCTGCTCTCGGGGGCTCGGCCGGACCCAGCCCTGGGTGCAGCCCCCATCTCCCTCCCGCGCACACGCATCCCCCCCAGAGCGCAAAAAGACCAAGAGGGGCTTACGGCTTCCCTCCGGGGATGGACGCCAGGCTGGAGGGCAGGCCGGGGGCTCTCATGGGTGGGTGCGGGTCGAAACCAACCTGCCGAGAGACACACAGACGCGGGTGAGGCCGGGCAGGAGCCGGGCACACCAGCAAACAGCTCCCCATCCGCGAGCCCGGGCAGGTGTGGGGACACTCGGCAGCTCCCTCTTTTCCCTTGCTGCTCAATAGCCAATCGCTCCTTTTTCCCTGGCAGAAAGGGGAAGGACTGGGGGATTAGCCAAAGGTTTCTGGTCTGCAAGGACCAGCGCGGGACGTGCTCACCCTCCCCATGCTGCTCCCAAGTCCCCAGGGACAGGAGGAGCCGAGCCATGCCCAGCACCCCGGCTGCAGGAACCCCCATCTCCGCATTAACGGCAGCGTTTTGCTTCTTGTTTTTGCCTGTATTTTGCCTTAAAGCGTACGATTGAGTGTTTAGCAGGAGTAAAGAAAAGGGGGCTGCACGGTGGGTACTTCCCACACACAGCGGGGAAGGACAAACCCCAATGTCGTGGCACACGCGCATCACCCCAAGGGGAGGCATCTCTACACCCAGCACCTTTCGACAGCGGCCGAGTCGAAACGCAGCCGGTGAGGAGCCCCAGTTTTACAGCTGACACAGGGAAGCCTCCCCCTGCACCCCTCCGGACCCTCCCCACTCCCACCACCCCACCGGGAGCCAGAAAAGGAGCTAAAAGTGCTACGTACAGCTCCAAAGCTCACCATTGGCGACCGGCCGTAGGCAGCGGCGGCGGCAGCAGCGGCGCTCATCTGCGGGGGGATGTTGTGGAGCCCCGCGTAGGCGCCGGGGCTGGTGAGCGAGCCGTTCATCTCGTGGTGTCCCATCATGGCGAAGGGAGCCGCGTAGGAGCCCGCGATGGAGATGGGCGTCCGCAGGGCCGAGGCTGCGGGAGGGATGGGGACGCGGTCAGGGGACGGAGCCCACCCGCATCCAGCCCCGCTCACCCCAGAGGAGAAGGTGCAAGGGCTGGACCTCCCTCCTCACCCCATCTCTGGCACGGGGAGCACCTGAGCTGCTGGCACCCCTGCCCTGAGCTGGATTGGGTCCCTGATAAACCTGAACCCCCCGCCGCCAAAGCTGCTGTGCCCCTGGAGGGCACGGGCTGAAGCCATGCCGGAGACAGCAGCAGAGAGGTGGCACTGGGGGACCCGGTACCCACCCAGGGGGTCCATGCCGGTCGGCTTGCCAGGCATCGGCCGCAGCCCCGGGGTGCTGCTCGTCCCCGGGGTCGGAGCGTCATTCCTGGGCGTTGGAGTGTTCGACTTGAG
Organism: Larus michahellis; assembly: GCF_964199755.1. Classification (NCBI taxonomy): domain Eukaryota; kingdom Metazoa; phylum Chordata; class Aves; order Charadriiformes; family Laridae; genus Larus; species Larus michahellis. The sequence continues at coordinate 1,331,772 of NC_133904.1, read as the reverse complement.
CCCGGGCGTCGACGATTTGTCATTCTGGATGGAGAAGGGATGAAAAACAGAAAAGGATGAGGTTCGGCCACTGGCATCTGCAGCCCCTGCTCGGCAAGCCCCCAGACTGGGCCAGCATTCCCGGCCAGGGGGGCCTGACCCCCCCCGGCAGAGCGAAGGACGTACGTGGCCCAGGTCTTTAGTCTTGGAGGAGGGAGTGCTGCTGGAGGAGGCGACCGAGGCCGGGCTGTTCGGCGCATCCCCCTTCTTCAGCCCACGGGCTTTGTCTATGCCATTCTCCGGGGGGGAGTGGGCTGGGCTGACCCGGGGGGTGGCGGGGTCCTGCGAGACAGGAGAAAGCATTGGCACCCCCAGCAGCGGGGAGGGCTCCCTCCGGCTCCTCTTTCAGGCAAGAACTGGGCTGGTGTCGGGGGACCCCTAAGACATCGCCCCCCCCGACCCCCCCAAAGCCCCACTGTGCCGCGGGGAGAGGAGCGGACCTGCCAAAACACCCCCACGGCTCACCTCGTTGGAGACGTCGACCACCAGGTCGTCGCTCTTGTCACCATCGCTGTCCTGAAACACAAAGCGAGTTACATCCCGCAGAGAGCCACCAAACCCTGGGGCGACAGGCAGCCCCCCGGGAAGCCGAACCCCCCCTCCAGCAGCACAGCAGCAGGACGCAGGTCACCTTTGGAAAGTATTACCCAAATCCCGCTTTCTCCCACCCAAAGTCCTGCCCGAACGCCCTGTGCCTCGTGCCACCGCATGCCCCTGCAGCTCTCAGCCCCCCAGCCGCAGCGTCACCGTCCCTGTCACTCACATATCGGCTCATGCTGTCCTTCTCCTCTGCTTTCCGCTTCTTGGAGTCGATGCTGTAGTCCGTGGAACTCCGGTGCTTTTCGCTGGCTCTCAGGCTTTCCGAGGGCGAAACAGAATTATTCTGCAGCAACAGAAGAAACTTTTTAAGGTGGAAACAGAAGGAAAACAGGCAGGACTCGACGAGCAGCAGCTTACAAGGTGCCTCTGACCCCTTCGGGGAGCACCAGCCCCATCATCCTCTGACTCCCTCAGGGAGCACCAGCCCTGTCACCACCATCCTCTGGCCCTCACAGGGATCATCATCCCCATCACCATTATCCTCTGGCCCCCACAGGGAGCACCAGCCCCATCACCATCACCCTCTGCCCCCCATGTGGAGCACCAGCCCTGTCACCATCATCTTCTGTTCCCCATAGGGATCATCATCCCCATCACCATCATCCTCTGTGCCCCCCAGGGTGCACCAGCTCCATAATTATCATCCTCTGCCCCCCATATGGAGCATCATCCCCATCACCATTATCCTCTGGCCCCCCCAGGGAGCACCAGCCCTGTCACCATCATCCTCTGCCCGCCTCGGGGAACACCAGCCCCGTCACCATCATCCTCTGGCCTCAGCTTCTCCCCAGCCCAGGGCAGGGGAAGGGACTGGCACAAGGGCTGGCACCCATGAGAGCCCACGGGTGCTTCCTCCGGCATCAGGAGAGCCAGGGCTTCACCCCCGCCATGTTCATTAGGGGAGCAAAGGCACCGCTTCAACCCAGCCCCGGCCAAGCTGCACCGGCAGCTGAGCTCTGCTCAGACAAAGGGCATCCAAAAAAACACTTGGAAAAACCCACGTCGCCGGGAGCAGCAGAGCCCAGCGCCCCACGGCGCAGCTCCGCTCGGGGGGGGGTGGGGGGGGTGTTCTGCGCTCCCTTCAAGCGGCAGAGCCCAGGAGACGTTGGCATTCCCAGGAAAGCCACCAGCATTCCCTGGAAAACCCCTCAACAAGCCGGGATCGGGCTGGGAGCAAAAATGGCAGCGCAAAACCCCCTCCAGAGCGGTGGCGAGAGCCCGGCCCCGCACGGCCCTGCGGCACAGCCCCGGCCCCGCGCAGATGCCCTTCAATTAGTTTCTCGGAGCAGCAGGAGAAATTACCATCATTTCATGTCTCGGAGCAGAGCCTGCCACCCCTGCTAAGCAGAAATGTTCCTAAGCTCCTCTGCCTGCCTTTCTTTCCCCGCTGAAAGGGAGAACTAAAGCAGTTCATGTTTCTCCTCGGTACCCAATAAGCGGCTTTGGATAACACCGGGGTCTTTCTTCTCAGGCAGTCATGCTGAAAAACCTCGCAGCTACCAGAGAATCATGTCAAGCATTTAGAGGCATCGATCCATTCAGCCCGCCGCTGGCCCGCCGCCAAGAAACTAAATATTTTTTATTGCGCAGGCAAGGCTAGGAAAATATGAATGACTAACTCTGATTATCGTGCGCATTAAACCTCCGTGGGGAATACCCCGTATTTTATTTTATAGATCGGGAACCTTCCCATCTCTGACGGCCCCCTCCCTGCCAAAGGAGCGGGTTAATGATGCCCAATTCCCCTCTCCCCCCTTAAATAGCATTTTTCTTCCCATCCGCCCCCAGCTCTCAAAAGGCCCATTTGTGGGCTTGGGGATGGCAGGAAATCGCTGCAAAGCCGCGGCTCAGCCGGGCTTTGTCCTGCCAGCTTTTCCCCGAGACGGCGGCATTGTGCGCCCCAGGGGCGGGGGGCACGGGCTGAGCACCCCCCCCGCCACGGGGAGGGCAGCCCCCAACACGGCTCCTACCAGCCTCTGCCCACCGAAAAAATGCATTCGCCGCCCTCTCCAACCACGCCGAGGGGCTGCGCCCAGGCAAAACGAGCAGCAAACCGCTGCCATTGCCATCGAGATGTCAGGGACGCAAATAAAAAGCAGCCGCGCTGGAGGTGACGGTTGCCCTCCACCACGGTTATTTAGCTGGTTAGTTAACTGCTTGACCTTCCAAGTCCTACTTAACACGGCGTAATAGCCAAAACCCATCCCGACAGATTAGATGACCCAAGATAATAGAAGAGTGATCAGGAATAAAATAGCTTTCCTAATCGCCAAAGGATTTTTAGCCGCGCAGACTTGACTGCGCTCATTCACAGGGCTTAGTCAATTGAAACTGAATCGCGAAGCTCCGCGGCAATCAAAAAAAGATTTAAACCAAATCTCATAACCGGCCCGGAGGAAGGAGGCGGCTCCGCTCGCCCCTGGCACAGCCCAGCAGCTCTTCCAGCCAGGGTGGGGGTGGGTTTGGGGTTTTTTTTAATGCGTGCCTTTTTTTTTTTTTAATTTTATTAAATAGGACCTGGGCAAAAGGCATCCCAACAGCGAAAACAAAAGCCACACAGCCACCAGAAACTGAGAAAAAAAAAAAAAAAAAAGAGGTAACGGGACTTACTGCACTTGAGTCGCGCTCTTTTAGAAGAAGCCGGTGTCAGAGGTGAGGTCACAGCCAAAATAAAGAGAAGACAGATAAATAAAGCAAGTTAGAATAAGTGTTGAAACAGGAAAATGAACCTAGAAGCTCCTCCTTGCACGGTCTCCTGCCTTAACTCAAAACCTATCTGGGCTCTCTTTGGCTTCGCTTTAAAATTCCCGTCCCCCACCCATCCAGCTCCCGCTGCCTCCTGCCTCTTTCTTTTTGTCGACGTGATTTATTTGGCAAAACACACAGAGGAAAGGGGAAATGTCCTGAAACACAAAGGGAATGGCATCAGCCCAAGGCGCTCGTACCCAAAGTCACAAACCCGGGAGAAGGGCCCGGCCGCCCATCTCCGCAGCCACATCAGCGGGATGCGGTTTCGGCATTAATCTGCAGACAAACAGCCCTGTTTTCCCCTGGGATCTCCTGGTAATTTGAATCCACGCAGAAAAATGAGTGTAACTGAATAATAGCTACCAATAGTTTTTCTTCACGGGGAGGAAAAACACCCCAAAAGCAGCAGCAGCCGGGCCCCGCAGCCCCGGTGAGGCTGCTGGATAACCGCCCCGCAAAGGGCACGTTACGGGGAAGATCCCAGATCTTCCCGTGTTAATGGGCTGGAGGATTTGCGAGGAAGATCTTCAACGCTGGTGGTTTGCAACCAAACCCAGGCATCATTTTTTCCCTTCTAAAAAACTGACTTATTGCTATTAATAACAGAAAACAGCAAGTTTGTCAGCGAATATTGAGGGTTTCCAGACCGTTTAAAGTCTCTGAGAGTGATGGAGAGGAGGAGGAGGAGTAGGAGGAAGGCTGCTGCACCGTTAAGGCACGGCTGACTGGGGATGCAGGATCTGCAGCAAGGCTCCACGGCAGCCTGCGAGGACTCAAACCTGCGCGCGAGCAAATCACCCTGACAGAGGTCAACCAGCCGGAGCCACTTCTTGGGACAATTTGCATTCCCTGCCCTAAAGGAGCAAAGCAAGGAGCGGTCCGGAGGCAGCTTCCTCCTCCCCCGCCGCCTCCCGGAGACCCCACCATCCCCGAGCATCCTCACCTCAGCCAGCGAGAGAGCAGGGAAAGCTTTAGGATCGCCTCGAAGCTGCTGCTGGGAATAGCCCGCAACAGCGGCAGCACCTCCCGTGGCTGCCCGGGCTGATTTAAGGAGCTCGAGCATCATTTAGGGAAAGCTGCACCCCTAAAAGAGCACAAGCCCATCCCCTGCAGCCCGTTCCCCCGCAGGACGAGGCGGTGGGAGCAGAGCCATGCCCGGCCCAGGGCATTTCTAGCACCAGGGGATGCAGCGACGAGCAGCCCCCGGGGACCACGTCCTCCCGCCCCCTCGCTCTCACCTCTGTGGTCCAGGTCGTGGTGGTTTTTCTCGTCCTTGACGGCGAGGTGTGCCTGGCTCCCCAGGGCGCCGAGAGCCAGCAGCCCCGAGCTGCTGCCGGTGACCGGCGGGATGCCCGGCGGCTGGAGACCCGAGGGATGCGGCGGCAGCTGGACCGGGGGCCCGTGGGCGGCGTGGGAGAGGTGCTGGGCCTGGAGCTGCTGCTGCTGCAATGAAACCACCAGTGAGGCGGGGAGGGGGCAGCGGGACCGGGGGCAGGGGGGCATCGAGGCATCGAGCAGTGCCAGGAAAGGGGATGCCCGGCATCACGGAGACGCCCCGGGGAGCTGGCCCGCTCGGCTGCCTGCAAGGAGAAGCCCCGTTAGCAGGAGGGACGGAGGGTGCCCGTGCGCGGCCCCGGGGACAACCCCCGCCGCAGCCACCCACGACACGGCCGGGCGGCACGAGCACCCGCACGGCACACGCAGCCCCGGCCAGGCTGCAGGAGTCACCCTCAATTCAAGGTAATTCGCTTCAAAGCCGCAGACTTGGCTGGTTTTGCTTTTCAGTAGATAATAAGCCAAAAAAAAAAAAAGAAAGAAAATAAAAAGAAAAAATAAAGAAATAGTACCCAGGACACAGCAAGCGGCTCTGGCTGGAGTGCCAGTGCTAAACCAGATCAGAGAAAGAAAACTCAAGCAGCCACGATCCTCCCAGGCCACCTGAGACAGGAAAAGTTTCGCTTATTTGTTCAGGACCAACTTTAAGGCGCCTGATGGTGGGAAGAAATCTGCCCACAGGGTGCCTGTGCCCCATCCTGCTCCCGTCCCCCTCCCAGGGCGGCTGGATGTCCCCTGCACTGGATGGGGACGGCCGAGCCGCGGGGGCAGCCTCTCCCCCGGCTGCAGGGCCGGGCATCGGAGGAAGGAAAAAACCAAAACCAAACGCATCCCTTGCGTTTCTATTTCAGATACAAACTTGAAAACAAGCTGAAATCCGAGTCGCTGGCTATCGGTCAACAGTCTGCCCTCGGTGGTGTCACTTCCAAGAACCCCAGGCTTCCACGAGCCCCACTCCTGCAGCTTCTCCACCCCAAGGACACCAGCCGTCCAGCCGGGCGGCTCTCGGAGCTGGCACCATGTTTCTGACCCTCCTTGCCTGCGCCCACGGCCACCCCGAGCAGCACCCAATTAGCCACCGGTGAAAGGTGCATTTGGGCAACTGACTTCCAGTGTGAATCACGGGCTGGGGGGGACACCCGAGCTGCAGCAGAGCCCCCCCACGCCTCCCCTGGGTCCCCGGGACCGGCTCGGGTCAGGTTTTCTCCTTCCCTGGTGCCACCAGAGCGGGCAGCTCTGTCGCAGGGAGGATCCCACAGCACGGCGAGCGAACGCACCCCCAGCCCGCTCCCCTGCGCGGAGGGAGAGCAGGAGAGGACCCTTCCTGCAAGGGGCAGCAGGGCTCAGCCCCAGCCCCACAACAGCCGGGGAGTGAGAGGGGGCTGCCAGCACGGCTCAGCTCAAAGCTCGGCAGGAATACCCCAAAAATACCTCCCGGGTACAGGGACCCTACATTTCCAACATTTCCATCAAGGAAATTTCCAGCACATCTTCCCCAGCGCTGCAAGGGGACGCACCCCGGTGCCCCCCAACAGTGGCCAGGGGGGGTGACCCCAGCACAGCCTGAGGGGGCAGCACCAGTCACTGCGACACAACCCACAAAACGCACCGGGAAAGCGCCGAGAGCGGGTTTGACCCGAGGCGTGCACTCCCAGCTCGGCCCCGCCGTGCACAGAAGGTGCACTGAAGTCTTCCTCCTGCCCTGGAGCAAGGCTGGTGCCACCCAGGCTGCAGCCCCCGCCACGTCCTGGCAGCCCCCCGTGTGCCCCCAGCGCAGCAAGCGGTTCTGCTGCACACACAGACCCCTGGCAAGGCCGAGGGCACCCTGCGAACGCCCCCCCCAGCCCGGCTGCAGGAGCCGGGGTGCAGCTTCTCGGAAAAACCCCCGCACCGAGGCCACGTCTCCAGGGGAAGCAGAGCTTCCACCCACCTCCCGGCCAACGGACCTATTTTAGGGGGTAGCAGAAGGAGGGGGTGACTTGCTGTCACACGCCGACGAGCACCACGGGACCGAGCAGCCTGTCGCAGGGAAAAGCGGGCGGGGGGGTGGGTGACCCACACCTGCCAGGCGCCTGTTTCTAAGCCTGGTGTGAGGGCAGAGGGAAATCCCCGCGCAGCAACGCGGGCCGGGGGTCACATCCCAAAGGCGGCGGCGGCAGTTCCAGGCAGGGGAGACGCATTATCTTAAAACGCAGCTTCTTCTGGGCAGCGCAGAGGTCCCAGCTGGGGCAGAAGCCAAATCGAGAAGGCAATTAGGCCTCCGCGGCGCTGTTATAGGAAAAGCATAAATCACCGTGCCCTCAAAAGCCGGAGCTTTTGGCTTCTGCTGGGCTGCTCCATCCCCAGGGCAGAGGAGGGGAAGCATCCTCAGGACCCCCACCTGAGGGGAGGTCCTCAAAGGAGGACCTCCGTGCAAGGAGAGCTCGCTGGCGGGGCGAGGGGAGCACCACGGCCCACGGGGGGGTTCCCCAGCCCCAGGGGCTCTGCCGGATGGTGCCAGCGCCGTGCCGGTGTGTCCCTTGACAGCACGGAGCGCAGTCCCTGCCTCCTCATCACGCACACACACGCCGAGATCAATCCCTCCGACACCAAAGTGAGAGGAACAGAGCCTGGGCTCTTGCTGAAATCAATGAGGCTCTTCACAGCCCCAGTCTCACATGATTTCCACCCATTTAAGGGAGAGGCAGGGCTGGCTGCTGTATCAGAGCACCACCCTGGAGAACGGCCCCTGATGGTTTTTTTCCCGCAGGGCACGATCCCCTCCTGCAAGATTTCCAGTGGCGCCCATCCCACAGGGCTGGGATGCGCAGAGATCCGATGCTTTATCCTCAGCAATCTCCAACTTCCACGGTGGGCATCCCATAACGCTCCTCCCGGGAACTCCCCACCCTGGGGTGACGACCCCCCGCGGCAGCAGGAGCCCCAGGGAAGGGGGGACAGGGTCTCGTGGGCACTCTAGGTCCAGGCGGCATCACTCCAGCCCGGCGACAGGGGTCACAGCCTTGGCACGGCCCCAGGAGACAACGGAGCTCCCACCACAAGCAACTGCAGCAGCACCCAGCTGGGGCAGAGCGGGGAAGGCAGGAAGAATCGCCACCCCAAGCCTGGCCCTCCACCGAAGCAGAAAACCACCGGTTTCTTCCCTTTTTTTTTTAAGCTGCCAGCAAATACATCCATCCAAGGGCTCGCTGAGCTGAGGAGGACCGGCCCCATGGGCTCGGAGCCCCCCTGCAGCAGCCCCGCTCCAGCGCAGGGGGGTGGAAACAAACGTCAAGACAACATCCCACTTTAACGATGGTTTTTCTCCCCTCTGGCAGGCAGGAACCGGTGAGCAGAATCCATTTGGAAAGCCTTCCTTGCCGGGAAGCTCTGGCTCGAAGCCTCGTCCCTCCATCCGTCATCGGGGCCGAGCCGCCCGCAGCTCCGCCGGGCAGCGGAGATCACATCTCGGGGCTGCAGACCCCCATCCCGGCTCCGCTGGAAGGAGCCGTGCCTTGGCTACGTCGCCCCCGTGGCAAGGAGACGATGATGAGCCGAGGAGCCCAGTGCACATCCCCGCCGGTACCGAGGGTGCCCACATGGATGCTGGAGAATCCCCAGGCTCCGCTCGCAGCTCCCCGCAGATGCCTCTTGCCATCCTTCCTGGCTCCATCGCTCGGCTGTCCGTGCCCATTAGCCCAGGGAGGGGTCGATGCACGTCCCTCCTGCGCAGCGCTCCGGAATCACGGCCTGGAGACTCCACGGAGGGGGATAAAACCCGCCTGGAACTCCACGGCGCAGAGGGATGCAGCGGAGCTCAGCAATGCTGCACGCTTGGCGTCTTCTCTGCTGGAAAACCCACCTTCCCTCCCCTGCCCCTTGTTCCCTTCCCTGAAAAAGGTTGGTTTTTTTTAAAAAAAAAAAAAAACAAAAAAAAAAACCCAAAACCACACACATCACGTGGAGGCTTGTGGCAAACAACCTTGGGGAGGGCAGGCTGCAGAGCTCTCCAGCCACCTTCGCCACCCGAAAAACACCCCTGCAGCCGGCTGCCCCGCACCTCAGCTGGCGGCAGGGACAAGACGGGGTGCTCCCCTCCGAGCGGGATGGGGGTCCTGCCCCACAAAGCCGTGCACACAGCGCGGTCGGTGCGTGCCAGGGTTTGGGGCAGCTTTCCAGGGCCAGGGACCTCCCCCGCACCTCCCCAGCTCGGGGGCCCGAGCTCAGACCCGCTCAGGAGGCTGCACTGGGGCAGGACCCCGAACCGGGCCGGTTTCCCTGGAAAGCCCAGGACACGATTCCCCACAGCAAGAGGGTGCAGGCAAAGGTGCCGCAAAGCCATCCGCGGGTGACAGCGGGGACATCAGCATCGCCCAGCCCCCAGGCCCGGACCAGGCGAGAGGAGCTGCTCGGGGATACGAAGACGCGGAGATGTTTTCCTTCCGCAGTCCCTCGGCATGTGCCAGACAAATATGGTTAAGATATGAAGGAGGTTACAATTTACGAGAAAGGCTGGCAAGGAATATCTCGTATGTAGAGTGTTTTTAATTGGATTATGTACATCATGCTTCATGCCTTTGTTAACCGATTTAATGGTTCACCACTTAAGTTCACCACTTGCGTTAAATTTAGTAAAGTAGTCTAATCATTTCCAGAGCTATAACCAAATCAAGGGCTCAATTTCACAGAAGCCTGAAGCAGAGGAACTGTGAGACAATGGCCTAGATGCATAAAATTAACAGTTCTTGACCTCAAAAGGGGCAAAAAAGAAGGTTTTAATGATTTGGTGTGGTTTTTTTAGCGAGTCAATTTCGTTTGCGGCACCTGCACCAAGACGCTGGTGGAGTTTATAACTAGAGTCGCCTTCTCTCACTCCAAGGCATGGCAGGGGACAGCAGAGCCACCTGCCCCCCCCCTACTTGGTGGCCCGTCCCCGCGGGACACAGGGGGTGCGGGTCCCCGTACGCCCCAGCGCACTGCCCTCTTCCCCGCGAGAACAAACGAACTCAAGCCATCTGCCCCACATGAGCAACCCTACAACAACAAACCCCTCCGCGCGCAGGAAGGGGAGAAATTCTGTTTGCTGGGGAAAAAAAAAAAACAACAAAACAAAACAAAAACCAAACCAACCCAACAAACCCAAACCCCTCTCGGTTTCACACCTCGGGGGGCACCGGGGCCGGTGCAGCAGCCACTGAGCAGCAGGAACCCGCGACCCAAAGCGGCTCCGCGTCTGCCCGAAGCACACCTCGGGGACGGGCTCTGCTCTCCTCTGCTGCCGTCAGCGCGCAGGGCATCGCTCCCCGCCCCGCGCCCTCCCGGGAGGAAGGATGGAGGATGATGATGCTCTCCCCGCTGCCGTCCCAGCCCAGCGCTCCCCCCCGGCTGCCCATAACTCCTGCCTCCTTAAAGTTCGTCAGGCAAAGCGATTAAATGCCTGGCTGCTTAATGACAGGACAGACACTCTCTCTGATCCGAGGAAGCAATTACCTTGAAAATGGGGGTCACAGGCCCCGCTCATTTACCTTAATTGAATTCCAATATCTGCCTCTAGCTGCCTGGGCTCCTGGCTGCGACTTAAAGCAGCTCATCAAAGCCAAGCACCTCCCTCGCCTGCCGCCTCTGCCAGGGATGCTCCCATCACCTCCCGGCCTGCCGGGAAGGTGCGAGGGGCGGCAGGAGGCCAGGCAGCAGCTCCCCCAGCACGGACCCAGGGAGACACGCTCCCGCGTCCCAGTCGCTTCCCAAGTGTCCCCATCACACCCGACCCACCAGGAGGGATCCGGCTGCGGCCGAGACTTTCCTCGGCCCCAAGGGCTGCAGGAGCCCAGGGCGCATTTCTACGCTTAGCGCTACCCAGAAAACCGGAGGAATGTACGGAAAAGCAAGTTAAACGCAGAGAATCCCAAAGATCCTTGTAGCTTAAGAAAGAAGTGCAAATAGTTACTCCAAAAGAAAAAAAAAAAAAACAACAAAAAAACAACAAACCCAAACAACTGAAAATCAGTGGTTTTTTTGCAAAACAGACACCCAAACCCAGAGGAGCTCTGGAGCCACCTCCCCAGGACGCTGCGTGGGGACACCGATGTCCCAGGGTTAAGGGAGCTCCAACAGGGAGCAGGTTTGCTGCAGGGCTGAGACTGTTACATCAATTAAAGAGACAATAAAAATCGTTAGTCTTATAAACCGCCTGAGATCTGCCAGAGAGAGCCCGGTAAGACGGGAGCGGGTAAGTCAATGCATGGAACAACAACTCTGTCAAGTTTACAGCACATTTCACATCAACAGCACACGCAGAGACATGCCTGGGCTCAGGGGGCTCCGGGAGGGCTGCCGGGCACCCGGCCCCGCTCCACTCCCCAAACGCTCCCCGGACAACATCAAATTTGGCTGGCGGAGGCTCTCGGTGCTGCATTAACACCCGGGAAGGGGGACTGGGGCTGCCCAAGCAGTGGCTGCCACCCCCCATCTCACTCGATGCCAGATTGGGGGAGTTTTGGCGGTTTGGGGGGGCCGCGGGACAGCCAGGGTGCTGCGAGACGCCCTTCTTTAACCCCGCCTGAGCGCAGGATTGCCTCTGGTTATGGTAAATGATAGGAATAAAAGGGGTATACACACGGTGAGAGGCAGATTGGGAAGTCCACGTACCCCGATGATAGCATTCAACTCCGTCATTGTCACTTGCTTGGCACGCTCAACAGCCTGTGCCACTTGCTGTTGGTGCTGCGGGGACAGAGGTGCACCGCCAGGTCAGAGCCGGGCACGGGGGCACCGAGCTGAGGCATGAACACCCCCCCCCCCCTCCCCGGTGACGGTCACCCCTTTTTTTGGCCTCTATTTTGCTCACGAGAGCAGCAGCGCAGGCTCCCGTCCCTGTGCCCGGGGTGCAGGGGGAGCCGGAGCAGCCCCTCGCCACCTTTTTTGCTCCACAAGCTCGGCACAGACCGTCCTCCCCAGGGTCCAGCTCTCCTCCACCCCAAGGGTTTTGCAAACACACACATGGGATCTGAGCCCCATTGCTCACGGGGCACCCCAGAGCAGCCCCACACCCCCAAAATCTGGGTTTGGTTGGAGCAGGTCCATGCCCCCTCGTGGGACACCCCGAGGGGCACAGCGCTGCCTTCCCAGGGAACCCCCCCTGCCCCGCAGCAGAAGCGGCGTCCATCATCTGGGGTGTGAAAGAGTCCTTACCTCTTGTGACAGAAAAGGCATGATCTGAGCTAAAATCGTATTCAGCCTTTTAGCAATTTCTGTCTGGAAAAAAAAAAAAAAAGGGAAGAAGAAAAAAAACCAACAGTTAGTACCCAGCAACCTCCTGCCTGCACGAGGCTTCCCAGCAGCAGCGCCGTGCATCCCCTTCCTGGTCTGCCCATCCCCGTCCTCTCCTGTGCATCCCCTCCTGGTCCCCCCCCAGGCCCCGTGCATCCCCTTCCCCATCCCTCTGTCCCCGTGCATCCCCCTCCCGGTCCCCTCCCGTGGCCGTGCAAGAGGAAGCGGGGATTCCCAAAAGAGGCAACGAAAGCACCTTCGTGCACACTCTGTGCTCGCCAGCGCAGGGACACGGTCCCACTCCCCGTGCCCCCGGGACGCTCTGGTCCCCTTCCCATCACGGGACCGAGTATCACGAACCAGCTTCACGCCAGCCTGGGCTTCCCTGGCCTCAAGAAAACGTGGCCAGGCACCAGCACGGCTCCCCACCCTTGGAGCAGCCCCTGCCCTCCAAAGAGGCCGGGTCATGTAAAATCAATCTGTGCTTCCAGCCGGGATGACACACAAAGGACAGCCCCTCGCCATCGCTTCCCGCTCCCAGCGCTTATTTGCGGGCGTCGAGTTTCTTCAGGAGAAACCTCGGCAAACACACACCGCCCCGCGCAGCGAGTGTTTAGTCAACAGCGAGGGCTGCCGGGTGCTTGCTCTGATCTCAGCACCGCCGAGGTCTTTCCCCACTCCAAGCCGGAGCCGTTCGGGCTCCTTTCGCCATCCTCGCCTCACGCCCCGCAAATCTAACCCGTAACCATTTACGCCCGTCGGCTCCACCACATTATTTAGGAGTTTAACAACAAACTTGCGCTGTCAAACTGTGGTTTCTACAACACCTCCATTAACCAGGAATGGCGTTTTCCTCAAGTGACAACCCCAGCACGTGTGTGGGGTGAGCCGGGAGGTGCCATCCTGCCCCACACCGCACACCCCAGGGATGCTCGCGCTCGGCATGCAGAGCTGCCCGGATCCTCGCCGCCCGGCTCCCAAGAGTTAACGCTGGCTACTCCGCCGGCCCCGGCAGCTGTTAAAACAGCTTTTGGTCCAACTCAAACACCGCCCGAGCAGCCGCGAGGATTCAGCGCCGCAACAATGGCCGGAGCCGAGCCCTGGCGCGGAATCAAACGCCCAGAAATTCCTTCCGACAGCCCCAAGCAGCTCGTTATCAATAACACAAGTGATTAACCGGGTCTCGCTCCAGCCTTCCTATTGGCAAGGTGCCTCCTCCCCGCGATGGCCAGCAGCCTCCCCCCCCGCCCCGGCTCAGGGAGCACCCCCCATGTGCTCCCCAAATCACCGCCCCACAAGGCTTCACCCTCCCGGGTCCCCGCTGCGTCCCCGGGATGCACCCTGCAGCAGCTTGGATTTTTAATCCCAGACCCAGCGGGGTGCCAACCCAGAGAGGGGCTCTCAGAACTGCAAGAAAAGAAATAATCCAAATATCATAGTTTGGAGGAAAAAAAAAATCCAAACCCAACAGACACACGACTCTTGCCTTGAGGAGCTGGGCAGTGGCTGGCGTCACTACGAGACTAACCTAACAAGCACGACCACCAGGACGGCCGTAAGCAAGGCGATGCCAGGAGAGCCCCCCTCTCCCCCCGCCTTGCCTCACCCCCCACACACAGAGGGAACCACCCTGCGGAGACCCCCCCGGCCGTGGCAGCTCGGGGACCTGCTGCGAGGGCTCCCCACGACCCGCTGGCCGCTCCCGCAGCGCCTTCCCGCGGGCATCGCCGCTCCCGGCTTCAAAGCGACGGGGATATTTCTGGCCCTCGTCTTTTCCGAAAGCGCCCCGGTGATCGCGTTACACCTGATGCTTTTATTAGCCCTTCCAGAGGTCAGGGCAACACGCCGGGGCCGGGCAGAGGCAGCTGGAAGCGAATGCGGTTTGGATCTAAACACCTTGGCTACAGCCAGGCCAGCGCTGGAGCTGCCGGGGTGGCCACGGACCCAAAAGCGAGGATGCAGGGGTCATCGCGCGGCCGGTGACCACCGTGCTCCCTGCCCAGGGGAAAGGGCTCTGGCCAGCGGGAGGTTTTTTTTAAACACCCAACGTGCACGTGCCATCGCCCGGCGCCCACAAAAATCGGGCTGCAAGTTAAAGCTGCAGAACTGGGGTGCCGCGCGGGGAGGAGCGCGGGCTGGCGCCCGGCGTGCCACCGGCCACCCCGGCAAAGCTCTGCCACTTCAAAGTGGCAGCAGTGCCACCGATAACCAGCCCGGTGCTCGCATCGCGCCCTGCTCAGCGATAGGTAAACCTCTTTAAAGGCCTTTTTGGCACCGACGCATCGATTAGATTATATATAAACTGCAGCTCCATTAAATATTTATTCCTTCAGATGAAGTCTATTGGATTCCGGGCGCAACAAGCACTCGGCGCATTGCTCCTCCAGCACGGCTGCTTCTCCTGCAAAAGCTCGCTCTTGCCAGCCCCCAACAAGTTCTAGAACAAATTTAATCCTTATTTGAGGTGAAAACAGCGGTGCCAGCAGGAGCGGTCCCTCCGGCTGCCTCTCGCAAAGGGCGTTAAGGCGTAAAAGGAAGAAACGCAACATCCAAACAGGGCGCCTCCGCGGATGAGGGAGGGAAGGTGCTGGGTTTTCCCCGGGCACCATCGGGCACTAACACGGTCCAGACACCCAAGACGCACGACGACCCATCGCCTCCACCTTTAAATCCAATCCTGCCCAAACTTCCAACAAAGATTTGAAGAAAAACGTCGTGCTCTGCAAAGAGAGAGACTTCCCACGTGGGACTCGGCGAGCAAGAAGATATTGGATGTCCAAAATGTTATGTTTACAACCGTGAGGTTTCCTGTTAACACGAGATTCAATGATCTTTAAATATTTGTTCACTTTAACTTTTCCCATTCCCCAGCTTATTAAACTCTAGTTGTCCCCATTAAAAGTTTAATCGGGAGCGAAAGGGGATCCTCTGGCGCGCCGGGAACAGGGGAGGGTTTCATGCCCGACACCTTCCCCATAACAGAGCCCATTCATCACCTCGCCCCAGAGCGGTGGAGCCCCCGACCCCCCCCCAGGCTGCTCCTGCCAAGAAAAACCTCCATTTCCCCCCTCTCCGCTGTGGGTTGCCATGGCAATCCCAGCCTCCGCATCCCCTCCCATCGCCCTGCATCGCCGCTGGACCACGGCGTACACCACCGGGATGCAAAGGAGCAGTTGGTAAGAGACCGGGGGCTGCATAGGGCACCCGGGGAAAGGCGCGCAGCCCAGCACCGGCACCCATGGGACGCTCCCCCCCGGGGGCAGCGGGATGCCGACAGCAGCTCCATGCCACTCGTTAAAAAAGGGCAAGGAGTCAGGAGAACCTGAAATCCCGGCTAATCCCCCCCCACCCCCAGCCTTGCCCCCCACTCCTGCTGGGAATCTGACCTGCTGCTAGACATGAAACACTCCGCGTGCTGTTTCGCGAGCAGGGAGGGATCGGAGAAAACATTTGCGCCGGTTATAAATCAAGAGCCAGACAGCTTGGCCACAGGCTGCGAGTCCTGTCACCCGCTCTTAAAATGGCCAGAGCTCTCCCAGCACCCAAAGCACTTCGGGGCACGGAGCCGCTGCTGGAGCCCCGTCAAGAGCCTGGCAGGGGCTCCGGCTGCAGCGGCACGGTGAGAAATAGCTGCAGGGCTGGCTGCCCCCGGCAGCCCCGGCTCTCCGGCCTCTCGTCTTTACACCTGGACCTGGCAGAGGGAAGTTTAAAAATAACGCTGCCGGCTGCCAGTGACGGAACACGCAGAGCGGACTTGAAAGGAGCAACCTTAAAAATGGCCCGAATCGCAGCAAAGCCCCAGCCCTGAGCCCGCACCCCGGTGTGCTGCGCCGTCCTGACGCCCTGCAGACATTGCGCTGGGCAACGGAGATGCTCTCTCTGCCGAAATACATCGGCCCTGGCCACAGCCGAGCAGCAAAGGGGAGCCACAGGGCTGGCCCAGCCCCATCGCTGCCCTGGGGGTCGCCGCCCGGGCTCATCCCACCACCCTGGGGCAGGACCCCGGGGCACAGGACATCAGACCCAAACCCCCTCGTGGGCTCCCAGAGCTCGGGAGCGCTCAGGAGCCCTCGGGGCCAGCGCTCAGCCACGCTCTGGGCATGGAGGAGCTTGCAGAAACCAACCCTGCAGCCACTGCTCCGCGGGGAGCACCCCAGCCCTCCCAAACGCCCCGCACAAAGCACCCGCACCCCGAGCGGGACGCATCCTCCGTCAGCCTACGCAGTTTTGAAGCGAGTCCCACCAGCGCACCGGACCAGGCCGTCTGAGACGTGGCCTCAGAACAGATTTTGGGCCACACGAGACCAAACTCCAACCTGCCCTAGCTGATTGATTTAAATGGCGGGCCGAAGGCTGGAGACAAGGGGCTGAACGCCGAGCATCGCTCATTCAGCCCTTCCTCCTCTTGAAAAAACACACCAAAACATCACAAAGACTTTGCACCCCAAGCCTAAACCCCCGGAGCAATGGGGCTGGCAGGGCTGCGGAAAGTCCACGGGATGCAGGAATGGGGCATCAGCATCATCCCACGCTCCGCACGAGACTCCTGGGGAGAAGCACCCACCGGCGAGCCCCCAGCTTTCTCCTTGGCTCCAAAACCACAGCTCCCTCCACAAACACCCCAGCGACGTTTCCCAGATAGGTCTGGACCACCACAACCCTCCTTCAGCCACCCCGGGTCTCCCCCCGTGCTGCACAGCCCCCCCCCAAAGCTCAGCCCTGGAAGAGGGTGGCAGGGCGGTGGGAGAAAGGCGAGGAGTAAATCACACCACCGGTGAAGCACCAGAAGCATCTGTTGAAACCAGGATATTGTCTCTTTAAGCACATGAAAATAAGGCCCTTGAGCAGTGTGGTTCTCACTCCGGCGCACAATTACGGGTACTTTCAGCTGTCTACCACTATTTCAAGTGCTCTCTCCAACCAGGCTGTCAATGGCATGTTGAAAGCTATTTGTGGCTGCTATCGTTATTAGCAAAGTGGAGAGCTTCACTGATGAGAATTAAATTCAGGGAGGAGGGGGTGTGGAGGGGCGGGCCACAACCCCTCATTACGGAATTACCGCCGGCCCCGGGGCTGCGGGGGGACGGAGCTCACCCGGGACCCCCCAAAACCCAGCCGGGACCCCCAGCGCCTCCCGCAAAGCCAAGGGGAAGGAGAGGTTAAGCTGGTTGACAGCCATTCCCTTCCACCTTAGGAGACCTGAGAGTATCACGCTAACAAATTACTTGGCTTCTGAAGTATTTAGCAAATTATTACCTGGCACTCCTTGCTAACAAGCATGACAGAAAGTATATTGTGTTCTTAGAATATTCTAGAGAGAAGAAAAAAAAAGAAAAAAGAGAAAAGCCTGCCTCTCTTCCCCTGGAAGCGTCAGGAGGGTTTAGGTTTGTTCCAAGCATTAAGTGTTTAAGCACAAAAACAAGAAGTGCTTATGTGGAGAGTTCTCAGCCATAAAAAAAAAAAAAATCAGCACAAAGGTTCTCCCCTCCGAGGTGTCCCGTTTCCCCACGCAAAATTAGTTTTTCTTTTGGAATCGTTATTCCCTCCCATTGCATTCGGCGATTATCTACAGAGATCTGAACAAAAACAATGCAAGAACAACAGGGGAACGAAAGTTGCTTTTGTAAAAATCAATTACCCTTAAAAAAAAAAAAAAAGAGAGAGAGTTTCGCTCAGGTTTGAAAAGAAAACTCCCGACCGACCTCAGGTTTAAGAAAGCCAAAGCCGGGATAAGAGCTTCCTTCATTCGGCAGGAAGACTGATGTAAGGAGCAATTTGCTGCGTTATATGCAACAAAGTGGGTAGTCACTTCCTAAATATTTCCTTGCATATGGAGTTGTTTATGAAACTACATTTTTTTTTTCCTTTTCTTTTCTCTTAACGAGAAACAAAACGAGAAGAAGGGGGGGGGGGGACCAAACCCCACCGCACAGCAGCCACATATGCACACACTTAATATTCAGCGTAGAAGAGATAATCTGTTATATAAGCCCACAGACAGACAATCCCCTTTTGCTTAAAGATGAAGTATCCATCAATGTTTGTCTCAAGCAGATGTAATCACAAGCAGTCAAGTCTGGAGGGCAGGACACTGCATGAATAATTCAAGCACTTCAGTCTACTTGATTGTGTGCAGATAAACACAAGTCAACCGCTAAACAGGTCAGCTGATAAACTTGTTTGTTCAGGACTAGCCACCCTCAACCAGATGCAGGCAGGACCGCGCTGCAATTAGCGGCGGGACGATGCCTTTCGGGGGGATGCTGCAGCCCAAAAGAAGGGGTGAAGCCACCCACCGGGCCCGGCTCTCCCAGCCCTCCGGCTCCCGCTCGCCCCATTTTCGCCTGGGAGCAGCTCGGGCCGCTTTGTTTCCCTCCAGCGCCGCGCACATCGCTGTCAATTAAAGAAGAAGACAAGCTTCACCTCCCCAAACTTCCCCCCTCGTCAGCCCAGCACCAGGCACGCAGCATATGTCAGCGGGAACAAGGCGAGGAGGTGACGCTCGGAGCGGGCTGGAATCGTCCAGCAAAGATTTATCCGCTCCCGGCGAGGCACCCCGACCACGCAGGGGCTCCCTCGGGCGGCGCGGGAGCTGCCACCCCGCAAAAGCCGGGTCGGGGAGGGCAGCGGCGGCTCGTCCTGCCCCCAAGTCCCACATGGAAAAGCGCCCCAGGGCATTTTGAGGCTCCTCAAGTTACCCCTTCCCAAACCACCCCGGGACACTTCGCCTCGCCAAGCGCCGCGGGGAAGACACGCTCCGTGGTCACACCGCGGGATGGAGTGGACGACGGAACGCTCCATCCGAAGCCAGAGCCTGCGCCGGGGTCTCAGCCCCAGCCCCCAGGCTCATCCCGGGGCGCAGACCCTCCCCCATAACCCTCTTCCATCAGTTTTTCCTCGCAAGCACGCACTGGTGGAAAACACACCGCACATCTCGGGGAAATAACCAAAAATGCTTCCAAAGCTTCGATGGAGAGGAAAAGCTCAATATCTTGCCATATTATTTCAGCATCTCCCAGCGCTTGCACAGAGCGAAGCTGTTCCATCACCGAGCGACCATCCCCTCTCCCCAACGCCTGCGTTACTCCGGTCCCTCGAGCTTTTCTGAAGAGGCCGCAGGGTCCGTGTCCCTCCGGACGCACACGCAAAACGGGGACGGGGTCCTCGCAGGAGGCCACCGCCGGCCTAAGCGGAAATCCCGCATTCAGGAGCATTCCCGGCTGCACCACGGCAGAACCGTGCCCGAGCTCTCCCCAGGCCGCACACCGGCCCCGTGTGCCCCCGCTCACCCTGGGCATGGGGGGACCCCGGCTCTGGCGCAGCCCCCCCAGGGCTCCCCACAAACAGCGCCGCTGGGCCAGGACGCCTTCGCCCAGGCAGGAGCGGTGTAAGTCGGGATTATCTGCATGGAAGAAGATATTTTTAAAAAACTGAAGACTAAGCAGTAATTATTTTTGTTACCCGGCGAGTACGTAGCAGAAAGCTAAAGGGAAGCGTGTGCGAAGAAGAAGAGAGGCAGATTCACAGACAGGCTGCTTTGAATTTCATCAGTCGGCTAACGACACTTTCTTACTCAGGGCTGCGATGCTGCTATTAAGCAAAACCACTCTGGAGCTGAATGGGGCTGATTTGCGAATTGCAAAGTTGATGTCAACTTCTATCTGCCTTAAGTTCTTAATTAGAACTACTTCTAAAACCAGTAAGCAGCAGCAGCACAAATAATCAGGTCTAATCTCAATAATAACTTTATTCCTTTAAGTTTTACCATCATGTGCCCAGCCTTTAGGCTCTTTAACTATAATCTTATCAAGGTAGCACACCACATTCTGCTATGGCCTTCTATATTTTTCCTTCGGGCAAGTTACATATTAGAGGAGACTGGAGAAAAAAAAAAAAAGAAACCCGGTACCAAACATTGCTTCATTTTCCAGATGCAAAGACAAATCCGTGACATTGAGCAACACACCAGAAGATATCGGTATCCCTGAAGATAATTCCCTTCTAAGTCTCACGCTACAGCACGGCGAGTATCAGGGCTATGACCTTAGAAACAGTCGCGTTGTACCAACAACAAAACCAGAGGAAAACGCAGGAGATAACAGTATTTTCCGAGTGCTGGGAACGCGCTATTCCAGGTACCGACCTCCCAGCGTGGAAGGCAAGGCTATTTTCACCTCTTCTCATAAACACTCTTTTCCAAACCTACGTTTCTCCCAAATATAGGCAAAAAACCCCACCCCACTGGCCCGCCATCAACCTGCATTTCCCAAGAGAACTGCCAGGCCACCAGATCCCACCTGGAATCACATCCCAGACTTCAGCACTTACTCCCCATTTAGTGCAATCAGGGCCTATTTTATCTCAGGTTGAGAAAAGGGCAACAGGAGAGATCAATCAATCACAATTTCCCCCCTTTTTAAATTACTCACCTGTTTGTGCATTTCAATATTCAAACCGTACGACATCTCATAGTACTGGGGAATAAAAAAAAAAAAAAAGGAAAAATAGAGCCAAGAAGAATTTGAATTAATTTAACATAAGGCATTTGCATAAGATCATTACCAGAAAGCATCCCGGTCAAAACTGCGCTTAAAGCATTCGTAGCCAAGGAAATTATACCTTATAATAAGCAGATGTTTATGGGGTTTAACTGGCATGCATTTAACAAGAGGACACTCCTTTTTACTCCTGTTTTCTCCTCCTAAGCTACTTAGAAAAACAAAGAGGCGCAGAGCTGTGTGACAGGCGTCTGCACAGCCCTGGCAGAACAGGTACAGCCCGGAGTCTGGCCAAAAACCCAGTTTCTCACTGGGGGTGTGTGTGTGGATTTATTCCCTTCCCCCCCCACCCCGGCCGGGAAAGGGGGTGCTGGGTCCTGCTAAACCCACCAGACCCAGGCACGGTCCCACCGCGGGGCCCCGCGATGCTAATTTCGGGGGGGGAAAAAAAAAAAAAAAAAAAAAGAAGGGTTTCTGCGGCAACAAAAGAGCCCGTTTTCCCCCGGGGGATGGCGGGGGGGGGGGGGGGGGGTGTGGAGGGAAGATGCCCCGGGGTGGCCTCACCCCGCTCCGGGGCAGCGAGGGGGGCAACCCCCAGGGGCATCCCCCGGGGCTGCTGCTCCTGCCCCTCCCTCCCTCCCTCCCTCCCCCCCCCCCCGGCAGAAAGGGGTTAACAGGAAACTTGGTTATTTCCCTTCCAGCCTTCCCGGTCGGTGCTGCGCCCTGGCACCGGGCGGGCGGCCCCCTCCCCGGGCACGGCGGCGGGGTCCCCGGGCTGGCCGGGGGGGTGTGTCCCGCCCTGTGTGACCCCCCCCCCCCCCCCCCCCCCCGCCTCCCCTTCCCCAGCGCACCGCTGGGTCTCCCAGCTAATGACATTTACAGCCTGATCCGAAATCTGATTAAAGTCTCTTACCATAACGTAATGGCGCTGCATTTCGGTCTTCTCGTTCGCCAGCTTATCATACTCCACTTTCAGGCTGGGGAGGGGGGGGGAGCAGAGGGGTGAGACCCCGCGGGCAGGGGGAGGCAGGGCAGGGGAGGGCAGGGGAGGGGGCGGCGCGGCCCCCCCGGGCTCACCTGTGGTACTGGGCTTGCAGGAACTGGAACTCGTCCTTGATCCGGTCGCAGGATTCGGCCACGGTAAATTTGAAGCCCGGCTGGCCCGGCTGGTGCGGAGCCTGCGGGGGGCAGAGGGGGCTCAGCACCGCGGGGTTGGGGGGGGGGGAGGGGAGGGGGGGAGCGGGACTCACCGGGTGCCGGCCCTGGGGGTACATGGCCGGGCTGGGGCGCGGTCACTGGAGCCGTGCCTCGCTACGGCGATCGCGACGTGCGCTGCTGCCCGGAGCGCTCCCGGAGAGGCCGAGAACTGGAACAAAGAGAGGAGAGGAAAGTCCGTGCGGGGGGCGGAGGAGAGAAAGGGGGGGGGGGGTGGCGGGGGAGGAAGGGGGGTACCCGGCCGGCCCGGCTCTCTCCGTGCCCCCCCCCCCCCCATCCCACCAGCCCCAGCGCAAAGCTCCGCACCGGCGGGGAGGCGCTGCGCACCCGCGGAGCCCGGCCCAGCCCCGGCCGAGCCGCCCGCAACCGCCGGGACCAGGTGCCGATCCGCCCCCCCCCCCCCCGCCCCGCACCGGGGCCGCTCCGCGGTGCTCCGCTTCCTCACCCGGCCCCCCTCCCCGCTCCTTCCGGCACGGAAAAAAAAAAAAAAAAAAGAAAAATCACCCCTGGAAAAAAATTAAAAAAAAAAAAAAACCAAAAAAACAAACAACAAGAAGAAGCAGCAGCACCGCCCGACCGCCAGCCCGGCGGCGCGGGGGGAGGCGGACCCCCGTATTCCTCTGCGCGGAGAAGGGGGAAGCAAAGCCAGGAACTAACGCCGGAGCACGACGGCCATGGAGGAGAGGAGGAGGGGGGAGAAGGCCGTACACATCCGACTGCCCGGGCGCCGCGGACATGCGAAGTGCGAGCGGTGCCTCCGCCGCGGCTCCCCCGCCCCGGGGGGGGGCGGCCGTTCAGCTCCGTCCAGCCGGCATCGCCGTAACTCCTCCACGAGCCATGCTGCTGCCGCCGCTCCGGGAGGGCCGGGGGGGGTGAGGCAGGCGGCCCTGCGGAACCCGGTGCCGCCGGTGGGACCCGCGGAGGGGGGGGTTTCTGGGTGGTGGGAAGGCCCCGGAGCACGCGGTCCGGTCCGGTCCGCGCCGCCGCCGCCGGAGCGCTGGGGCCGAAAGCGGGGCGGGCGGGGAGGGGGAACAAAACCCGGGCGGCCCCTCCGCCGCCGGCCAATGGGGAGGCGGCGACCCCACGTGGGGGCGGGCGCCGGCGTGCGCTGATTGGCCGCCGGCGGCGCCGACGTCACAATGCCAGCTTGTGTCTGAAGCGACGGAGCCGAGCGCGGCGGCGGGGCTGCCCCCAAGCCACGCCCCACAGTGCAAAGCCCCGCCCACTGCCCCGCAAGCCCCGCCCGACACCGCCGCCGCCCGGGCCGCGCCGCGACCGCCCGGTTCCCCCCGGCGGCGGCAGCGCTCGGCCCCGCCGCTCCCCGGTGCGGGCCAACACCCCGCCAGGCCCCCAAGCCGAACAGCTTTGTCACGTTAACGTTGTCAGTCCGCCCTCCTCCCCCCATCCCCGCTGCCTTTGATGTTACGGGTGCGGCGGAGGCCGCAGCCCGGCCCGGCGCGGAGGGGGGGGGGGTACCGGGGAGGGGTGGGGGGTACCGGGGAAGGGGGGAGCCGCGACCCAACGGGTGGGCCCGGCCGAACGCTTCGCGGTGGCACAAAATGGCTGCCCTCCCTGACGTCACGCGGGAGCCTCCCCGGCCCCCACGTGGGCCCGCAAACCCCGCCTCCCCCCCCCCTTTCCTCGCTCCGGCCAATAGCAAACAGCCGCCGGCCGCCGTCCTGCCACCCCATTGGCCGAGGCGCGCCGGGCGGCCGCGCGCGGGGAGGGCGCTGTCAATCAAAGCCACGCGGGGCCGGCGCGGTGACAAGCGGCGGTGCCGCCCGCCATGGCGGCTTAATTAGCTCGGAACGGCTTTTCCTCCCAGCTCAAACAATCTGTCACCGCCGCGCGGCGGGGGCGGCCGCGCACGGAGCCGTACGCAGGGGCTAAATATCAATTTGATTTTTCGCATATCAAAGGGGTATTTTCGCTCGTCCCTCCCCTCGCCGTGAAACGCGCCCGTTGGATTAATAAAAAAAACAAAAAAACAAAAACAAAAAAACCCAAAACAACCCCACAACGTCCCCAAAAAGCCACCCCCCGCGTCGCCGGGGGGGGTCCCCATCCCGTGGCGGGGGGGCGTTGTGTTTCCCCCCACCCCCCCCCCTCACCCCGCCGCTAATTGGGTACGTCCCGGCCGCTGACGTGCCGAGCGGTGTCAGGGCCCGGCGCTGCCCATTGGACGCCGCGCCCGGCCACGCCCCGCCCCCACGTGGGGACCGGCCGGGCCGGCGGCGACACGCGAAACCCGGCGCGGAACCGGCCGCCGGAGCCGGAGCCACCGCGCTCCCCACCGCCGCCTCCCCGCCCTCCCGGCCCCCTCCTCCGTCTCCCCCCTCTCCTGATAGTGCTTTAACGTCGCCTCCCTTTTGCTTTGTTTTTCCTCTGTGGAGGCATCGGCAGCGCCACGCAAAGCCCCCAGGGTTTGCCACAGGGGTGCCGTCGGGGTGCCTTCAGGGGCTACATTGGGGTGCACATTGGGGGGCCGTCGAGGTGCCACTGGGGTGCCATTGGGGTGCCAGCAGGGTGCATATCGGGGTGCATATCGGGGTGCCATCACGGTGCCGTTGGCAGGTACGCCGGGGTGCACGTTGGGGTGCCATCAGGGTGCCATCGGGGTGCACACTGG
Source organism: Larus michahellis (assembly GCF_964199755.1). Taxonomy (NCBI): domain Eukaryota; kingdom Metazoa; phylum Chordata; class Aves; order Charadriiformes; family Laridae; genus Larus; species Larus michahellis. The sequence continues at coordinate 1,307,460 of NC_133904.1, read as the reverse complement.
GGTGCATATCGGGGTGCCACCACGGTGCCATTGGCAGGTACACTGGGGTGCGCACTGTGGTGCTGTCAGGATGCCACCACGGTGCCATTAGGCTGCACAACGGGGTGCCATCGGGGTGCCTTCAGGGTGCCATTGGGGTGCCACTGGGATGTACACTGGGGTGCACACTGTGGTGCCGTCAGGATGCCATCACGGAGCCATTGGGGTGCACAGCGGGGTGCCATTAGAGTGCCATTGGGGTGCACAGTGGGGTACACACTGGGGTGCAAAGCGTCCCTGGGAGGGCGTCCCCAGGAGCCCCGGTGTTGCCATGTCAGACAAGCGGCCTGGGAGTGCGCCGGTGCAAGCCAGCGCGGGAGAAGCCCACGGTGCTTCGAGCCGCACCGGGGGGGCTCCTGGGACCGCCGGTGCCCGCGGAAACAGCAAAAAACTAATGGCAACTGGTAACCCTGGAAATATCAGTGGTGAAACCGGTACTTATTTCTCCGGTGAAGTGCTCGCTCTGGCAGTTCGTTCTGCCAAGTACATCCAGGGCGACATCCATTTAGCGGAGGAACGTGACGGGTGCTCCCGGTGTCACACGCTCGCCTCGGTCCCGGGAGGACGGCAAAGCAAAGGCGGCAGCGCCCGAAAAATCCTGCCCTCCGCCAGGCCCTCAGGGACGGGACACGCCGCCCTTCCTCACCACCCTGCTCCTCCTCGCCGCCCGGCATGGCCGCGGGCTGCCGGAGCCGCCCGGGGGACGGGGCGCTCTGTGATAATTCTCCAAACCGCTGCACTTTGGCCCTCAGCCCTCGCTCTCGGGTCCGCAGCTATTTCTTAATTTTTCATGGCTGGGGAAGGTTAATTGATCTTCCCCCTGGCAGGTTGGGGCTAACCCCGCGGCTGCGGGTGCGGGTTGGGTGCCGCTGGGTGCTGAGCCCCCGCGTTCCCCATCCGTCCTCGCTCTGCGCCGAGCTGAGCCGGGAAAGAAAAGCGCAAAAACCGGGGTGATCCCGGCGGCGGGGCTGAGCCAGAGCCTCTGCCCCAGGGGCTTTCTGGGGCCTAATTCGGTGGACACGGGGACGTGGGGACAGGAACGGAAAGCAGCGGGTTTGCGCTGAAAATTCATTTCATTGCTCAAAATAGAACACATTAGATGAGCCGCTTCCCTCCCCCAGTGGTACTTATGGACAAATTCTGATTTTTATTTAATGGTTTCCCCGAAAAGGTTGTAATTTTCTTCACATTCCCATCTAGCCGTAGCTCCAGTGCTGTTGTGGTGAACTTAAACGACCGAGAATGCCTCTCGTTAATTGATATTCCTCACGCTAGGACTGTACTGAAATAGCAGATGTTTTATTTTAGCTTATTAAAACTCACCTGGTTGGAAGGAAAGAAAAAAAAAAAAGAACTATTAGGGGTGAAAGGAAACGTTCTAGTTCATATTGATTTAAAATCTACTTAAATTGATATTTGCACATCCCAATTATAAACGGTGATCTTTTCCCATAAGTTATTTTTCTTTTTCTGAGTTTTTTTTTTTCCTTAATGGTATTAGAAAAAGCCTCAGTGGGAGAAGCCACCGTCTCCTCTCCCAGCCAGCTGCCGCCAGATGCCTTTGTCACCGGGGGCTGGGGACGTCGCATCCCTCCTCCCTGGGCGACGCGGGGCAGGAGGGAGGCACCTCCTCTTCCCCCAGCGTGGGGCGGCCAGCACCACCAGGTGAGGGTGAGGATGAGGACGAGGACGAGGGCTCTGGGGATGCTCAGCCCCGTGCACGTGGCCCGAGTGCCTGCAAAGGGCAGTTCCCCACGGGGACGCGGCAGTGGGGCACCACAGGGTGAGGAGCCGGGGTCCTTTGGGGCGATGAGGTGACGTCCCCCTCGGGAGGTCACTTGTCCCAAGAGCGGTTTTGGCCATGACGTGCCCCACGCGGCGGTGCCGGGGTGCCCAGCAGGCTTGCAGCCGGGTCACCCTGCGAGGTCTCACGGCCGGGGGAGAGGGGAGAGATGTCCTCACCCGCCCTGTCTGGGGAGAAACCGCGGGCTCGGCTTCTGGGCACAGGGTGTTGTGACACCGTCCCCTCCCCACCGCGATGCCGCCCTTCGGGGAAACCCTCCGAGCTGCCCTTCCTCTTCCCAAATGGCCTCTGCGGGGGAAGCGCTGCTGCGCCCCATCCTCCCACGGCCACCGGTCCCACAGGGCCACCCCTGGCCGGCCCCAGTGGCCCCAGCGCTCGCAGCCCCCCTTGGCGGGTGTACACAGGCCCCCCACAGCCCCATTCCCGGGGCTGGGCCGTCCTGGGGGCCCTGGTAACGGCTGGAGGAAACAGGGGAGAAAGAAACCCGCGGGATGAGGTTTATTGCAGTTGGCTGGGTCCAAACGCCTGCACAGCCACGGGCACCCTGCGCACCCCCGGCTCCCTGCAGGGAAACGGGGCCAAAACACCCATGATAGGAAACATATTTTTTCCCCCATCCATCCTTTTTTTCTCCCCTTCATATGCTGGGTGTTCTGGGAAGGGGCTGCGACGGCTTTTTAGCACGGCTTCCTCAGGCCCCCCCGGGTTTGCTGTTGGGGGGCGGAGTGGGCGGCGAGGGAAAGAGGGGAAACCTGGGCACGCACACGCACGTGCACACACACACCCGTGCACACACACACCCGTGCACACACACACGCACACATGTGCACACATACCCGTGCACACAGACACACATACCCGGGCACACACACACACACCCGTGCACACAGACACACACACCCGTGCACACACACACACACCCGCACACACACCCGCACACACACCCACACACGTGCACGCAGACCCCGGCGGTCACCGAGCCACCCCTGTCCCCCCTTCGCTCCCTGCCACCGCCAGCCACGCTGGCCCGCCGCGGAGCTCCCTGCCTGACAGCAGCCGCCCCGAGAGGTGGCTTTATCGCTGACAAGCCGGTCCCGGCCCCAGTCAATAGTGTGTGTTTACATTTCAGGTGACACTATCTGCCCTCCGCGCAGGGCAGGACCCTGCCTGCCAAATTTCCTTTAGCTTTCAAGTTTATCTAAACAAGGATTTCAGAGCCGGGAAGGCAGTGAAACGCATACTAATGACCGAGCACGGAGAGCCAGGAGAGCTATCAGCCAGTTTATTTTGCTTTGTGGGGAAGCTCGGGTTTATCTGCTCTTGGCAGTAAGGTTTTACGGCCCCCCTGGCAAGAGAGGGTTCAATCCTGCAGCCGCTTCTCCCACCAGCATCCCCCGGGGGCTGGGGACAGCAAACGCCTCTCCTAGTTTTGGGTGCTCCCACGAGGGATGCTCTGAGCACCCAACGCCAGCCTGAGCCAACGCCTGCACAACAGAGCGGGCTCTGCCTTCCAGCTTTTCCAGTTTCTCTTTTTTTTCCCCTCTTCAGAGCAAATCTGGAGGCTCCGGGTGGAAAAAAGCACCCGCGCAAACCTGTGAAATGGCGGAGACGCGGGTCCCTCCTGCAGGAAGGGGCCCGAATTGTTCCACAGGGCAGACACCACCTCCTCGCACGCGGCAGAACACGGCTGCGACTTTTCTCTCTGCTCCACAGCCATTAAAGACAAATTAAAGCACCGTGAGGGCTCCTCGGGGCCGGCGGCAGGAGTGGGCAGTGGTGGGCATCGCCATTGTCCTCCGTGGCCACATGTGCCCGCTCCGCAGGGCCGCAGCCCGCACCACCGAGGAGCAGCCGGAGGTTCCCGATCCCCGGCCACCCCGCACGCAGGCGGACAGATGGGGAAGAGCGTCATCGGTTGCCAGTGTTGCCACAACAGGCCCTGATTACCCCGTCCTTTCACAAGCAAAACTCCCACTGACCTCACCCTCATCCGCGGGATTTGCTTGAGCAATCCCTGCCCTCGCCCAGCCCAGCACCCTGGGGCTGCCCGGGCAGGGGGGGCCGGGGGGTGGCGAACCTGCTCGGGACCTGCCGCAAGCTCTGAACACGGGCCTGAGCCTCACGAGCAACATTTTTTCTCCCCCATCCCCCTGCAGTCGGGACGGGAGGTGTGAGGAGATGGGTAAGGGCTACAGATGGGTACCATCCGCACATCTGCAGAGTCTTGGCCAAGAGGTTGGGACCAACACGAGGAGCCGGTGATGGCACCAGACTCACTAGCAGGACTCGGCCACCGCTTGGGTCCAAACCCAGCAGGTCCGGCACTGCTGGCTCCATCAAACAACTTGCCGGTGTCCAACCCAAATGGGGAAAACAGGGCGTGGGAGAGCCCTCTGCATCCCTCCGGGATGGAGGAGGGAGAGAGAGAGCGGGTTCGGCTGTGCCCATGGAGCCTCCCTGGATGCCGGAGCCGGGGCCAGCCCCTCGCCAGCCTCACTAGTCCCCATGGCTGGAGCAAGGTTGCTCGTGGATGCTCGCGGATGCTCGCGGATGCTCGCCGGTGCTCGCCAGCGCTCGTCGCCTCCGGAGCCGGGTCCGCGGGCACTCTGCTCCCCACACTCACCTGCCCGCCCTTCCCGGGGCGCGCGGCTCAGCCCAGGCTTTCGCTGTATACTGTCTAATTATAGATATTATATTGCAAATGGCTTTTGGGCCTGCTAATGGTATTACTGGTGTTATTCTTCTACTTGTTAATTATAACCAATTTGTTTGGGATGCCTTCCCAGTTTTCGTCTGTAATTGCTCTCCCCATTCCCTGATGACTGTGACTCAGCAGAAACTCTGCAGTTTCGCTCAGGGATGATATTACTCTTTGTCTCTCCTGCCAAGCGTGGCTACAGACGGCTGCCTGCGCCGCGCGGCTACCGCTCCCACCCCGCCGGTGGCTGCCCTCCAGCCCGGAGCGAGCGGCTGGGGGACCGGGAGGGATGCGGGATGGTGGTGGCGCGGTGGCATCTGCGCGGGGTTGGAAGCGGGGGCGATGGCAGCCGTCCCGCGATGCTCCGTGTCCTCGGACGCGGCATCGCCTGGGATGAGCTGTTGGGCTCAGGCCTGGGGATGCTCATAAGCAACTTGCTGAATCAGGGCCGCGGCCCACAAACCTTTACAGGATTCTGCCTGCGAAAGCCCAGCGAGGCTCGGTATGACCAAAGGCTTAGCCAAGGAGAGAGGGAAATATTAAACGGATTGTTTTCTTTTTATTATTGCTAAATTCGAAAGAAGTTTGCTCTTCTCCTCTCTCCAGCATTAACTGCAGATAAGTTATTTGGAAAGCGAGTATTTCACCAGAACAGCCATTCAAGTAGCCTAATACACACATTAGAGTCTATTTGCACTTAAAAGAAGTGGGAGGTATTAAATCAGCCTCTGGCCAGATAGTCATTGTATAAACAAGAGCTGTTAACTCCTACTTGATAGCAGCGATAGCGAGGGAAAGGAAAACAGCCCTGCAGTGTCATGACCAACCTGACACAACACGTTTTAGGTCCGGGGGAAAAAAAAACCCAACAACAACAAACCCCTGCGAGGTCACGACTGCCCGGGCTGCGGGAGGGCGGCTGCCGGGGCCGGGCTGTGCGGGCAGGGATGCTCCTGCTGCCTCTCCGAGCTGTGCGGGCAGGGACGCTCCTGCTGCCCATGGGGGCTGTGCGGGCAGGGATGCTCCTGCTGCCCCTCCGGGCTGTGGGGGCAGGGATGCTCCTGCTGCCCCTCCGGGCTGTGCGGGCAGGGATGCTCCTGCTGCCCATGGGGGCTGTGCGGGCAGGGATGCTCCTGCTGCCCATGGGGGCTGTGTGGGCAGGGATGCTCCTGCTGCCCCTCCGGGCTGTGGGGGCAGGGATGCTCCTGCTGCCCATGGGGGCTGTGGGGGCAGGGATGCTCCTGCTGCCCCTCCGGGATGTGCGGGCAGGGATGCTCCTGCTGCCCATGGGGGCTGTGCGGGCAGGGATGCTCCTGCTGCCCCTCTGGACTGTGTGGGCAGGGATGCTCCTGCTGCCCATGGGGGCTGTGCAGGCAGGGATGCTCCTGCTGCCCCTCTGGACTGTGCGGGCAGGGATGCTCCTGCTGCCCATGGGGGCTGTGCAGGCAGGGATGCTCCCTCTGGCCCCCGCAGCCCCTGCCTTGCCCTGCACACCCTGTCCCGGGACCAGCTCTCACACCCAAGGCTCCGACAGCAGGAGCAGGATGGCATCGGCAAGCGTGGCACCTTGTCCTGTTCACGGACCTGCTCAGGCCATAGGCAGCAAAGGACAGGGGGGTTCTCTGCAGCCGAAGCACTCGCCGACGGTGGGTCTCCAGCCCCCTGGGTCCTGCGCAGTGGCTGGGCTCCACTGGGGAGACAGAGTTCTGCACCGCTCCGCTCGCTCCCAAGCAAACCCGGGGATTAATGAAATTTATGAGTCAGAGCAAGCAAAAAAAAAAACCAAACCACCCCGTTTTCAGCTGACTTCACTCACCACTTCCTCTCCTCGGGTTCGTCTCTCCCAGCAGCCCACTTATCTTCCCCCTGGAGCGGTGCCCACCCTCCCCTGCCCGATACGCCTCTATCGCTAACAGGCCGGAGCATTCAGCACCAGGATTGCTTCTGAGTTTGCTCACTCACTCACTCAAGCACTCTCAAGTTGTTCTCTGTGGCTAATCAAATGTCAAAACAAGCTACCCCTGTGATTTTGAGAGCTTTTAAACAGGAAGACATTTACCACTGATACATGAGAGCCGCGCACATTTGTCTGGGGCTCAGCCTAGAACGGGTTTCAGCGATAGCTCAGGACTGGTTTCAGTTGCAGCAAGTATCTGCTGGGCAGGAGCTATTTTGTGGTCTCTCTTTGGGGGAATAATGACTGTACGAGCCCGTGGCAGCGGTCCCACCGCTCGCCCAAAGCCAGCACTGCCGTCTCCCGCGGGGACGGGGCTCTTTCCCCCCCGTCGGTGGGCAGGAGGTGGCTGCCAGCGCGGGCGGGCAGCACCCCCGCGTCCCAGCGCACCCCGCTCCTCTGCTAATTAAACCGTGGTTTATAGCCCGACTCTAAATCGTGTGCTTTGGGGCTAAAGCAGTGAGCTTTCAGCATTTGAGAAGTGATAACTTCCGAGCCCTCCAGAAGCCCAGGAGTCCCCAGGAACGGCGCCGGGGACCTTCGGGTCCCCATGCAGCCCGCAGCGAGGTGCAGCATCCGCAGAGACACCCGCGGCCCCCCACAGGCCGGGCTGAGCCGAGGGCTGCAGAAGAGCCGGACCCTGCGTAAAGGACGATTTTGATTTCAGAGCTGCTCGGCCGGTCTCTGTGCAGCTCTGAAATCAAAGCTGTCCTTCATGCAGGGTCCCACTCTTCCATAGCCGACGCTGGCCAAGACCCGGCGTGTGACTCTCCGGCAGGCTCTGCGCAGCCCGGGTACCCCCGTGTCCCACCCTGAGCATCCCCTGCCCAGGGAAAAGGGTGAGAGCCCCCAACCCCGGGTGAGGGGGGGGATGTCAGTAGGGCCCCCCCAGCCCCAGCGCGCCCCTGCCGGGTGTGGGATCCCGTCTCCCCGTACCACCCACGTGGGATGACAGGCGCAGCGTGGGGTTTGGGATGCCCCGTCGCGCTGGCGGGGCTCCAGCATCGTGCAGCCGGGCTGCCTTGTGCTCTCCAGCCCCGGGAAGGAGCCGGCGGTCCCACAAAGGGCTTCTGTCGCCCTGGCAAAGGGGTCAACAGTTACGTGATGCCTGCGAGGGCGCGTGAGAAATTTCATCAAAGTAAGAAGAAAATGGAAGAGGTGGAAGAAGAAGATGCCCCCCCCCCGGCCCTGATCACCCCCGATAAAACATGGTGTTTATCTGCAGAGGGCTTGTCCCAAAAGCTGCCTGGGCTGAGGGATGCTCCTTTCCCTGGGAGGCTGCCGGCGATTTCCCTCTTGCAGGATTAGCCCTCGCTTAGAGGCCTCCGGGGGTGCCAGGGCAGCAGCACCGACCCCGGGGGCTCTGCCCTGGCCCGGGCACCCATCTCTCAGCAGCTCCGGGAGCAGCGGCACCCATACCGGCCTTCAAATCCATCACTTATTCCCACTGAATGCCCAGCACAAGCTGCTCACAGGAACTGCCAGGTCCGCACGACGCTCGCCCTGTGTTTTCCGCTTTCCTCCCAGCACATCTCCAACGTCAAAAAAAAAAAAAAAAAAAAAAAATACCCACAGCTTCCTGAAGGCTCCACAACAGAGAGAGATGCTTCTGGTGCTCAATCTGTTGCTGGTCTGGAAATGAAGCATCTCCCCCCTCGGAAGCATTTAATCAGACACGGAGAGCGCACGCACGCGCGTCAATCCGAGCGGCGAGCCCTGATGCTGCCGTCAGCCAGAAACGCAGTGGTCCAGGCAGGGTCGGCCAAGCCGCTCATTGCCATGTGCCGTGGCCAGGGACAACAAAGCCTCCCGGGGGTCCGTGGGGGCAGACACAGGTCCTTGGGGACAGGGACATCAAGACGGGGCTGCACCGCCGGAGGATGGAGGGGACCAAGCCTCGTGCTCGCAGCCGAGCCCAGCTGGAGCACCATCCCCGCCGCCTCCCTCCCTCCCTGCCTCCAATAACTCCCAAGTTTCAGCTTTCCTGCTTTGCTGGGGGGCTTGCGTAAGCCTCCCCCACCCAACGCCGGCTGGGGGGCCGGGGCTGTGGCCGTGGCACCCCGCAGAGCCTGTCTTCGCGAGGGCTGCGGGGTTAGGAGGGGGCGATGCCCGCTGCCACCATCGGAAGGGCGTTGGGAGCTGACAGGCACAGACTTTGTCCCAGCCCAAGAGAGGGAGAATGCTGTGGGTTTGCTTTTAGGCAAATGAATGGATTTTACTGTTTGACCAACACTCATGAGAATGCCAGTCAGTGCGAATTTGGCAGGAGGTCTGACACTTGTCAGCTTTGGTTTATAACCGGGGAAAAGCAGCCAGCTCTCCGGAGGAGAATGACGTGCGCGCGTCGCTGTGCGGGTTTGTTCTCGGAAGAATGTGTGGCAACAGAAGATCAAGCAAATACTTGGGACCGCTACATCACGGAGGACTTTGTCAGCTAGCCGGAAAGTTTTAGAAGGGCTTCGCGCTCTTTCAGAGACAGCCAGGCCACTGCCTGGAGCCGGGTCGAAAATACAACGGCGCGGGTTTTGTGAGTAACAGCGGCTTTGCTGTGGCATGGCCAGCTCGCCCCCCGAGAGGTGCTTGGGTGGGGGGGACAGTAAGTGGCCGTGGTGACGTCCCCGGTGGCGGTTTCCCTGGGGGGGGGGCTTTGCCGGAGCCATGGGAGGGGGCAGTCCCCATGCCCAGCACGGGGCACGGCCTGGCCCATCTCCTCCCATCAGCCCGGGGAGGGGGCGGGGGGGCCGTTCAGTTCCCAGGGGAAAACCACGGGACTCACCGCTGGGGCATGGCCCTGCACCAGCACCTGCACCCCAGGAAGATCTCGGCCTCAGCCGCACGGGTCGGGGTGCGCAGGAGCTGATCTCCCCCGGCCCTTGCCCAGGCTGGAGCGACTCAGCCGCCACCTGGGGATGGAGAGACCAGGAGAGACACCGGTGTCCTCCCAGCCCGGCTCTGGGCTGAGCTCCGGCAGGATTCCCAGCCCGGCCAGCGTTGGCGCGGCGTTCCAAGCCAGCCGGCCGGCAGCCGGGGCAGAATGCCCTCCCGCAGCCAGGGACAGCATCTCTTTTTATTTAAAGCCATCGTCTCAGCCACATTTCCTGTACAAAAGCCAGAAGCTGGTGCAAAAGACACAAGTGTAATTTACTTTGTTTTGTTTTTTCAAGGCTCTCCAGCCTGCAAAAGGGAAAGAGGGTTTCTCTGCCTCCAACAGCGGGCTGGAACAGCTTATTCTGCAACATCTATTCCAGGCAGTTTCTCTGTGTTGACGAAGCCTTTGGACAGTGAAGGTCAAATGTCTGTTGGGATCGTTCCCTCTTCCTCGTCTCTCTCGCTTGCCCAGGGACACGGGGACGCTCGGGGGTCTCCGATGTGGGAGATGGGCAGTCCCTCCGGCACCCACCGCGCACCCGTGTCGGAAGAAACCCAGAGCTGCCGCGTCCAGGGCTGCCGGGGTGATGCTGCAGCAGGAACCCAGAGCCCCACCTGGAAAACGGCCCTGACCAAACAGACCAGACCAACTCCGCATGAATCATTCCAGAGCAAACCATCCACCTTTCGGAAAGGGCAGCAGTTGCCGTTCCCTGGGTTGCTTTGGAGCAGGTCTTTAGGAGACAGGACTTTCCAGTGAGCGGCAGGGAGCATTATGGCTTGCCGCGGTGGGAAGGGTGTGTTGCAGGCACGGCCGCGGGGCAGGCGCTCGCTTTTCTCCCGGCAAAAGATTTTCTCCAGGGCCCAGCAAAGCTCTGACTCGGACCTGTGGTAACGCAGCTCCTTCTGCTTGGTGCTGACAGCTCAGGCTGCTGCTGCAGCCCGGCTTTGCTGTGGTCTAGGTGGCCCTTGAGTAGGGGTTTGGAAGGCTCCACCCGGCTCCTAATGAGTGTTTGCCTGCTGCGCTCTGCAATTTGGCACCATGGGCAGCCTTTGCTCAGGAGCTGCCCCAGTCTGGGAAAGATAAGGGTGTTGCAGGCCAGCTTGGAGGCGGGATGACAGAGCTGTTTGCAGGCAGCTCCTCTGATCTGCCCAGCTCTGCTATTACTCCCCGAGCAACCATTAATAACCCAAGTCATTACGGGGTGCTTTTCCATTCAGAGACTTAACAGCTCTCTAAAGTCAAACGAGCGAGGCAGGAGGTTATGTGCTTCACCCCAGTTGCGCAATGAGCCAAGCCAGGAGCCAAACCCACACCTAATGACCGGGCCACGGCTCGCCCGGCGCTGGGAGCCAGGCTGGGACTCTCTGCGGGACCACAGCGGCACGGTGCTGGTGGGCGCAGGCTGCGGCACGCTCGGCTCCAAGCTGGGGGGGTGTTTCCCTGCACGGGGACTGTGCCCTCACAGGTCTCGCTCTCCTTTGGACATCTTTGATCTGGGCATTGTAGTCTGCCTGGCTTCGTGGAGGACGAGGAGGAGGAGGGCCAAGCTCTGTCTGCCCCGTCCTGATCCAAACTCCCGGCTCATCCTGCTCCAAACACTTGTTTGTCCCTAAGTATTGCAGCATCCCCAGGCATGTGCTCAGGCTCTGATGGGAAAGAAGGTGCCCGGTTGCTCACACATGCCTCCCTGCCCCCTTGCCCATCCCAGCCTCCTCCACCTGCAGCCCCCATCCTGTTGTTGCGGACCCCCAGGACAAAGCTGGACCCCACAGCTGCACGCCTCAGCCCGGTAGCCGCGAGGCAGAGGCGGTCCAGGACGCTCCCACGACGTCTGCACGACAAATAAGGCTCCGAAGTGAAGGCATCACGGTGACGAGGAATGTCAGCCTGGCACCTACGAGCTGATTGTTGGGTAGGAGGGAAACGTGGTTCTTGGGTACCGAGCAAACTTCTCCCGGGTTTGCCACCACGAGCCCACTGACTATCTGGGATGAAGGAGAAAGGGGGGAACTCACGGCCTCTGGGGGGTTTTCATGATTTCCTGAGCATGGGGCAAGGCCCTTGCGCCACTCAAGGTTGCAGCCTCGCGTCCCGGCAGCCCTCGCTGGGGACACCGGTGGTGGCTTGTCCCCCTGCTCCTAATCAGTGTCAGAGGTGGCCACGGCAACCTCCTGCTACAAGGGATCATCCGGCCTTAAAATAGCTCTATATCATTAGTTACATCTAATTGAAGGTGTTTTGAATGCAACCTCCACAACACACAAACCAAATGGGAAATGACATACCATCAAATTAATGCCCCCAAACCACGATAAATGACTGGTTAGATGATTAATGTTTCTATTTCTTGGTTTAAGAGAGAACAATGCCGCCTGGCCCAGCATTTATCTGCCTTGCCTGCAAAAGGTCACCAGGCATCCTCAAAATAAATAGGGCTATTTTCAGGTGCCCCGTGGCTCACTCGTCTCTGCGCACGCTGCAGCCCGTACTCGGGGACAAGCTGCCCCGGCCGGAGCTGGCGAGCACCAACAACCCTTCTCTATTGACCCTTGTAGCGATAGGACGAGGGGTGATGGCTTCAAACTGGAAGAGACAAGATTGAGATGAGATCTGAGGAAGAAATTCTTGGCTGTGAGGGCGGTGAGCCCCTGGCCCAGGTTGCCCAGAGAAGCTGTGGCTGCCCCATCCCTGGAGGGGTTCAAGGCCAGGTTGGACGGGGCTTGGAGCAACCTGGGCTGGTGGGAGGTGTCCCTGCCCAGGGCAGGGGTGGGATTTGATGGCCTTTAATGTTCCTTCCAGCCCAAACCGTTCTAGGATTCTCCAGTCCCTCTCAGCTCCATCATTACGGACATCCCAGGCTGCCTCGGAAAATCGCTCCCTGACGCTGCATCGGAGGAAGCCGGTCGTCAGAGTGCTGGTTTATTGGATTGGGGTTTTGACTTCTGAGAGGACTCGTTGGTACGCTGGCCATTTTATTAAATCATTAAAAGACACTTCTTTAATAGTTCCAGAAATATCGACTTTTCATGTGGCTGGGGCGGCTTGCTGCTCTGCACCTGGAAACGGCACAAATTCTCTTGCAGGTTCAAAGCCGTCTGGCTTCTGATACACCGCGTGTAATTAGAGGTAATTGAAGCGAGCGCATTCAAAGCAGCCCGAGCCCCGGCGGAGCGTTGGAGCCGGCTGCGCTGTCGCACGGCACCGGTTGCTCCCCGCCGTCCCACCCCCGGCACCGGGGCCCTGCCGAGCCCCCCGCCAGCCCCTCGGCACCGGCTGAACCCCAGCGTGCGGGGCTGACGCCGCAGGTCTCGGCAACGTCGCAGGAATTTAAGGCAAAACCCTGCGGAGGGACAGCAAGCCGGGGCGAGGACGGCCGCGCCGCAGCCCCAAGATCCCGCAGCTTGTCCTGACAAGACGCTGTTTGTGCGCGGAGATTAAAGTCTCCTCTTCAGTAGCAGGAAAATGCAAATACTGTTTAAACAAGCTGTTAATTGTTAAACCGCATTATTTAGGGGTAATAATCACTGGAACACCTTGTGCTGCTAAAATGAGGCCCAGAGCTCCCCGGTCATGGGCTCCACAAGAGGAGGACGCATCTTGTTTACGGGCTCTGCCTGATGAACACTAGCGCAGAGATGTGGGAATGGGGGCAAAGAAAGGAAATTGCTGAAGTGTGAAAGGAGAGGGTCCAGGGGAACAGCTCTGGTGGCCGTGGCTCAGGCCCCAGCGGGATCCCACGGAAAGGGAGACCCCTGGATGGAGAGGGAGATGGTGGGGATGGAGAGGATAACGCTGCAGGTGAAAAGGCTGACGGAAAGGGCTGATCCCACTGATGGAAAGGGCTGATCCCACTGATCGAAAAGGTTGATCCCGCTGATGGAAAGGGCTGGTCCCGCTGGCTCGGCCACATGCTGGGAGTTGCCCTGGCTGGTGGCATCAAGGCTATGGCGGGCGCTGGCACCTCTTCATGAGGCCAGGGGTGTTCTCAGCCGGTTGTCAGCACAGGAGCAAGCACCTCGCCCTTGCTTTGCACCCAGACCCCTCTGCTCCTGCCATGTTTTGTGTTTGTTTGCCAGGGACCCATGCCCGGAGGCCGTCATCGCCAGGAGGGTTGGCTTGCAGGATGGGTGCTGTTGGGAGCCCGGGCGATGTCCAAGGTCTCCTTCCGAGCCCTGGTGATGGCATCAAGGCTGTCACAATCCCCCCCAGCTCAAAGCCCTGTGAAATCCCAGTGCGGAGGCTGGGGAGCAAAGCCGGCTCTCCGCAGCACAAGGAGGGGAGATGTTGGGAGACTCCCAGCAGAACGGCTTGCAATTCCTCCCAGCGGGTCCATGGGTTCAGCTGCAAGCAGAGGCTTCGGGCAACCCCCTGCGTTTGCTGCCGGTCCCACTTCACCCTGCCAGGACATCACTGAGGGGTGTCCGGCCACGCGCAGACCCCACCTGAGCTGGGTGACGGAGGGACGACGGCAGGGGACTGACCCAGCGCCCACCCTCTTGGCTGCAGCCGGAGAGCGGAGCAGGTTTTGGCAGGAGCCGCTCTCTCCCCATCCCGCCCCCCCAGGGACCGAGCCGCTGAAGGTGCTTCCTCCCTGGCCGTGGTGGGAGCAAAGGGGAGGGAGCAGTTGCCTGACCCATAAGTAAAGGGACCCCCAGCTCCTTCTCACCGGCACAGAAACAGTGAAAAACACCCCAAAGGCGCAACCCTCACCCCCTACGCCATGGGGCAGCCCCGGCACCGCAGCCCCCGTCGGTACCGGGGGGTCCCGGCGTGGGGAACACCCTCCAGCGCCCCCGGGATTTTGATCCCCTGGGTTTGGTGGAAGGCAGAGAAATCCCCGGGGTGGAAAGTGGCTCGCTTCAGAGCCGGGTTCTGACAACCAGGAACTCATGTATATTTTGGATTTTAATCCAATGCGGCTGGGGCCATGTGCAAGATGTAATTTAAGCTCCAGCTCGGGGTCCAAATATTCTCCAAGTGCGGAGGTTTTGGCACTGAGGTTTTGGTTTGGTCCCAGCTTTCATGGCAAATTGAATAATCACATGAGGGAGAGGAAAGGAGAAAGAGCAAGGGGAAAAAAAAATAATCTATCAACAGTTCTTCCAAAAGTGGAAAGAACCAAAACACATTTTGGCTTCATCAGCTCTGAAACGGAGTTATTTCCCTCTAGATCTGGAACAGCCTTTCGAACAACGTTTTTCAATTTAGCATTTTATTAAAATAAAGCCATGCCCTGGCAAATCTGCACAGAGCTGCCGCCCGCGACCACGGAGGTTCCCCATGCCGCCGTGACCGTACCCGGCTTTATAGCTCCTACTTGTGCTGCTGGCATCCAAACAAACATTTCCTTCACCGTTTCAGAGGCCTCTGGGAGCGGCTGGCTAGGAAGTATGGTGAGAGATCCCTCTGCACGTATTTAAATCACCTACTGTTGTGCTGACTTTCTGGCCTTGCGTATCTTTTAATTATTCCCATGTTTAGAGTTTTCTGTGGCTTAAAGGATTTTTTTTTTTTCCCCCCTTAAATGCCTGTTTGCCTGACAATTAGCCCTGCTGGCTGTAAAAACGCGGATGAGGAGCTGGAGACGGAGACGAGCCCAGCTCCGAAATCCAAACCTCCCTCCTCGCTGCGGTGCCGGCGGCTGGTCCCGGCTCAGCCCGGTCCCAGCTCAGCCCGGTCCCAGCTCAGCCCAGTCCCAGCTCAGGCTCATCCCCGTCCTGGCTCAGCACCAGACCCCCACCATGCGTGCCCTGGGCTGGGACCCCCCAGCCAAGCAAGCCAGGAGCCGGCCAGCCCCGCGGTCAGCGTGGCACAGCCAGAGGTTGGGAGCAGCCAGGGTTTGCTGTGGGGCGAAGGATGGGCTGCCGGGCAGCCGTGGGGCACGGGTCCCGTGGGCTCACGCGAGCCCAGAGCCTCCCGTGCAAGCTCAGCCCCGACGTTCGCATGCAAGCGAGCAAATTAAAACCATGGCTGGGCGCGCTCCCCCCGCCGCCGGCTCTCCGTGCCGCCAGCCCGGGCTCACATGGACCTGCTCGGCGGTGGCCGCGTCTTCGCCCTCCCCAGGGGGCCCAGCCCGTCCCCCCCGGCCGGTCGCAGGGCCGAGCACTGCTTTCTGGGGGGGTCCGTGGGGTCCGTGCGTGCTCGCCGCGCTCTCCCGCCCCAGCGGCCGGGCGGGGGGTCCGCTTTGCTTGGCTGCATTGTTGCCTAGAACAGAGAAGCAAACCGCAGCGCTGCCGCTGCCCCTCGCCGAGCCTGTCTGGCGTGCCGTGGCTGGAGCAGGAGGGCACCGCTGCCCGAGGGCATCCCCGAGCCCAGATGGGTTTTCTCCGGGGGTGCAGGGAGGGTCTGGAGACGTTCATGCACCCAAAGACCCTCAATATCCTCAGCCTCCTGCTGCCCGGCCCTGCTTTGGAGCAGGATACGGCCCCGGTGCCCCTGCAACCAGGGCCTCGAAGCGTCCCAAGCGTGGCTGGAAACGTCGGGGCGTTTGCTCCAGCGGAGCTGGGCCGGGAGCACGCACCCCACGCTCCAGCAGCAGCGGCCCCGGCCATGTCCCACGGCTCATGCGTGGGCTTTATTTTCCCTCGCAACACCGTAAGGTAGCGGCAGGAGGGGAACCCCAGGCCTCCCCCCCAGCCAGCCCCACCGTTTCTCGCTCTGACTCATCCCGCATCCTGCCCGGTGCCCGGCTGCGCGGCTGGAAACTCCCGGGACACACGTGTGCGGGTACGGGGCGGAAAGGTCCTTCGCCGGCATGCGGGCCCCATCCCCGCTTCACCCCTGGCCGTGGGTCCCAGCCCCACCGGGCGGTTATCTTCTGCCCTTTTGCACCTGAGGAAACCCCAAAAATAACGCTGGGCTTTGGCTGAGTCAGTGGGGATTTACACATGTGCAAACAACCCGGCACCTGGCTGCCGGCCAGGGCGAGGGCACACAGGGGGTTGACCCAGAGGGTGCCAGACATACAGAGGGCACCGGGTAGCAGGGACAGACGGCGGGTGGCAGCCCCCGTGGGCACCCACCCCCTGCCCCGGTGCTGCGGGAGCCGAGCTGGGAGCGCTGCCGGGGATGCTCATCACCCCTCCGGTGCGCCGGGCTCCCAGGGAGCCTCTGGCTCCGCACCAGCCCCTGCGCACCGCAACCCGGATAACCACTGAAGGCAACGGGGAGGTGTAACCTCACGATTACAAGGATACAGGACATGCGACCGCACTCCGGTAACGCTGCCCGGCGCTCAGCCCACCGGCCCCGCTCCCAGGCAGAGCCCATCCGCCTTCCTGCCGCAGCCAGGGGAGTCCCAGCGGACTGCAGGCACCTCTCTGCCGAATTCCACGCCGGGCTAAAACACAGCGAGAGCAACCTCTTGGGCGGCAGGGACGTTACGACAGGCTCTCCCACCATCGCCAGCTGGGCAGAGGTCCTCCCTCCCACACATCCGAAGAGGGACCCCCTGGAAAAGAGGTGGCCTTACCTGTCCCCGCCGGTGCTCGTCCTCTGGCTGCAGGCTGGGCTCTGGCCCCAGCACACCCCTGAAGACACCCGGGGCCAGAGACACCCTGGTATTAAACACTCCGCTTGTAAAGCTGCGCCCGAGCCCCTGGCCCCACGCCGAGAGCGGTTTCGGGGTGCAGTGGGGTGTCAGGGTACCAGCTCCTGCAGAGCCCCCTCTGTCCCTGCGCCGCATCTGGCCCCTCATTAACCAGCGCTTCCCCGGAATTAGATGGGAGGTTTCTGTTAATCAGCTACAAACTATTAAGTCATTGGCCAAACTACTCTCCTGCTACTTTTGCAAGGAATTAGGCCTCTATAAAATCAAACAGCATGAATCTTAAAGATTTACACGGTGCTTTTTTAACAGTTTTCAGTATATTTCAATAGTTAATAAAACTAAATGCTGCTTTGTGTAAAAGGTAATAGATTACAATCTAGTGTATTTTACTAGCACTCAGTGTGTTCATCTAACACCTAATACGTTAAAGTTGGAATCTATGAAAAGCACTTTGTGGAGATTAAAAGCAGATTTATCACAGATGTGCCTCAACATTATGCTTGGCTTGAACCATTAGACTCCTGGAGTTTAAAGGTTAGACTTTAATGACTTCAAGGAAGTCGGTTACTTTTTAAAGCTTTAAATAAGCAGCTAAGATACTAATGCCATTTACAAAACAGGGAAGACTGGTTAAGAGCTGTTCAGAGGATGCCTGAGTTACCACTTCAATGTCTGCTCTTTACATCGCTTTGAAGCAGACACATCTCGGCGCAGTAGTTTAACCCTCATGCAAATTAATAATATGTTATTTACCAGATGAAAGTGTTTCCTTGAAAACTTTGGTGGCAGAGCTTTGCTTCCACGCCTGGGCTCCCCAGCTCTCCGAAGGATGGGAGCGATTAGCCGTAAATTGGGCTGCCTGATTGCTGCTGGTTACGGAGGGCAGGAGGAGGGAAGGGCAGCCCCGACCCGGCCGCCGTCCCTGGCCGCCCGACGTGCTCCCGCGGAGCGAACGCTGCCTAGGGGGGAGCATGGGCTCCAGCCTCCCCACGCTCCTGCCTGGCGCCTTCGCAGCCCTTCGCAGAGGAGGTCCGGCCCTCGGCCCCGTTGCCAGCGGAGGGATTTGCCGCCTCTCCGACTGCGCGTGAAGCTGCTCGTTGTGGCTCTGCCGCCTGCGAACGGCACGGGACCCTGCAGGCAGGTCTCTGGCGTGGCCGGCAGCTTTCTGTGACCCCATGCCCTGGTTAGAGGACGCCTGGTTAGTCCCAGCTGCGGGGAGGAGCAGACGGGACAGGGGACCCCAAACTGACCAACAGGGTATTCCATCCCATCTGCCCCACGCTCAGTACAAAAGCTGAGGGATCAAAGGGTCAGTCTCTTCCTTCAATGGCTGACGTCCGAGGAGGACCCAGTCTGTTCATCGGACTTTGATCCCGATCCGTGTGTTCCTGACTCCAGCTCTGGAACCCACTTCCCACCCGTCGCTGAGCCCAGTCTGGGACTTCCCCAGTGCCTGCCGGTGACGTCATCCTGGGAGCTTGATATGGTTTTGTATATACTGTATCGATTTCTTTATTTTCCTTTTTATTTTATTCTTAATATTTCATTAAAGTGGTTTAGTTTCTTCTAAACTCGTAAACCCCTTTATCTCTCCTCCTCCTCCTCTCCATGCGCAAGAGGCGGGGGAGGAGCACCTGTCGCCGGCCATTGGCCAATTTGGCCAAAACCACGACACCCCAGCCCTGCCCTCCGAGTCGCCATGGCGGAGCTGGGAGCACTGCCGCAGACCTCCCCACACAGCCCCGGGGACACCCTTCCGCTCCTGTCCCCAGACGTCCCTCCAACGGGCACCATTGCAGCTCCTGGGGGACCCTGGGAGGTCCCTCGTTGTGCACACAGGGGCTGATGACCCACGGGCTGATGGCCTCCAAATGCCCTGGCTGTGTCTGCTCCGCCACTGGGGAATCAAATGGAGCTAAAATACGTTTTGCAGAGCTGGGATGATTCACGTGGAAAAGGCTGCGGGTGCAGTCCCTGCGTGGGGTGGCTCCGCCTGGGCGCTGCCAGGGGAGGGATGGAGCAGCACCGGCCACGAGCCGATGCCCCGGGAGAGGCACCCTCACCGCTGCGCTCAGTTTTGGTACTTTCTATGCTCTTGCATGTTTTTCTGCCCTAAGGAGAGGCACCGCTGCGGTGTTGCAGCGTTGGCAGCGCATCGTCCGCACTGGGGACATATTTTCCAGCAGCAGATCAATGAACCCTTGTCCTCCTGCTCCACGAAATGACTCAACTTGTCCTTTGACTGGCTCAGGCGCTGCTGGGGAGCGTTTTCCTCCTGTTTTCGTGTATTCCCGGTTCCATGCACAGTGTGGGTGAATGGGACGAGGCCCCAGCTCGCAGCCCCCCCGCCCCCCCCCCAGCCCCCTCGCGGCTTCTGCTTTTCCCCAGCCACCGCTTGCACGCACGGGCGTCCTGCTGAAACCCTTCGGGAAGATTTTCCCAGCCAAATCGCTGCCATTGTAGGATGACTGCAGAAGATTATCCCGATAACGCCTTAAAAAGCAAGTATTGATCTTCACGAATACTTTACAGATATACAATATAAAATGAACACTTTACAGCAAGGTATATATCACCATTTCTGCTGTCCCGAGGGCAATGGCTCTAATTAAACACTCGCAGGGACGATTCAAATTTAACCCCAGTGACGCTAGCTTTTATTTCAGTAATTCAAGGACATACTTAACATATTTAGAAGCGTACCTCCACGCATGGTGATGGGTGGATAAATGACATTATACATCTCACTTAAGGCGCTCTCATTGCCTGCTCCGTGCCCAGATGAAGGGGGCGCGAGCCGGGGTCCCTCCAAGGCTGGGTGCGTTACGCACGCAGGGCTTGAGACCTTCTGCCTTTCTTTTTTTCCACAATGTTTTACCGTGTTTGAATTAGCACGAGTTTTTACCAATGCTTAAACAAATAAATAATTGTGCTGCCATCCAAATTTCCTTTTTTTTTTTTTTAGTTAAAAAAAAGGTTAGTTAAAAAAAAAAAAACAACAACAAACCAGACAACCTTCCTGTGATTTAATTTGGATTCCACCGTTCGGGGTTGGTTTTGGGTTTTTTTTTTGCGTCCTTTAGATCAAAAAGATAAAAATAATTTAATAGTTCATAATTGACAAGGTAGTAACAAGGCCGGGCTCTCCCAGGTGGGATGAGGGCACTTGGGTGCTCATTCCCAGACACTTCCAGAGGTCCTGCCTTGCCGGAGGGGCTGAGCAGCGGGACGCAGCACCCAAATTGAGCAGCCAGCAAATTTTCATGGTTGAAACCCCAAAACGAACCAGAAGCCGGTTCTTTCAAACGGCTGTTGACACATTATTTTTTTTAACAATGGCAGTAATTTGTCTGGCATGCTTGTCCTCTTACATCTTCCTCCTTTTCAAAGCGATATTGCGGGAACACGGGGAGAGGAGTGCTGGTGCTGGTGTGCTGGCTGCAGCCTGGCGGGCTCAGCGCGGCTCGGCGGCGACGGCCGTGGGTGCTCGGCAAGTGCCGACAGCCCGGCCCGCCGCTGCCGCCCGTATATTAAGCTTTCTGCTCTTTGATGGGGATCTTTGAAGTCACCCCGAGATGCTGCAATTAGCAAGAAATAACACGCAGTGCACAACTTTCCGTATTTGAAACTCTTCCCAGCCAGAATTAACCCGTTGCTAAAGGTTTTTCCATTTTGCAAGGGCTTTGCCTGGGTGGCAATTGCAAAACGTTTATCTGCCGTAACACCAGGGTTTCAGACAATGAAGGCAACCGTAAGATTTCTCCAGAAACCGTAGAAAAAGTAGAACCTCTGGAAGGGAGGTATTCTAAACACGAATGGATGATTTGTTTGCTGTGTCCAAACCTGTTACTAACTCAATGTCTGGAGCCGTGAGAGGCTGCACACCTCTTCCCAGGCGCTGCTTCTCCGCAGCTCCCGGTGGCATTGCGGGCCGCCAGAAAGGGGACATTCTCAGCAACAAGCAGAAACGGGGCTTAAAAAATTGACCTGGGCGGCCCCTGCTCACGTGGAGACGTTAAACAGCACCTCGAGTGCATCCGCGGCTTGTGCGGGTCCTCTGCGGTTCCCATTTCAGTGATGCCGGTGTGGGGTGATGCTGGTGTCTGGGGGTGATGCTGGTGTTTGAGGGTGACGCTGGTGTTTGGGGGTGATGCTGGCATTTGGGGGTGATGCCAGCATTTGGGGGTGATGCCAGTGTCTAGGGGTGATGCTGATGTTTGGGAGTGATGCTGGTGTCTGGGGGTGATGCCGGTGTTTGGGAATGATGCTGGTGTTTAGGGGTGATGCTGGTGTCTGGGGGTAATGCCAGTGCTTAAGGGTGATGCTGGCGTTTGGGAGTGATGCTGGTGTCTGGGGGTGATGCCGGTGTTTAAGGGTGATGCTGGTGCCTGGGTGTGATGTTGATGTTTAAGGGCAATGCTGGTGTCTGGGGGTGATGCCAGGCGTTTAGGGGTGATGCTGGTGTTTGGGAATGGTGCTGGTGTCTGGGAGTGATGCTGGTGTTTGGGAGTGATGCCAGTGTTTAAAGGTGATGCTGGTGTCAGGGGGTGATGCTGGTGTTTGGGGGTGATGCTGGTGTTTGGGAGTGATGCCAGTGTTTAAGGGTGATGCTGGTGTCTGGGGGTGATGCTGGTGTTTGGGGGTGATGCTGGTGTCTGGGGCTGATGCTGATGTTTGGGGGTGATGCTGATGTTTAAGGGCAATGCTGGTGTCGGGGTGTGATGTCGGTGTTTAAGGGTGGTGCCGGTGTTTAGGGGTGGTGCTGATGTTTGGGGCTGATGCTGGTGTTTCAGGGTGACACCAGCTGGGCACAGTGTGGTGGCAGTGTCTGTAGCGGAGACTGTCCGTGGGGTGAGGTGTGAGCCATCCCGCTCAGTAAAGGCTCTGTGAGCGGTTGGGACGGGGGCGTAGGAGCAGGATTTGGCCCTGCCGGCCGGGAGCAGCTGCTTACAGGCAGCCCCGGAGCCGGGAAAGGTGCAGCCCCGACCCCACCATGAGAATCTCGCTTTTGGGAAGCACAAGCCAAACCTGGGCTCACACTGCTGCCCCACAGAACGGCCTGACGTGTGGGACCAGGGGTGGCCAGCACCCAAACCCCCTCCTCCTGGTCCACGGCAGCTGGCAGCCATCGCCGTGGGCTCAGACAAGGGACCCCGGGGTCCCTCCTGCGGGACATGAGGCTGGGCAGGGAAGGAGCGGGCTGGCAGCACCTCCCTGCCCGCCACGGTGGGAACCAGCCCTCGCGCTCGGGTATGCAGATGGGAATTTGCATCGGTCCATCATTAGGCGGTAGTTCTCATTTCAGGCAATAAAGGTGCTTAATTTCATAGGGAAAACTTAATGGAGCACTTAGTTCCCATGCGCTGCTTCCCTGACATTTTATAGTCTTTGAAAGTATAACTTACTAATGGCCAGAAGCCTGAATCTCCAGGTTCTCCTGACCCCCTCAGGAAACAAAATAAAGCCTTTTGGAAAAAAAAAAAAAAGAGCAGGTGTTGTGGAAAAGTCAGAAGATGCAAATTCTTCCTTCTCATTAATTATTTTTTTTATTCCACGATTCCACCTGTTCGTAGGATGTCTCTCCCTCACGGAGACTTCTCACAGCAGATTAAAGTGCACTTTTATCATTATTCTGAAAGGCATTTCATAAGGGAACATTAGTTCTCCTACATTATTCTTGCATGTTATAAAAAGTGTCTTTTTAAAATATTAGACAGCAATAGAGATTAATTTAAACCACATCAAACATGCACGGCTGGTTTGCTGGAAAATTCACCCTCACCAACACAAGCTCCTCGACGCACCGGCCATGGGCAGAGCTCAACTTTGCTCCCTGGGCTCTTCTCCCCAGCAACGATGGAGCTGCGGGGAGATGCTGGAGGTCCAGGCTCTGTTCTGCAAACTCCAGCCAGAGAAACACGGAGAGATTTTTGACCATCGGAGCAAGCTTCATCCAAGCGCTTGGGCTGCGTCCCTAGAGAGGTGATGGACCACAGCCAGGCGTCTCCTCCAAGCACTCCGGACGCCGATGCCAAGGCAGAGCCAAAGGTAGTACCAGGGCAAGGCGAAGAGGTCCATCACCCATCCCCAGGAGAGACAAATCATTTTGCTGGCACGACTTTTAGCGATGTTTTCTGTCAGTGGTAGGTTGGCGGTTGGACTAGATGATCTGAACGGTGCCTTCCGACCCAGGCGATTCTATGATTTCCACCACTACTGCTGCCTCTGCAGCCCAGGGCTGTGTCCCACCACAGGAGCTGCTCAGACCCGGCTGGTGTGACTGTTCATCTCCCGGTGGCCAGATACTCATCCCGTATGTCGCAGCCCGTTGGGCAGGACTTGGGCCGTGCTGGTGCTCCTGGAGGTACCAGGACCACGGAACACCCGGAGTCGCAACGCAGAGCAATGGAAACTTTTAATCCTCATTCACGTTCATCCAAAGTCATTTCTATAGGAGCAGAAAGTTCATAGCGCTTTTAAATATAAATTGTGCCTCCTTTATCGGCTCAGCAAACAAGGACTTCACGCTTAGACCTTGTGGTCATTTTGAGCTGCAGCAGTTTATCGCCGCACATCAGAGCAGAGCAATCTCCCCTTCTCGCTGCCCGAGGGGCCAGATTCAGCGCTGCTTCGCTTAGCATTCAAGCCACATCCTCCTCATGGAGGACCTATCAGCCAGATACCTGAAAACACATTTTCAACTCCAGTGAGCAATTGACTTTCAAAGCTTGTGATGCTTGTCAGCGTGTCTCCTAGGGCAACAAACAAACTCGGGAGAGCAGCGAGCCGGGCTTCCCGCCGAAGAAAAAGAGCACGAAGGTAGAAGAAGATCCTGCTTGTATTTTAACACTATTTATGGACTGTGCAGCACTCGGAGGAGAAAAAAAAACCTGCAGAAACTTTGGTCTGTGTTGCTTGGTGGTGCCTTCTCATCGGAGCATCCTCCTGGCTCCGCGCCTGCGGGGACCGGGGAGATGCTGGTACCGGGGAAGTGCTGGTACCCACACCTGGGCAGCAGCGGGGGCTGTGCGGGATCAGTCCTGGCACAGGACCCCACACAAAACACACATCTGGAAGGAAAGCCGACCCGAGCCAGAGGGACGGCGACCCGCCAGGGATGCTTTTGGGCCTCTCTCCGACTCCGCACGGCTCTGGAAGCGGGGGCGCGAGGCTCCCCAGGGACGTGGGGCGGGGGCAGAGGGACGTGCTTGTGCGAAGGGCCAGGCAAAGGGCTGGCATCGCGGGGGCAGCCGCAGGCAGCCCGTGCCCCCAGGGCAGCGAAGCAGGATTTGCAGCCGGGAAGCACTTGGGCTCCTGCTCCGCACGTAGCAGCCAAGCCAGGGGCCAAACCCCTTGACAAATCTCACCCCAAGCTACTTATTTGAAGAGCAGAAGGCAAGCGGGCTGCAGTCTGGGGCTGCCTCTCTGCATTTATTCCTGCAGCCAAAATTTGCCCGCTGAGGCGGGCTGTGCCTGAAGCCGCGTCTCCATCCCCAGTTCATGGCTGTGCTCTGATCCTGCCGACCCGGCACCCCCTTCTCCCAGGTTGGGGGTCTGCGGGGCTCCCCCAGGGTGCCGGGGGGTGCGGAGGAGGGTCGGGATGGAGGTGGCAGCAGAGGCAACGCCGGTCTCGGCTGCCAGAGAAGCGCTGCCGATGCTCCCCATTCCTGGAGCAATTCCCCCTCGGCTTTCCCGCTTACATGCTCAATTTATAGAAAGCGTGAGAAGTGTCTCATTCCCAGCGTCAGGCGCGGGATGAACACTCCTGTTTGCCACATGTTTTGTTAGATCGTTAAGACATCAAACAGGCACCTAAAGGAGCTGCAGCTCAGCATCCTCCTCCCTGGCGCGGGGTGCTGGGTGCTGGGGGAGGCGCAGCGGGAGCCGGGAGCAGGGGGAGGGTTTAATCCCGGGGGGAACCCCCTTCCCACCGCCCTGCCATGCCTGCAGCGAGCCCGCGGGCTTCAACCCTGCTCTGTGCCATGGGTGTGAGCTCCCGTGGCTAATGAGGACCATTTATATGTCAACATTATTACCTGATTCATTGCTGGGTGACACACGTTCTCCATGAAGTTCCTGTTATTATTAAGATCTCTATTACTGGACTATCCAGGCATGAATCTGCCCGAAACTCCCGAGCGCGGGATGAAGAGCGATACCCACGTTTCTCAGCCGGCTGTTGCAGGACAGCGTGCGATGCTGCCCTCTCTTCCACGCCTGCGTGAGCTTTCCCACCACGTGCTTTCCATCCAGGCGGCAGATTTTTGTTGGGGAGCCGCTTACGCAGTAAGAGGACACTTGCCTTGGGGGGCTGGCACATCTGCCAGCTTCAAAAGTGTCCAAAAGTGCCCCTTTCTGTGGTGCAAAGGTTTAGTGAGAGCAGGGGGATGGCAAGAGAGAGGAGGACGGTGCCGAGGAGTGAGGGGAAGGGGAGAGGAGAGGGGACAAAGCCAGGCGTCAGCAAGGCGGGAGGATGCAGGCTGGTGTCCGCTTTCCCACCAGGGACACATCGAGGGGAAGGAGGGACCAGGACAGCGATGGGACCTTTTACAGGCCCAAGGGTCCCCGGGGATGAGCATCCCCAGACCGAGGGTCCCACCTCTGCCCCCGGGCCCCCAGCGGACAGCAGGTCCTCCCAGCAGGACAGAGGGATGTGGGACCTGGGATGGGGCTGGCTGCAGGACGGGGGGACACGGCGGGGTCCCAGGTGCTGGGCAGGGATCGTGGCGTGGCTTTCCCAGCACATGGGACACCCCAGACGGCATAAAGGCAGCGCGGAGAAAAGACCAGCGTGGCCCTGAGCGGCGCGGGAGAGCCAGCGGGGTCGGCTGATGCTCGCTAAATGTTTCGTTGAAATGCTTAACTCGCCGGGTTATAAAAAAAACAGGAGAAAAACTGAACAATAAAAAAAGCAGAGGTTTGCCTTAGCGATGCTGCTGGGAACTGCTGACAAAGCTGCTCCTGACAAAGCCCCAGCAGGGGCGGGGGGGAACTGTCTCTTTGCTCTGCCTGTCTCCTGCTGAACAAGGATCACTTTTAATGGGCTGAATACATACAACATACAGCTGACAACAAAGATGTTAGACTAACCTAACAAGAGAGTGAAACAGAAACAGCACACAGTGAGTAATTAGAATCTAATTAATTTGCATTTCACAAGAGAGTCAGAGATGTCAGAGGGAAAAAAAAAAAATAAAAAAAAAAAATTCCCCAAGATTAAAGGGCTGGCGGAGAAGAGCGAGGGGGTGAGTGGAAACACTCGGCAGAGCTGGGACCGACACGCAGCAGCCCGCAGAGCCGGTCGGGATGGGCAGGATTAAATGGCAGCAGGTGGGAAGATGACAGGTCTGGGAGCAGCGGCCAACAAAGGTGTCTGCAGGTCAGCAAAATCACGCCGAAAATATCCAAACAGCAACTTTTCCTGTTGAACAGCATCCCTTACTTTGCAGTCTTCTTCCCCCTGCTGCTCGGCAGCTCTGCCAGAGGAAAAGAAAGGGGGGGAAAAGAAAAAATAAAGATAGTGTGGTGAGAGGATGCAGCTCCGGGAGCTGCTGGGAAGGCAGCGGCAGACACGGCGCAGAGCTCGGCAGAGCCACAACCGGCGGTACCGACCGCCGCTCTCCTCGCAAAGGCAGTTCCTTCCCAAAATTAGTGCTTGCAATATGTTAATCTTTATGTTCAACACCCTATTTCTTAACGCTGGCTGTTCCCGTGAGGCAAGCCTTCCCGGATCTACAAAACATCAAGGGAAGATTTACAGCTTGTTTCCATAATGATGGCACCAGGCAGAAGATTATGCTGTCAGAGATGCCGGCACATCCACACAAGCCCTAGGGAAGAAAAACAACTGTCACCCCCCCGCGTGGTGCTACGTGATTATCATCCCTGCCTATCGACAGCTGCCCGGCTGGCCCTGCCTGCGCCCCTGCCTGCATCCCTGCCTGCGCCCCTGCCTGTAACCCTGCCTGTATCCCTGCTTACATCCCTGCCTGTGCCCTTGCCTGCACCCCTGCCTGCACCCCTGCCTGCACCCCTGCCTGCCCGCCCTGTGGCCTGGCTCCCTGGTGGGAGTGGGTGTGCGGGATGGGGCAGGCAGCGGGGGAAATGTGGCTGGCTAAACTCAAACAGCACGGAGCCGGGCTGCAGGCAGCTGCCTGCCCAGCGAAGAGAAGGAGCTGGGTGGCAAGGATCTGCTGAGCACCCGCATGTGAAGTCCCTTCGGGTTTTCATAGGATCATGGAACGGTTTGGGTGGGAAGGGACCTTTAAAGCCCATCTAGTCCAACCCCCCTGCAATGCGCAGGGACATCTTCAACCAGACCAGGTTGCCCAAAGCCCCGTCCTACCTGACCTTGAACGCTGCCAGGGATGGGGCATCGACCACCTCTCTGGGCAACCTGGGCCAGTGTCTCATCACCCTCAGCATAAAAAATTTCTTCCTTATATCTAGGCTGAAACTACCCTCTTTTATTTTTAAACCATTACCGCCTCTCTACCGCTACAGAGCCTGCTAAAAGGTCTGTCTCCGTCTTCCTCATAAGCACCCTTTAAGTATTGAAAGGCCACAATAACGTCTCCGTGGAGCTTTCTCTTCTGCAGGCTGAACAACCCCAACTCTCAGATTTGGGGGATTTTGGGGAAGGAGGAGGTGCTTCTCCCAGTATTCCCTGGTCTGGGCCAAGGACGTCCATCCCGCTGGGCAGGGAAGGGCAGAGAGGAGCAAGCAGCAGCCGTATGTCCTTCCCCCCCTAACCCAGGTCCTGGGCTCTGCCTTGGCTGATGCTTTCACAAACGCCATGGCCATCGCCGGGGAGGAACATCTGTCACATCTGTCACATCTGCCTGCGTCACAGGGACGGTGACACGGGGCGGGCTCACCGCTCCTTGCACCCGCAGCCGCAGCCCAGGGAGCGGGGATGGGGCAGCCAACAAAAAACAGAGGCAAACAAAACGCAAGTCCGGAACCTTGCTGCAGGCAGACGGGGCCGGGGCCAGCCTGGGGTGGGCGACGGGGACAGTGGGAGCAGCGGGGTCCCCCCCAGCCCAGCCCCGCACCCCGAGCGGCAGCGCGGGGCCCAAGGGGGCAGCGAGGGGTGTTTTTGGTGGGAGAGGAGCCGGCTGCAGCGTACAAACGGGGGAAACCGCCCAGGGCAGAGCGGCTCCGGGGGTCACCGTGCCGAGGTGGGGGCTGAAGGCTCCAGAGTGAGGGGAATCCCTGGGCAGGGAGAGGAGACGGGATGCAGGCGCTGTGGAGGGGGGAGAGGGGCTGGGGGAGCAGGTCTCCACACTCATCCAGAGGTTTCCTTCCCGCAGAGCCGGGAGCCGGCTCCCAGGGCCCCCCCTGCCCCGCGGCGGGGGCATTCCGGCACGGAGAGCCAGCTCCCGAGGTTGCCTTCGCTTTTCTTCTCGCAATGCCTTGCCCTCCCGTTTAGGCTGGTGTTTGCAGTACCAAATCAGCACGGTAAACACGCCGAGGGGGTATTTATTTTTCTTGAAAGTAAAATAACAAAACAGCACATCAGAAGGGAGGCATTTAGCTCAGTCGGCTCCTCTCTTTTGTCGGGAATCAAAGTGATGATTATTTGAGCAGGTTTTTTCCAGGCAACCCACCGCCACGGTGGAAAACGTGCTGCAAACATTGCAGGCGTTAACGTCGGCACAGGGAGAGGGGAGATTTGGGGCGGTGGTGCTCGGGACGGGCAGGCGAGCGGGGGTAAGTCTCCTGCTCTCGTTGCCATACCCACATCCCGCTAACGAGAGCCGTGCAGCGGCATCCATCGCAGGCAGCACAGCCAACTTAACGAAACGGAGGTGCTCGTCCTCGGCAAAGGCTCCCTTTGGGAGGGATCCCGAGCCCGGGGACAGCCCAGGGCAGCCGGGCAGCAGAGCATCGCCAGCAGCGCAGCTCCTTCCACGTTCGCGGCCCCAATCCTCTCTTTCCTCCTCAGGCAGAAAAAAAAAAAACAAAAAAAACCCAACAGCCAACCCCAACCCCAAACCCTCCCACCGAAGTCAAAGCTTTCCAGAAAACAAACACACACGCTGCTATATCTGAAGTCACCGGGCACCCAGCCACCGGCGGGATCCAGCCCGTAATTTGTACTGCGAGTGCTGCAGCAGCATTGCCACAATACGATGAGGTCGTGACTCATCTAACCACTGAAACCAGCTAACCAGTCCCCGTATAACTCAGAGGCTGGGAAGGGAACACACGTGCACTTACGGTTGGGGGTAACTCTTTTCCCCACGCTGCCGGAGAGCGGGCGGCTCATGGGAGCCCCGGCTCGGCAAAGCTGCCGGCACGAAGCCTCCTGCCCCAGGAGGTGCCTGGCACCCCCTGCCCAAACCCTGCAGGCAGCAAACGCCTCCCCTGCCCTGGGATGAAGGGGGAGATGCATCTCTGGGAAGCATCGCGTTCGGCCGGGGAGAAGCATGGACCCGGCGGGGGTTTGATGCTCCGGCAGCGGGGTCCTGCCCAAGGAGCCCGGCAAACCCCGGTGCCGCCAGCCCCAGCGCGGGCACAGCCCCGGGCAGCGTGGCCTGGGGACGGGCGAGCGGGGCAGGCGTCACCTCCGGCTTGTGCCGCGCTCAAAACGAGCTCCCCGGAAAGTTGTCAGAGATGGCAGCTGGAAAACACGCCGGAGAAATCCCGCCGCCAGTTCTGCCACTGGCCCAATTACAGCCCCCTCCTTCGGGGACATTTGCAAACAAAACAAAGATGAAAGATTAATGCACCGCGCTCCTGACAGCTGCGAGTTAGGCTGTGATACATCCCCACCTCCGGGATACGTGGCAGATATTATTCATTGTTCCCATCTCACTTGTCACCGCTCAGCGCTGGAGCAAACCAGGCTGAGGAGGAGTGGAAGTTCACAACTCGCGGCTGCGACTCGCCTGCAGATTTCGCAGTTCACTAAAGACCCAAATTACACCCATTTACGAAGCCCGATCCACTGCTAAAACCTGAATGCGTTACTGCAGAGATTAGAGATTCACTGCAGTAATTATGTTAATGTTGATGTGTAGACGGATAACTGGCAGCAAGAAGTTGTTCTGAAATGTCTATTTATAGTTCGGGGGGGAAAAAATAAACCTTGCCATCTCCAGGCAAACATATGGGCTACCAAGGCAGGCAAATTAAGTGGGAGATAAAAGGGAAAGAAAAAGAAATTGGAGTCAGGCAAGCCCTGGGTGCCCGCTCAGCTGGTTCCCGTGGCCTGACGCTTGCAGGGATGATGGTTTTGGGGGTTGGCACCTCGGTGGCACCCTGTGCCCCTGGTGTCACCACCTCCCGGGACCGCCTGTGCCCTGAGGAGGGCCAGGCTGGGCGCCTTGACCCCAGCACACGCTGCCAACCAGCCTTGTTCTGCCCCAAAACCAGCCCCTGGGCTGTGCCGGGGCAGCCGAGGGCACGGAGCTCGCTGGGCTGCCCTGGAGCTCCGGAGCATCCTGCCCCCGCGCGCCTGCGCCGCCACGTACATCATAACTTAATCACCCCCTGCATAAGGGGAGATGGCAGCACAGCCACCGCAGCACTGCGGGGAGGGCCGGGAGCCCTCGGGCTGCCCCACACTGAGCATCGCCGAGCCGGGTCGTGACACCCCTCGCTCCGGGCAATGCCTCCATCCCATGGGGAAACCCTGAGGGAGCCCGCCGGGGGGGTTAGCAGTGCCCCAGCTATATTACGGGCACCTCCTGAAATATAATCCTGGCACCCGCTTCCCAGAGTGCGGTGCCGAGGGTGGCACAGACGATACTGTATTCTCCAGCTCTCAGCAGGATGCAAGATTTAAATTTTTAGCCGTGTGCTAAATTACATGGGCCGTCAGTCAACTCTTTGAGATGTTTTGAGTAGACAGATTTATACAAACACTCAAAGCTCAGTAGACCCAGCGCAGTATCTTTTATACCTGCCAAGGAGGAAATAAATCACCGCTCCCCTTCCCCCTCTTTCCACCACGCTGAAATTTCTCCCAGACATCTTTCAAGCAGGATCACAGAAATTTTTATTTACCGTGGAAAAAAAAAAAACCCAAACAACAAACCCAAACAAAAACAAAACCCAAAAGCCCCAAAGGACCCGGAGATTGTGCCTGCCCTTGACTGAGGGGCCAACTCAGCCTGGGGCGGCTCTGCGAGGAAGAGCGAGCTTGCCGCGAGCATCCCTCGCCTTGCCCAGCCCCGCGGCACCGTCCCCGGGAACTTCAAATGCCTCCCGAGGAATAAACAAGGGCAGCATCCCAAGCTCCGCTCCAGCACGACCAGCCAGGACAGCGGGGATGGAAACAGAGACCAGGCTGGTGAGGGCCATGGGAGCGAAAGGGTCGCTGCAGAGGCTCTTATCACACCTGAAAATGCTGCTGCCTTCCCGCCCCCCCCCCCTTTTTTTTTTTTTTATTAACTGATGCTCTTAAATTCCTGCAGGCTGGCCCAGCGCGCTCTTCCAGACACAGTGCTATAACATGCCATTAGAAAAACAAAGTGCTTTCTCCACTTGATAGCTGGCCTTTTATTTTTGGAACTGATACATGCAATCACAGTAGCATGGCCCCAGCAATTAGGAAGAAAAGTACTTTTCTTCTCCAGGCCCAATTACCCATCCTGTAATTGACATAATTATTATCTTTCAGTTTTCTAATAATATTTATTGAACACTACAAATTCTCATTCTCGGTGAAGCTGCTCTTGGAGCGCAGCAATTTTCGAGTCCTAACAGGGTCTGTGCAGGAAGGAGGGATCAATACGGTCTTTAGCAGAGCCCTCAGCGGGGCCGGCGGGCGGAGAGGAGCTTCCAGTACGGGAGCTGTGGTGGAAATCACGGGGCGCAGGGAGCTCCCGCGCCCTCCAGCCCAGCACACGCCTGGGACCAGAGCGGGCTCAGCAGAGGAGCCCCCAGATCCCCCGGAGGGATGGAAACAGCATCCCGCCTCCCCTCCTCAGACCCTCCTGAAGCTCTTACAGGACCTTCTCGGGGACTTCCCCAGCCCGGCAGCAAACCCACCTTCCTCCTGCCAGCAACCCCTTTCCCAACAGCCAAACGGATTTTAGATTCGGCGTATTCCCATATACCGGCAATATGTAATGGACAACAGGCCGGTTACAAGCCCTAGGGGTCTTGAGGGAGGGGGAGAGAGAATAGCTCGTTCTAGTTGTAAAGAAAACATGCATATTAATTTAAAACAGGAGTTTAAAAAAAATAATATTAATTTTAATTTTATTTTGGCTGCCTCGGGGCCACTGTACCATATGCACAGACAAGTTATGCAGAATTCCTGCATGGAAATGGGCTTGCTGGCTCCTCCGTGTTTATCATCGCAACCAGAAAAATCTGTCAAGCTCTTCCCTTGCTCCCGGGCTCCCTGGGAGCGGCGGCTGGACCCAGCCCACTGCGGGAGGAACAACCCTGACTTCTCCTGCACTTCCCCACCAGCGGGGCCGTGGGGGATTGACTGGGATTCAGAGCCTTGTTCACCCCCACCCCGGGTCAAACGGAGCCTGGCAGCGCAGGTTGAGCAGGCAGGGAAGGGTTTAGCCGAACCGCAGAGCATCCTCCCTCGCCTTCTGCCACTCTCATTCCCTGCCAGAGCTCCGCGACAGGCTCTGCAGCCTGGGGATGCCGTCCCAACTCTAACACCAGGGAACACCGGGGCCAAGCGTTCCCTTTGGATGGCAGCTTCCACCCAGGAATCCCAGAGGTTTCCGGGCTGCATCCTATATCCCAACAATAAAACTTCTGCAAGGAAGCATAGCAATAAGAGCAGAAGCTGGGACCTGGAACCCTGGAGCTCTGGCAGGGACTACCTCCTTGTCCCCAGGAGGGATGGGGCCCCCCCAGTCCCCCTGGCACTGCCTGGGAGCAGCATCCGCATCCAGCTGGCTGGGAGTTGCCTTCTGGCATCTCCATCCCAAACGACTGCAGGGGACGCAGTACACAGTCACATCCTGGGCTACAGCAGGGTCTGAACACAGATGAAGACCCCACACCCAGACATCCTGTTTTTTTCACCAGTTCTGGTAAATATCTACAAAAAAAAAAAAATCAAGCCCTGAAGAGATTCAGCCACAGTCACACCAGGAAACCAGGGACAAAGCAAAGCCCACAGAGCCCGTGCCCTTGGCTGGCGCTTTATCCTCAGAACCACCCACCTCTTCCAAACCCACTGTTTTGAGCCATGTCCAGAAGCCAAAGGTCTCTCCCAGCCTTTTGAATCCGACCCATCAAGACACATTATCCTAACCACTGCTTTTTCTTGCATAATCTAGGTTATTTATGGTCGTGATCTCCTAATTGTCCCAGTTATCTGATAAGTGGATGCAGGGAAAGGGTGGGTCAAAGTGATTCTTGGCAGAGCGCAGCTGTCGGGCATCAGATGCTGCTTTTTGAAAGTCCTCCCAGCTGGAGGTGATAACGGTCTGTGTCTCCTGCCCTCGGCCCCTGGGCAGGCTCCAGGGGACTGGAAACACCCTTGAATTCACTGCAACGAAAATGTCTCAGACAGAGATTGCAAAGATGCGCCCGATAGCTGAACCAGGTTCTTCCATTATCCCCTCTATAGACTATTACCATGTAGAATTGAAAAAGCATGGAAAAAATACAGCCTTAATCTTTTCCTAAGCTTCTTCTAGTACTAGCACTACTGCTCATGCCAACGCCATCCTTGGATTGTCACAGCAGCCCCAGCGACCCGCCCCGGTAGAGAAACCAGGGCTATTTTGAGGAGCAATCTCACGTTTCCTGCTCCGCTGGGGTCCGGGGGAATGGTGGGCAGGAAAAGCGTGCGGAGCGTCCGCCGTTGGGTGCCCACGTGTCTGGGAGGGTGGCAGCGCAGGGACACTGGCTCGAGGGAGGCTGGGGGGAGTTTGGTCTTCGGGAGATGCACTGGGATGATGCTGGGTCGAGAGCGTGCCCCACCGACCCCCTTGGTGAGCATGGCCGACCGTGGGGCCAGAGGACACTTTGCTTGCGCTGCCGCGCTACCCAAGGCAGACAATGCCCTCATTGTATTTAAATCTGATTCATTTCATCTCGAGGATAAAATTAGAAAATCAACCTAATTCCCAGGAGCCTTGTTAAATCAATACAACATACATCAAGCAGGCAAGGCACAATGCAAGGCTGAGATAAAATTAGAATGAGTCCCCCTGGGTGGGTTGATATCAGCTCTACGTTTCAGAATTGGCAGGCACTTTTGCATAATTTATCAATTACAAACAATTTAATTCATCCAGAATAATGAGTTGCAGGGCAGCTTTTGACGAGTTAAATGACATGGGATGGGATGGGGTGGGGATGGGGGGGCGATGGCCGCAGTGGACTTCACGAAACACCCGCTCGCTGGTGCAAGGTGAGAAGATCAAGTCGGGGCAGGAGCAGGGGAGCGCAGGGGCCGTCTGCTCCCCGGGGCACGGCGTCCCCTCGGGGTGCCAGCGTGCCGTGGGGACCCAGCCCCGCAAAGCACGGTCCCCAGCTGGGCCTCGAGGGATGCGGATGCTAAAGCGGAGATGCCTGCGCTGTAGATGAAGAGACAAGTGGGAGGCGAGGGAAGGAACAGGACAATGAAAGCCAAGGCTTCCCCACCAGCACGCTGGAGCCAGGAGTTACGAGCTCTCCCAGCACTATCTTGCTGGCCCAGAAAGGGAAACACAAAAAGGTTAAGGGCAGGTTATTTGAAAGAACAAAAGTGATAAAAATCAAAAGCGTTTCTTCTGCTGAGAGGGAGCCTTTAGAAGGTTATGAAGCATTTCCTTCCTGCAGCCCTCTTTTGTTCCTCTGCCTATTGCCCCGGCGGGGCCGGGGGCCGAGGGCTCGCTCCGTCCCGCAGCCCCGCTCCGTTCTCACAGAGAACAATAGCGACGGCTCGGGGAGCGGGCAGGTTTCGCTGCACGCCAGGAACGGCACCCCCCCTTGGAAAAGCCTTCTTCCCTCTTATATTTCCCCCACCATCCAGCACCGGTATCCTGCTCGCTCGCCGTAATGCTGGCTTACGCAGATATTAAAGCCAAGAAGTTAAGTGGTGCATAATTATGGCATTGTAGTTGCTAATTATAATCCCACAATGAAATCAGTGCTTTGCAATGAAGGCCGCAAAGACCTGATGGGTTTGGAGCAGGCTCGTTTCTAACCCCTCAGAATTTCTGGTGAAAGCGGCGAGAACCGGCACGGAGGATTCGGGGAAAGGGAAAGGCTGATATAGCCGCCCCTCCAGCCCCACTAACCTCCTCCCAGCCGGCGTGCCCGGGAACTCGCTTCACGGGGCCTTTTATGACATAAATGTCACAGAGCGGGCGCAGGGCCCGTGGAGCGTCCCGGCCCCCCGCCATCCTTCCTGGCAAAGCAGACACACGGCCCCCTCTCCCCACCATTTCAGCCCGGCCCCATCCTTATCTGTTACTATCCCTCCCTGTAGCAGCCTAATAACACTGTCCGCTTTATATCCTAGGTGCTTGATTTATTAGGTAATTTGTTTCTCCTCTGTGGTGCTGGCCTGCTTGTCAGCCGTGTAATGGGATGATGGAAGCGCAAGCTATAGACACCAGGCATTAAAAGCTAGGCAAATATGACCCATCTAAACTTGATGTCCAAAAATCGATTCATAGCAATTTTTGTGCTTTTGGCTTGCCTGAGAAGAGAAATATAACAAAAAAAAAAAAAAAAAAAATAAACCCACAAAAAATTACAGGGATTCAGTGGGGCCTGACTCCCGTATGGAGTCGGGGGGGGCAGCGGGATGCTGCCCAGCCTGGCGGTGGGGTCGGTCCCCTGCCAGCCAGCAGCGAGCCTGAGCACAGAGGGGCTTCATCCCAGTTCCTACCCCAGACTATTTGGTCTCTGCCCTGTTTAAATGACCCCGGGAACTGTGTGTGCGCATGGCCCAGGGACTCTTCTTAATTAACCCCAACCGCCCCATGGCTTCTCCACTGATGCTCCTTGCGGTGGGAGCTCGGTGCCCGCATCTCCCCCCGTGGCTGGGGGAGAGGGGAGGGATGCGCAGAGCGCGGATGGGGCACGGGGGGGTGTCTGCGGCTCCTTCCTGAGGATGTGTCCTTGTTCCCCGTGCTCGGGGTCAAGCCATGGCAACGTCAGCCATCCCCCAGCGGGGCTGCAAGAGGGTTACTCCGGAGTAAATGGGGCCTTCGTTAAAGCCCAGGCTAGAAACCACAGGGTGCTCTAATTCACACTGTAATTTATATTTATTAAGATAATTAACCCGCTCAGGTAGCTGTGCTGGGGAGCAGCGTGAATCACCAGACCGGGGAGCAAAACCAGGGCCAGGTGTCTGCAGCGGGCTGGGGCTGGGGGGGTGCAGCCGAGGACCCCCCCCGCAGCTCCTGCCTCCAGCCCCCCATTATAACCTCCCAGCCATCCCAGTGTCTCTGCTGCCGGACCGGGGCATCCAACCGGAGCAAGAGCCGGGCGGGAGAGGGCTGACATCCACCGCCTCTCCCTCGGCGATTGCGGCAGCCTCAGCCGGAGCAATAGAGACGCGAGAGGGATCGGGAAGCTCCGGGCACGGTCGGGGCGTCGAGCTGCACCCAGCATCTCCCACACTGATAACCATCGCTGTCAGGGCGTGAACGACATTAGCAGCTCAAAGGGGATTAGGAGGGATGTGCCGCTGGCTGCCGGGATGCGCGCAGAGCTCACCCACCGCTCGCCCCACCGCTGGCAGGCCGGGGTTGTTTTCGGGAGGTTTTGGATGCAGTTCCTGGCGATAAGGATCTGCCGCAGCCCTCGGTGAGGCAGCCGGCACACCCTCCCCGGGAACGGCCCCGCACCCCCATTCTCAGCTCCCCCGGCCAAGGCTCCACCGGCCGCCGGGGCAGCCCGGGGGTCGCTCTGGCTGCCCACACCTCCAAATCCTCCCGGGATAACGCTGCCAGAGGAACCCCAGAGAGGGCTGGTTTGGGTCTCGGGTTCCCCCAGAGCTTGGTGGTGGTGGGGGGTGTCCCCAAGCACCAGCACGAGGGCAGGATGAGCTGGCACGCATGGAAAAAAAAAAACCCTAATGAAGCCAACCAGAAGAACCCAAAGGTAATAATGAGCAGGCTGGAAATCATAAGCCAAAACCTGTTTTGGCTGGGGGTTGCCGCCCCGACGTGCCAGAGGAGCGGCAAGGCCGGGAGCTCTGGGGGAGGAGGATGCTGCCCGGAGGGTGCTTCGGAGATGAAACGGGGTTTTGTAAATATGGGTCTGTAGCCAGGCCTGGAGAAGGGCTGGCTGGGGCCGGGCGGGCGCAGGCGCTGCTGCCCCAGGAGGGAGCACCCAGCCCCAGCCCGGCTCACCCTGACTCACGCGGCTCCTCTCCCCCGGCCGGCACCCGCCGAAGGGTGCCCGAAACCACCCGGCTTCTGCCCGGCCTGACGCTGCTTTGCACGCCTGAAAAACACCGGGGGAGCAAAAGGGAAAGTAAAATCTGATTTCAGCAATTTCTGCCCTTTTTTTTTTTTTTTTTTCCCCCTCCTTGTTATTATTTTTATTAGCCTCTCTGCTTTGGCTGCGGGGCCTCTCGCAGAGAATGGAGTGTCGCGTGGGTGTTACCGGCTGCTGGCGCTTACCCGGCTTCAGAAAGAAATGCCAATTACTAATTTCATGGAGATAAGCCATTCTGAAGGAGGGGAGAAAAAAAAAATAAAAACATATATATATATAAAAAAAAATCTCCCAGCTTTGAAATGCGAAAGGCGCCTTCATTTCTTTCTTTCTTTCCGTGAGAGCTGGCAGGGATTGCTCAGTTCAGTCCCCAGACGGAGGGACGGGAGCAGCACCCAAGGGGCATCGCCGGCAGACGGAGTTGAGATGTATACGTGTCTAGATGTTCGCACGCACACGTCACCCCGCGCCGCTGCGGGTCCTACATCGAGCTGGGTGAGCTTCCCCAGCCCTTCGAGCCCCGGGGCCACCGCGGGGCTACCGAGGCTGGAGGGGCCGCGGCCGCAGCATCCCACCGGCTCCCCCCCATCCCCTCCCTGCCAGCACCAGGCGATGCCCATCTGGGCTCCTGCCTGCCATCCGGCTCCCACAGCCCCGTAAACACCGAGGGCATGGGCCGGGGAGGGAAAATAATGGTGCACGGAATTAATCTGGGTGTAGTTTGCATTTTTATTGCTCTAGCCTCAGATTCCAGCCTACAGAAAGGTTTCAAAAAGGATTAGATGCCATAAAACCTTTAATAATCCTCCCACATCTTACGTTTAATTATTGTTTTTACACATGCGGAGCCAACATGCCTGTAGCGAGCAATCAAGTATCACATGCCACTCCTCCTGCATTTCTTCTCTCCCGTGTGTCTCTGGCGGAATTAAGCCAGCGCCCGGTTTTCCACGGCTCATCCCTGCCATGGCTGGGAGCTCTCCTCCTCCCCCGTCCCACTCCTCCCCCAAAATACAGCCCTATATAAGCACGTCCCGGCCGCAGTTGGGGTGAGTGCGTCACCCGGGGGGGGGGCAGCCGGCGCCGGGGGGGACACGGATGCCACCACCGTGCAGCCCCTGCCCACGGTGGGAGCTGGGAAGGGTGCCAGATGGGTACCCGGCCCCCAGCGGGTGCCAGCAGGGGATAGTGGCGGGGGGGGACATGCTCGCCGTCCTCACCAGAGCTGCTGAAATCACACTTGGCTGGGAATTAAAAAAAAAATAATCCTCATCTCCAATTATAAACTGCCTGTTTGGAAGGAACATTTTGTCGCTAATTTGGTGCCATCAAAATTGTTGCTGTTTCTTCGGAGGAAAAAAAAAAAACAACCACCAGACCTTTTAATCAGTTTTTTCACCTCAACAGCTTTTCCTTAAGCCGAACAGCCGTGGAAAGGCCTCTGTACAGCAGCCAACTGTAAGGAAAGGTCAAGAGTAAAGCGCGTCCCCATCACTTTTTTAGCGAGGCTCCATTATTCATGACAAAGCATTTAAAAGCACTCCCAGAGCACCTGCCACCCGGCTTTGCGCCCCGAGCAGCGGCCGCGGGGGCGGCCCCGGTGCCCGACGCACAGGGACAGGTTCACGGTGTGTGCCCGGCGCTGCACGGGGCCACGGGGAAAGGCTCCTGCACGGCCCCAGCTCCGCACCGGGGACCAGGCACGGGGACTGCGGCGTCGGGTGTAGATAAATGACTCCATCGCTGCAGACTCTGCTCCATTAGGCTGCCAGTGAACTGGTTTATTATTATTATTATTGTTGTTGTGGTTATTGTAGGTGCCGCCTCCCCCATCACCTGCAGCGCAGCTCGGTGGGGAATAATTTTTGCCCAGTTATTTCTGGGTTGGGGGAACCAGCCGAGGCCAGTGCAGCTCTTTTGCTCCCGTGCCTGCTGCTGCTCCCCTGGGACAAGCTGGGGTTTTCAAACAAAAGCTTGTTTCTTTAGGAATGTTCCCCATTTTGACCCTGGACCAGTGGCGAGCTGGCATGTGTGGTTGCCCCGGTCCCCTCCTGTGACCGGGAGGATGCTCAGGAGCCGATACCCACAAGCAGAGCCCGGGCAGGCATCGCGACTCCCTCTGAACCCACATTATTCCCCCCGCATCACGCTTACGCTATCCCTGCGGCCGTCACAAGCAGTGGCAGACGCTATCCCAGCAACCAAGACCAGGAGACCCGAGCCCAGCTTTAGGGCTAATGGTAGCCCCCTGCTTTTGGGCTGGACCCCACCCTAAAGCCCCTTCCCCAGCCCCGCAGAGCTCTGGTGCCGCCAGCCCCCAGAGCAGAGCAGGCAGGAGGCCTCTCCAGGGTGCAGGCAGAGCCCTGGGCGAGCTGCTCTGACCCCTTTATCCTCCGAAACATCAAAAGTTTCAATTATTCTGCCTGTGACTCATTTCTGATGAAGACTTTTCTCAGCAGAAACTCGGTAGGTGGGACAGGCAGGCACCCTGAGCCGCTTTTTCTGCCTCCGGAGATGAAGCTGTGCAGCACCAGCAGAGCCATCTCCGGGGAGGTGACTTTGGTCTTGTTTGGGAGGGAGGATGTTTCGGCCCCACCGATGCTGGTAGCACGAGGAGTGAAGGGGCCGGTGCCCGGACGAAGCCCCCCTCGGCTGGGGAAGGACAGACGGAACAATCAGTCGTTTATTTTGGTCAGAGGCAGCGCCCCATTAAAATATTGCCCTCCAAGCTGCGCGCACATGGCAGAAAGCGGAGCGCCCGGCTAGGGCCAGACAAAGGCAGCCTGTGCTCCCCAGATGTTTTATTCATGCGCAGCCTTGAAGCACAAACAAGCCCGGCTATTCTGCTGCCCCGGCTCCACGCAGCCCTGCCTTTGTGCTCCATGGCTGCGGAGACGGGAATTGCAGAGAGGGGCTGGAGTGGGAATTGCAGAGAGGGGCCGGAGCCCTCCCCGCCGTGTGGGACTTGTTGCTCCGCTGCCGGAGCGGCTGCTCCCCCTCCCCAGGCTTTCTCAGAGCGGGCTGGTTCAGGCCCAGAAATTGCAATTTCTTTTCCAATTTCGCTCGTTTATTGCACTCCTTCGCCTGGCTGCTTCGGAGGAGTCGCAGGCTCCGCTCAGGACCGGCGCTTGGTCCCCCCCGTCGCTGGTGCTGAGCAGTGATGGAGCACTGCTGTCCCCGCGAGGAGGACAGCCCGGAGCAGCTGTCCCCAGCCAGGACACGGGACTGTCCCCCGCGCCCAGCCTGGCTTCTAATGGCAAGGAAAGGTCACCTGCAAACAAAGCAATAATAGAAGAGTCAGCCTTCGTCTCCCCCTGATCATTTCTAATTGAATATTAATACCATCCTGATCTTCCTTTAATGCTCCATTTGATCTGAATGTTTGTCTTATTTTCGTTCCGGGCAGAGGATTAACCGCCCTGGGCACACATGGTGTCGTGCCACAGCTACTGCAAGCAGAGTTGGAAAGCTGCTTCCACACAGAAATAATTGCAAATTCAACTATGGCAATCGTTAGAAACGAAGTTAATACCCTGTGCTGGGGGGTGGCATCACCCCAGCCCCGCTCGGCAGGATGGAGCAGAGCCGCCCTGCAGCAGGGGACATGGGCGTCTTGGGGTGAGGGACATGGGTGTCTCAGGGTGGGGGACAGGGGTGTCTTGGGATGGGGGACATGGGCATCTTGAGGTGGGGGACACAGGTGTCTCAGGATGGGGGACATGGGTGTCTCAGGGTGGGGGACAGGGGTGTCTCGGGATGGAGGACACGGGTGCCTTGGGATGGGGGACATGGGTGTCTCGGGATGGGGGACAGGGTTGTCTCAGGGTGGGGGACATGGGCATCTCGGGGCTCGTGGAATAGTGTGCAAAAGCACCTACCCGAGGGAGGTAACCACGTGGATTTGGGGCAGAGATGGCATGTCTCCCATAGGTAAACCAGCCTTTCTCTCATTCCAAGGAGCGCGGAGGGAGGTGGTACCAGCCGTGACCGCGCTGGGAGCTCAGGTTTGCGGCCGTGCCGGGCGGTCTGTCAAAGCAGGGGATGTCCTCTCTACGTGCAAACCCCGCGCGAGGGCAGGGGGGCAGCAGGGGAGGTGCAGAGTGGGGAGGGCAGGGGGGCGGATTCGCCTCCGAGAGGCAAAGCGGGCAATAGTTAAGAGATGCCACAAATCTCCATCCCCTGCCGGTGCTGCGTGGTGTCTCATGGTGAGGAAGACTCTGTCGGCCACGGCAAAGCCAGATCGAACCCGGCATCCGAGGGCTGCCCCCCATGCTCCTGTCCACGCACGGCTTCATTTTCCTGCTCAAGACCTCGCTTTTCAGAATTCACAACATGGCTTGGAGCATGGGGTAAAAAGGCACCGGACTAAAATAAGAGGGTGAAAATAACATTAAAAAATACCTGCGATGTGAATGGGTGACTCTACGCACCTCTCCCCCACCATATCCCCCATGGCGTGCTCCTGCCAGCCCGGTCCCGGGCTGCCCAGCTCACACCGTCCTACCCGGCTTCTCCAGGAACACTCACAGCTCCACAGCCACCGAAGGACGTTTGGTAACGCGTGAGTAATGGGCCAGTTTAATCCCTTCCAAAATCACGATAACCCTGAAGGATGTACCAGTCGAGGAAGACGTTAGCAGGGAAGGCGTGCAGCAAGCAGCGCGGCTGCCAGAAATACCAGAGGA
The DNA here is from genome assembly GCF_964199755.1 of Larus michahellis. NCBI lineage: Eukaryota > Metazoa > Chordata > Aves > Charadriiformes > Laridae > Larus > Larus michahellis. The sequence goes on along the minus strand of NC_133904.1, from coordinate 1,265,489 downwards.
ATTAGCAAATTGGGTTGCAGCTCTCAAGTGAAACCATTTATTGAGGATGGACTGTTCCTTCTTGTAATCCTCTGTCATCAGCACTCGCTGCGAAAATTTAACTGTGTCAGACTAAGACGGCGTGGTAAGCCCCAGGGCTGGTTCTGTGGGTAGAAAGACTCATTCGTTGCCCAACGCTATTTGCAAGTCAAGTGCATTTCTTTCTTCGTGTTGTAATTGCTGGGGACTGGGAATGCCTTACTAAGCAGTGAGCCGCGGCGGGGCCGGCCCGTGCTGCGCTGTGCCGAGCTCACACCGATCCCATTTTGCCGGTTTAGCTCCTCCCGATGGACAGGGGATGGAGGGACATGAAGCGAGATGTGCCAGGGCCGCGGCAGGGCTTGAGGAAGCTTTGGGGGATGCACCTTTCTCCGTGTCGTGGTGACAATGGACCTGCTCTGTCCCCTCCGTCGCGGTGCCTCTGCTGAGGAGCGGTGGCCAGTGCAGCACAGAGGTGATGGACCCCACCTGCACCTGGATGCTCTCAGGAGGGGGACACCGAAAATATCATGTCACCCACTGCCATTTTAGTGTCCTTAGGGCTAACAGGACAGAAAGCTTGGGCAATTCTGCTGCTCGCCCCTGCTCCAAAGGGCCCGGCAGGAACAGCCTGGCCAAGGAGAGCTGTTTAACACCCCTAATATTTAATTGAGGGACACCAACGTGGGCAATGCTTAGAGTCTACGAAGCACCTGGTGACTCAGAAAGCAGAGAGAAATGGCCTTTCCAATGCACTGCCAAGGTAACAGGAAAGTCACCCTGAAAGGAAAGGGATAAATGAAAAAATGTGCTGCAGCTGCCCCCGGTTGAGCTCCCTGGAATTTATTGGGGAAAAAAAAAACCTGGTGAAGAAGGAAGCTTAGAAAGAAGACGTAGCAGCTCGCAGGTGAGAAAAGCTTTGGCCTCCAAAGCCGGAGCACGAGGAGTTCATCCGGGGTTATGTCAGACCTGGTGACACACAAAGCTTTTCCCTTCGCGCTCGAGCTTGCGTGCCAACCTATCGCTCCGGCCGCTGAGCTGCATCGCATCCCGGCGTCTTCTGCAGGGTATCGCACGTCTCTTCCTCCGACCGCCTCTAGTGTGCAGCTCTTTGGAAATTAGTTGCCCATCTCTTTGGGCTTTTGATGTACCCCAGGAGGAGGGTGCGTGGTAAGCATTGCTTCACTGCTGTTTGTGCAACCTCGCTGCAGATCCCTTATTATTCACGATGGTATCTTGCCACTTGATATGCATAATAGCTCAAAGGTACCGTTGACTACATTTTTCCAGCTCTTTGATGTGCTGGCGATAACTCGTTTCTGTTTCGCAGCCATTAAGCTAGGTGGAAATCATTACACTACGTTAAATGTGGGGTTTGTTCTTTAATCAGTGTTGTTCTGGTTCCAGGCCTGGTGTTGCAATCTGTCATACGTGGAAAATATCCTCTTAACCCCGGTTAACAATTCTGGAGGAAGTGAGCACAGCTTAGCAGAGTCTCTTCAAGGTCAGAGACGGAGGACCGAATCCTCCCAGGAGACTCCAGCATCCCGGGCGGGTTGCAGCATCTCCCCCGCGCTGCTGGCTGAAAGCGCCGCAGAGGCACCCACGGCACGAACCGGCCTCCCTGCCCGGCAGACACACGGGCACGCGCTAAAGCCACCCAGAGCAGACCCTACGTATCCATCTGGCAACATTCACTTAACGTTTTAATGTCGTATTTGTGAAACTAGACTAAACGGGCCACTTGGGTCAGGCTTGGACACGTAGGGTGCATATTTTTAATGGCGGTTCTGCAGCCCCCGGCCACTGTCAGGCGGTTCCTGCCCTGTAAAAGCCTTTTTTCTGCTCAAGAAGGGGCTGCTCTGCCCTGGCAGCCCCTTCTCCTCCAGCACCTCTCCTTCGGGTCACGGTGTCTCACCGCCCCTCCGCGTTAACCTCCCGCACCGCCACGGCGCCAGCGCTGTAAAACCAGCTGAAAGCCGGAGCGGGAGAGGGAGGGCATTCCCTGCCCCGCGCTTTTCCAAGCAGCCCTCTGGACACAGCACCCTGGCACTGCGCAGAGCTGGAAGGTGGACGCTCACATCTCCGCAGCCGGCCCCGACGAGACCATCACGCGCTGCTCACAGAGCGTTTTTCCCAGTGGTGATATCCATGTGTGGCTTCTGATAACGATTTTCTCGGGGAAGACTGCTCCGAGGGCGGCTGACCCTGGCGACAGAGGGACGTGTCTCGGGTCTGCTCTGCCCTGCAGATGCCGCGGAGCTCAGCCAGCCACAGGCACATCCAACCCTCAACGCACGACGGCTGAGTTAAACCTGGCCGACAGGGGCTGGGGATGCGATGACTGGCGGCACGTTGGACCAGCTACACGCTGCCGCGAGCACCACCAGCTCGTCAGGAAGCGGCTCCTGCCAGTGAGGCAAAGCAGCCGCTTTGGTCCAAATCCTGCAGCCGGGTCCCTCCATGGCTGCGGGAGCTGGGCACATCCACCCGCTCCGGCTGGGCACATCCACCCGTCGGCTGGAGGGATGCGCCGGTGCTCGGGTGGCTGTGGGAGAGCTGCCGGTGTCCTCAGGGTCCACCCGGACCTTCTCGGTATGTGCCTTCTGGGCTGGTTGGACTTCCTCTTCATTGTCCTGCAGCAAAATGAGGGTGGAAGGGTCCTGGCCACTGCAAGAGGGAACCTCAGGAGCAAGGAAGGGCCACAGTGAGAGGACACGTTGGGGCAGGGAGCACCGTGCCATTGGGAGGCAGCGCAAAGCGATGGGGTGGCCGCCACAGCCAGTGAGTCCCCCGAGGCGAGCCAAGGGACAGCCTGGGGACAGGTTCCCTCCCTGGGAGCCCTGGAGAAAACAGCTGAGCCCTGGGGCACCCGTCTGCAGAGCCGGCAGTGCCAGAGCTGGCCTCGAGCAGCTCCGCGCACCGCAGCCCGAGCACAAAGACCCTCTGCGATGTGCTGTCCCCAGACGGGGCCACCTGGGTCACACGCTTGCCACTGGCACAGGTGAAGGATGGCCCAGGAGAAGGAGGAGCGCGCTGTGGCACGGCGCCCTGCACCGCGTGGGGCAAGGACAGAGCTCCCGGGGGCAGGGGCATGGCAAAGGGGTCTTACACACCCCCCGAGGTGCAGCAAAGGAGGGGATGCGGAGCGTGGGAGAGGGTCCCCAAAAAGAAGAAAGCCAACAGCTGGCAGCAGGGAGCCCGGCGAGCAGCGGGCTGTGCTCTGCGCGGAGCCCCTCGAAAGCTGGTGTGGTTTTCAAATGAAGGCTATATTTGTTTTGCAAAACCTCAAACCACCCCTCCCAAGAGTGCCTGACAGAGTCAAGTGAAAATGGGAAAATCTTTGCCCGTTAACCCCTTTGTGGCGGGGGCTGGAGTGGGAAAAGGATGCCGGCGCCGAGGACAGGGCTGGCAGAGCCCGGCGCGGCCGCCCACACCGAGAGGCAGCCGGCAGCGGCTGCTCCGCTCACGTTTGTCTTTCACGCTCGTTCGAGGGCTTTGGCAGGCGACGACTGGGTTTCGTTTCCTGCTTTCTTGCAGTCTCGGCATGTTTAGTTTGGCCTCCTGTGTTTTGCGACATGAAAGCCTTGGCTATAAATACATTGCCCCACGTCTCCGAAGGCTTTGTGGTGTTTTCCTGCCTGTGCTCCCCGTCCCTTTGGGAAGGCCGGGAGTTGGGAGGAGTGCGTGGAGCCAGCTCCGGCGATGCCGGCGGAGCAGCTCCCTGCCTGGGATAGCCCTCGGTGCATGGCTCGCAGTGCAAGGCCGCCAGCCCCTTCAGAGCCCTGCTTGACTTACAGATGTTTATCACGGCTGATAAGGCTGTGCCGGCTCCTTGCACAAGAGGAAGGGGAGGTTTCTGCAGCGGTGAGCTGGTCACAAGCCCAGGGAGCAGAGCCCGGGGTCGTGGCGGTGCTGGATCCCTGGGTCCCACAGGTACTGCATCCCAAAGGGCTTTGGCGTCCCTCATTCCTGGAGGTCCCAAATGCCACCGGGACCTGCCGGCTGCAGACACGCAGCCAAGGTCCTCCCTGGGGCCGGGGTGCCCGGTTTGCCCCATGGATGCTCCCGGGCAGCGTGCCACAGAGCGCCCACGCCGGGGCGAGCGATCCTGGCAAAGGGTAAACATGTGTACGGTAGCAGCCCAATAATTACCGCCCTAATTCAGCAAAGCATCGCCACTTACAGGGCACCTAAGCATGTGCTTAAAGTTAATTACACACTTAAAGATCTTTCCTGAATAAGCATGGATTTAAGGCTGTGTTTGGTATCTCCTGTACTTAACAGTGATTCAGCTAAACACCTACCCTACCTCTGCCTTTCTAACAACCCCAAACCCTGGTGAAGTGATTTCAGGGCTCAGCTCCAGCGCTAAAACCCAACCATCTATGCACTTCTCTCTGCAGGCTCGCTTTGTAGGTATGAAAATAAATATCCTTTTGATTCTTATAGCTTTGTTTTCCTGACAGCACTTCCCTCCCTGCAAGCCAGCGACTTCCAGGCTCATTAGGAACTTGCTCTGCAGAGACCTCGTGAAATGGCTCCTCTGACAGAATCAGATACTTGGCGGAGGGGGGAGGGAGGAGAGAGAGAGACAGAAAACGCCTCGGTAGAAACTGCCCCGCTTGCAAGACGGCGAAGCTGACCTGGCCCCTTCGCAGACAGTCAGTTTTTCCACTGTATTTGCATATCTCGGCTGTTTTCTCGCAGCCTGCGCCCGGCCGCCTTTTCCTCCGTGCAGTTTCAGCTCAACAGTCGCGTGTGAACCGGGGCCGCGGCTGCCTGCGGTTGCGTCCCCGGTTGTGTCCCCGCCGGAGGTGCACCGCTGCGGCTGCAGCCACCCCTCCTGCCACCCCAGACCCCCTGGCAGGACCCTGCACCCGCGACCAGGGTTGGAGGGGGGAGAACCCAGCCAGCAGCACAAATAACTGCGGGTGCAGCTGGTAAACGATAAGAGGGGGCTGGTTGGAACAAGCCGCCCCCGGGGTGGCTTCCGCTTTTAGCATCATTTCTTTAACAAATCAGAGCAGGCGTTTTCAAGAGAAAAGGATTTCGAAGCAAGCGGTTTGGGGTTTTTTTGCTGCTGAAATTCCCCAGGGAAACATTCCTGGACCCAGAAAGCCCAGCGGAGCCACCCAAGCACTTGATAATTCAGGCAGGCAGGGCACTCGCCAAAGAGAGCCCAGAGACATGCCTATCATCTTGTCATTTTATTCAGTGTTTGAAAGTCTTTGAGGTTTTTTTCAGTTGAGTTTCTGGTACAAATTACACGCTGTGGTGTGTGTGGCTCTAAAACACGGCTACGAAACAGGATGCCTCTCGCCAGAGGGGCTGGTTCTCCGTTAGAGGCTCCCGCGCAGCCCCAGACGTGGTCCTTCCCCGGCAGAAGGATGCTGGATGCCAGGTCCCTCCCTCCGCAGCTCCATGCATCAGCCGCCCCATCACCTCAGCCCAGGCTCTTCCCACCCTCCTGCTGGCCACGGACTTTATCGGTGGGGCCACCCATCCCCCCCTGTGATGGGGATTCCTCCCTTAGACCCCGCAGTTGTTTAACCATGATCCCTAATGGGAGCAGGTTGCCCAGGACGGTGGGCTGCTGGGCTTCCATTGCCTCCATGGATGGGTGCAGGTCCACAGCCTCTCCACCCTCGCCATCAGAAAGCATTTCTCCATCCCTGGCCTCCGCGGCGCCTTCCTGCTTGAAGAGGTAATCCCTTGGAGAGAGCCCCAGGTCTTCTCCATGCTCCCTTCCCACCCGAGGGACAGCCACAGAGCCCGTCCTTTGGCAGGACAGCTTTGGGGGAACACAGTCCCGCAGCCTTGAACGGCACCAGCCCCTCGGTGCCGCGTTTCGGATGCTGCCGCTCGCCCTGCGAGTGCGTGTGACAGGGACCTCCCCAGCGCTGACAGCCAGGAGCCTCTCAGAGCTGCAGATAAAGTTATCATTAGCATCTATTAGCAATAACAAACAATATCAGCTCCGTTCATTGTTGTAGGCTGGGTTATTAGTGCTGGAAAAACAGCTCCCCTAACACCCTCCGAGCCAGCCGAGATTCATCTGTGTCTCATTAGCGGAGCCTTCCTTCTTTGTTTGTTCAGTTAAAATTAACTCTCCTCCTGGAAAAAAAAAAATAAAGAAAGGAGTGAAGAGCCACCCTGCCAGCCCAGCACAGCCCGCCCCGCTGCTGGCCCCGGCCCCGAGGGCTCCCGGAGGATGCAAGGGACGACCCCAAGCCCGGGGCAGCCCCGTGTGTTTGACGCTGGATACGGCCCCCGCTCCCACAAGCTGCTCCGTTCTCCAGCAAAACGCACATCCCGATGCTCTGCGAGGGGTTCTGCAAGAAGAGCTGCACCCCGAGAGGCAGAAATGCCCCCCAGAACAGGGGGCTGGGGGGCTGCAGCCCCTTTCTGCCGCTCTTCACTTCCATTGCATTCCGCAGCAAGCTCCCCCAAATGTCCCCGTGTCACCTCCCTGCCCCACTTCCCCTCCTGACATGGACATTCCCTCCCCGGGCATTTCTGTGCTCTGCCCCTTGCATCCCACAGCCCCCCACGCCCAGGGCGAGCATCCCCAGGTGGCACCAGGACCTGCAGCACCCTGCCTGCACCTCCTGCCTGCACCCGCTGCCTGCAGCCTGCCTGCGGCAGCAAGCAGGGCTCTGCCCGGCGGCCGTGGCGGCCAGGGTGACGCACGGCTGGGCTGGGTACCGGGGAGGGTTTCCCAGCTGGGTGCCAGCTCCACCAGGGGTGACCCCGCCATCCTCCTGGGAATGTGTCCCCAGAGCCCAGCCCTGCGGAGGTGACACTGCCGCGGGCATGGGAAAGCTTGGCTGGCCCAGAGAGGGACCGACACCGGGGCAGGACATGAGTAATTAGCGTAGGACGGGGCTTTCCCGGGCAGAGCACGCAAAACCAGGGATTTTTATGTTTGCATTCACATCTACTTAACCCCACAGACTGGTTAATGCTTTTGTAAAATTACATCTGTTACTTGTCAGGCTCATTTTCATTCGGCTGCCAAAGCCGCTTGGATATTTATAAAACAAGCCAAAAAGAACCCAAAACCCCAGGGCCCAAACATTTCAGGTTTGTCAGTCGCAAAGAACCAAAAATGAGTTGAATCTTCACTCACGGACCTGCACAGCACCCTCCACCCCTGGGGCGGGGACTGGGGTGCATCCGTAGGTGCGGGAGGTCGAGGATCTGACAGAGCGGAAAACCCAAACCTTGACCCGAACCTGCACCCAGCCAGCACGAGTGAGGTCTCCCTAAGGGCTGGAGATGCCGCGGTGTGATTTGAAGGGTGAGCGGGGTTCCCCGTCCCCAGCTGAGCTGCACGGGGTGCCGGGGAGGTGGGGTGGGAAGGAGAGAAATGGCACCTGGGGACGAGGCGCCCAATCCAGGCTCCCCGCGGTGGGCACCAGCGCCCAGCCCTTCCCCGGGTGCCGTGCTTGCCCTGCATCCCGGCACGGGAATAACAAGCGAGGCGGTAACAAGCAGGCTGTGCGGGTGGATGTGCTGGAGCGGGGCAGCATCCCTTGCCAAGCTGCGGTGCTCGGGAGGAGCCGGGCAGTGCTGCCGTGAGCGCTCATCGTTTGGGTTTTGCAGTTTCTGGCAGCTCTTCCCCCTGCAGCGCCGAGCATCGCCCACTGCCCAGGCACCCGTTCCGCTCCGGGGACCAGGCACGCACCCCTGAGCCACCCTCCCCTGTGCCCACCCCGGCACAGGGACCTCATGGGTGCCGAGGGACACGTGGGGGCCGAGGGCTGGGGCAGGGGAGCAGCACAGCCGGCGAGGAGGAACCCAGGGGCAGGGGCAGAAACGCGTGGATGGGTTTCAAAAGCCACCGGAGAGGGAAACCGCCACAGTTCTGCGCGAGCACCGCAGTCCTGGCACAAATGCCCCAATGCTGGGCAATCTCCGCTGGAAATACTTTTTCTCTTTGAGCCCGTCATCAGCATCCACAGTAAAAAAACATAACGAATAAACCCCAGAGCAGTGGGTGAAGGACGAGCCCAGGACCCCCGTGCCCAGCACGTGCCCACCCTGCGGGCCAGGTCCTTGCTTAGGCGGGATGAGGAGCCAGATTCAGAGGATGCCCAAGGATGTTCTTCTGAAGGCTATAGTCCAGTGAGGATTTTTTTTGTTGTTGTTTTTGTTCTAAAATTTGTATATGAAATGACTGACTGGCTTTTTTCTTAGCTAGATTATTGTCACAGGATGGGTTAGCGCTCCCAGGAGCCAGGCTCTGGTCTGCTATCACAGCCTGGGGATTGACCCTCAGCAAGTTACACCCAGCCTCTGGTCCAGCTCACATCTGTACCGTGGAGACGGCACTAAGCTTCTCCAGTGTAGTATTTAGAAAACTAAAATAAAAAAAAACACCCCTGTATAGGCCTGGTGTGGGAGTAGGACACCAGCATCACCAGGGCCGCGTGAGGTGGAGACTGGAGCACGCTGGTCAGCAGCTGGGAGGCAGCTTTGCCATTTTGCTGCAAGAACACGAAACTCTTTTAACGCAACAAGGCTGTTAAACAAATCCACCTGAGGCCAGCGAGTTCGGCGCTGTTTAGCCTTCCAGTCGAGCGACAATCGCAATTGATCCTGCTGGGAGGTTAAAAAATAAAATAAAATCATCATTCTGGAACAACATGCTTCAGCTGGAGCAGCCTCGTGCCCATTAGCAGTAATTGAGCGACGCGGGGCTGTGCCGCGGGAAGGCTGATTTCCCCGCGCAGCGGCGGCGTGATTAGGGACGGCTTTGGCTCTGCCCGCGGGGTGGAACGGCTCGGCCTAATTGAGAGAGAAATGCCGGGGTTTGGGCAGGGGGAGACTCCCCCGGCGTCCCCGGAGGAGCCGCGGGGAGCTGTGACTTGCAGAGATGCATGAGCGCAGCCCAAAGTGCGGGGACTTTGGCAGGGGTCGGCATGGCATGGCACGGCACGGCACGGCACCGCATGGCACGGCACGGCATGGCATGGCACGGCAGGGCACAGAACAGCACGACATGGCACGGCATGGCACAGCATGACGCGGTGCATGCCCAGGGCTCAGCAGGCGTGGGAGCTCTGCGGCACCGCCGAGGGTTTGCACACCATAACCACCTCTTGAAAGTCTCATTTCGAATAGGGGGTTGCAGAGCTCTGAAGAAAGCTGAAATACAATATTTTCCCTCTTGCACGTGTCGGGGAAGCAGAAGTCCTGGGCTAAATGGGACGGGCTGTGCCATTTTGCCATATTATTTAGCTGCACTGGAAATGAAGGATGAAGGTGATAAAGGGTTTATTTTAGCAGGCGGCAGCCACTAACTGCTCGGTAATGCACCGAGGAAGAGCTCAGCTCCGCCATCCCGTTTCCCATTCCAGTCACGTGCCCCCAAAATTGCAAATGGAGATTTGTTACATTTCATTTGCTCCCATCCCTGGGAAGCCATTTGCGATGAGTTCACGTCTCCCAGGAGGCTCTATTCCAATCAAAGTGAAAAGAGAGGAGAGAAAAAAAAAAAAAAGTCACGCTACGCCGGATGACAATGATATCTCAGTGCCGATCGCTGGGTGCTGACTGGCGCTACACGTTTTAATAACAGCCAGCCCATGTGCAGCCGCAAGGCTGAGGCACCGTTGCCAGGCTGAGGGATGCTGAGGCACCGCTCCCAGGCTGAGGGATGCTGAGGCACTGCTCCCAGGCTGAGGGATGCTGAGGTACCACTGCCAGGCTGAGGGATGCTGAGGCACCGCTCCCAGGCTGAGGGATGCTGAGGCACTGCTCCCAGGCTGAGGGATGCTGAGGCACCGCTCCCAGGCTGAGGGATGCTGAGGTACCACTGCCAGGCTGAGGGATGCTGAGGCACTGCTCCCAGGCTGAGGGATGCTGAGGCACTGCTCCCAGGCTGAGGGATGCTGAGGTACCACTGCCAAGCCGAGGGATGCTGAAGTACCGCTCGCAGGCTGAGGGATGCTGAGGCACCGTTGCCAGGCTGAGGGATGTTGAGGTACCGCTCCCAGCCTGAGGGATGCGGAGGCACCATTGCCAGCCTGAGGGATGTTGAGGTACCATTGCCAGGCTGAGGGATGCTGAGGTACCATTCCCAATTTGAGGGATGCTGAGGCACCGTTGCCAGGCTGAGGGATGCTGAAGCACCGTTCCCAGGCTGAGGGATGCTGAGGTACCATTCCCAATTTGAGGGATGCTGAGGCACCGTTCCCAGGCTGAGGGATGCTGAGGTACCACTGCCAGGCTGAGGGATGCTGGTGGGCACACCTCAGCCCAGATCTCGCCCTTGAGCTGGCTCCAGCTGCCGCCTGCTTTGGGATGGACGCTCATCGCCTTGGCTGTTCAGCTTTTCTCTTTCTCCACGAGTAGCACCTTGAGGCTGGACAAATAAAACCAGCGCTTTGATAAATTCAGAGAGGACAGGCTGAGCGGCTGGTTCAAGTTAAGCAATTTTAGTTTTATATTGGCTGTGCTTTACAAACTCTCATTAACCAAGTGTACACACACGCAGAAACCGAAAGCAGAGATGGCTGGCGCTTGGTCGCCCTTTTATTTTTTTTTTAGTTCCCCCTTTTCAAAGAAAATTTTGTTTTCACTTTAGAGCAGTTTTGTGGGCTGTGGTCTGGTGTTATTGATTAGGGGATGTTATTCTGGAGCAGGAAGCTGCCTGACATACTGCCTGCCTGCTGCTAAATTGAAATCTCCTAATCTTTCCAATCCTTTTAAGCACTGGCAAATGAAAAGGCAGCACATTGTGGAAAATCTCCGCTCAAGGGGAAGCAAGGCAAGATCTGCCAGAGCCAGAGTACGAGCTGCCGTGGGTCAGAGGGGACCCGCTGCCTCCGCTCGCTCCCGCTGCCTGGTCGGGGAGGCAGGAGAGGGGTTTGCTCCTTCTGGGATGCCCTTGCTTGGGGCAGCGAGCGTCCCCGGCGTGTTGGATGAAGGATTCAACCGAGGTGCATCGAGCCCTCGTGAGCACGACCTTGCCAAGGGCAGGGGCTGGCGGTGCTGCTGCGGCACTGCAGGATGCTGGTGGCGGGGGGCTGGAGGGCACCCCCCGGGCTGCAGCACGGCTGGCCGTGGCCTCCCAGGCTATTGCACAGGAAAGGGGACTCGATTCTGGTTTGTGGCCGAATTTGAAGCTGGGTAACTGTGTGCTTACTTTTGCTGCAATGTAACAGGGGCTGAAGTTGGGTTAGCGGAGACCCCCGCTCTTCAGCGGGCTTGTTCTCTCATCCATGATTAGCGTATACCACTAATTACATGCTGAAAGCCTGCTGCTGTGCTGCTCAGAGCTGTCGCTGTCTACTGAGTCATGGCAGCAAGCTAACGCGAGGCCTGGATACGAGGACAATGTGCTTTTAGTTAACCCCATCCCATAATAATGGCAGAGCAGGAGGAATCTCCCTGAAACCAGCAGACCTCCTGCAGCACACACTGCTTTCACCCGCAGCCCCGGCGCGGCCCACGTGAGGAGCCGGGTTTCTCCCCAGTGCTGGAGCTGGGTTTCTCCCCGATGCTGGTGGGCGTTTGCAGCACCAGGGCAGCGATTCCCAATTTTTCCCCACCGGTGCTGTGCCCCCAGGGCTCTATGGGGACCAGCCGCCCAAATCCATCAGCGTCTGGGGATGCGGATGGGGATGTGCCGGCTTTGGGGGAGGCAGGGGCTGCCCCCGTGCATCGGGATTTCGGGTCGCTCCGGTTAGGGCACTGCAGGGAGCTGCAGGTACTTCCCTGGCCGCTTTATCACCCTCAGTCCCTGGTTGAAATATTTCCCAATTTTTATTAGGGCAGAGCAATAAGTTGCTTTAACCCCTGGTAGGTGCCGGGGTTTTGCTGACCGATAACCGAATGCATCCTTTGCAGAAGGCGCGTGCGCTGGGGAGATCAGCGCATCTTCACAAAGGGCCACTTTACATTGCACCGGTCTTGGGAGAACGGTGTATCCCCAATTCCATGAGAAATCAAGGATGCCATAAAGCTAAAACCTCAGGAACGCTGTAGTTAATCTCTACACCTTGCTCTCAGCCTGTACGAGGCTGCCCCTGTGCCCCGTCCCGGGAAGGGCTGCTCAAAATGGGTTGAATTTCTGGCTGTTCGGCAGCATCTTCCCTTCCACTCCCGCAAACTTGGCTTTTCCTCCCTGCTCCCAAGTCCATGACCTGCCGTGTGTCCCCAGCCCCACGCGTGTGTCCCCTCCAAGGGGTCCGTGTGCTGGGGCCACCCCGGGGACGCAGGGATGCCAGGATGGGGGAAAACAGGAGCTGCCGGGCACGACTTGGCCCGCTTGTATTTTTAGCGTATGATGCCAGGAAAAGGATAGCGTGTTCATTAACCTGCACAGCCAGGAATAACAATTGCCTTCCATCAAGACCTCATGAATAAGTTGCACCATCTGATTTAGTTATTTATATCCTTCCTGCTGGTAAATTAATTAATGTTTCATTTGCAGCACAGGCAGCCTGTAAGACTGCTTCTCCCTGCTTTGAAAGTGGGCATGTTACAATGTCATCTGTTTTAAAAGGTGTTTTTCCTAGGAAGATGGATGGTAAATAAGGACCGCTCGCCCGCCGGTGATGCTAGGTCACCTCTTGCGCCGTACCGGCAGCGGAGAGGCATGCCGCAGAGAGCCAGGGGCTGTGGGGTATTTGTACAGTGCCAAGGCTCATGTTTATTCTTTCCACTGGTTATTACGCAACGGTCAGGGAGGAAATCACGATCCTGTTGCCGGGACAGGTTTCTGGTCCATCCATCCAGAGGATGGGGATCACGGTGGCAGCTGGCAGCCAGGAGTGCCCAGGGGCCATGGGAGCCCGGGGTGCAAAAGGAGAAAGAAATACATCTATAAACGCCTTCAAGGAAACGGACCGAATGGAAGGGGAATGATTATCTTTATCCTGTGGTCGCAGGCAAACAACACGGCGTCACAAGGAAGGAGGAGCCCGCTGCCGGGAGCCTGGGTAGAGCCGCTGGGATGGGTGAAGGGCTCTGTTGGCCGCGGGGAGGGCTGGGGGCTGCCCAGGGTGGGCAGAGCCACCCCTCCCCTCCCCTTACGGCAGCTGGGGCTGGGCTGCGGGTGCGAGCCAGCCCCGACGGAGCGGGCGGGATAAAATGGCGCCCGGGATCGCGGGGCTGAGGGTGCTCCTGCCAAGGGGGACGCGGGGCCGGGGGCTCGGCCAAGGGCCGGCAGCGCCAGCGGCTCCCTTGGCACCTCATCCCGGTGCTGTCTCCGGGATTTCACACGCCTGCTCCCAATGGCACAACGGGAAACGCCGATGGTGGCACATGACTCCCTTGGGACAAAGATAAGAAGCTGGAAAAACAAACGGCGCTCCCAAGGTCACAGAGGCGCGCGGGGCTCTCCCCGGCACACGGGCTGCTTCCCTTTCTGCTGTCAGAGCAACCACCTGGGGGCTTTACGGTGGATTCAGGCAAAATATTTTTGCTCGTGGAGGGCTGGCAAGCGCTGGCATCCCCCCGGCATGGGTCGCTCCAAGGCTCTACGGAGATGCCCCATCGCCCCACTCCGCTGGCATCCCTCCCAGCTGCCCTGCGCGTGTCCCCGTGCCCGCGGGCAGCGAGCGAGCCGGCAGGGCTGCCCGCGGACGGCAGCGTGCCTCTGCTGTGGTTATTTGCTTACGGCATCCTAATACGACCAATTATTTTTCGACGCAGACAGTTGCGGTTCATTTGCTTCGCCATCAGGCAGGGGCTTGTAGGAGATATTCTGATGCCGGCCATGTTTTAATTTCCTCGAACAGCATGTTTTTTGTGTGCTATGTACAGATAAGCTTGGACCCAGCTATGGGATCCCGGGAGATCCCCATCTTCCCATTAGAGAAGGTGCCCCCAAGCCGGTCTGGTCAGCTGTACCTTCCATGGCAGTGACCCACCCCTCACGGATCCTCCTGTAAGGGACCTCAAGTTCGATGTGCTTCCCAAGACGGAGCTGCGACAAGTCGATGTGGGCTGAGTTTGTTTTTATCCAAGGGCTATCCTTGTTTTTTCCATGCCTCATCCATGGCATTCCCATCCGCAGGAGCTGTGGGCTTGAACTGGGGCGGGTTTGATAGGCGAAGCCCCTCTGCAGCGTGACCCTGCGCACGTGGAGCCGTCGGCAGGGCTCGTTTTCAGAGCAGGGACCCCCTGTAACGCCGCGGCAGCACCAACCCTGGCTGGTGGGGAGAACACCCGGCGACCTCTCACAAACCTCTCCAGCCCCTCCTCGTCCTACAGCCAGGAAACTAGCAGCAAACCCAGAAATGAAGAATACAGGTGAGAACCAGAATGGCAAACCCCGAGTCTTGATTTGGGGGGGGGGGATTTAGCTCTAACCTCCATTGTTTGGGATGCCAAGTCTGATTCATGATGATTGCCCACGCCAGAAGCTGGAGCTGTGCTCTCCACGGCAGCAGTGTCACCTTGGGGTGGGTTTTCCTGTGGCCTCTTATTTTTCGGATGCTTCAAAGAAGGCGACCAGTGACCCCAATACATCCTCTTCTCTAAAGAATTACAAAGATAATGAAGATATTCCTCTCTAGGCCTCCCTTTCTCACCTCAAGTCTCTCCTCAAAACCAGAAGGATGGTCCCAGCCCTTCCCCTGCCAAACCTGGGAACGTCCGTTTTCAAGTCCTGTTTTCATTTATTTATTTTTTGGATGATATCGTCCGTGGGTCTGTCTGTGCAGGGGTGCGGATGCCGCAGAATGCTCGGCTCTTAGCCCCCGTAAACTGTAGCAATAAAGCATGTGCTAGAGAGATGTCACTGGCAGGATTGTTAATGCGTGAGCCTAATGAATATGAATGGTCTCTTCATAAATGTAGCTTTGTGTCATTAAATTCCTTCACACCTCACTGATCATGGAAAGGTTACTCAGAATTAAATGTAAATCACATATTTACTGGTACGAAACAGATCAGTGTGTCGTTTTTTAAAAAACATATAATTTAATAATGGTGCGATCTTCCCCTAGCAAGGCTTGGGTGACGGATTCGCGGCGGTCTCTCGCTCGGGGTTTCGGTGGAAGGTGATACAGATCTCACACGATGGGCAATTTACACCGTTTTCTTTCCAAAACAGTAGACTTCAGTTCTTAATCATGTCAGTGGCCCAGAAATTAAAGGAGTTATTTCACCCATGTCGCTCAATATAATTAAAAGATTAAGGAACGGCTTCTGTTGTGTTATAAATTAAGGGGACGGGGCTGGCTGGGGCGGGCAGCAGCAGGGTCAGGAGCATCGCGGCCGAGAGCGCCGGTCCCCGCTGCTGCCGGAGGGGCGAACATCCCCTACCCCCCCGAATTACACCCCCGAATCAGCGTCCCCGGGCACCTCACAGGACGTTCTCCAAAGACGATGGTACACGCTTACACCCAGTAACGCAGAAAAAAGGCATACCCCTTCTTTTTTTGTTGTTGTAAAAGCGTGGGATTGTGCCAGTTTTCCACGCCCAGCCCGTGCCGTGCCGCCTGTGCCCCCCCAGCCCGCAGCGGGATGTTGTACATGGTGCAGATGCACCTCTGCCCGGCCAGCCCCTGCCCACGGCGCGATGCTGGTCGGCGCAGACAGCTTAGCGCGGGGATCGGGAAAAGCAGGCCATTTTTAAGAAGCTCTGAAGAGCCATCCCAGCTGCCCGCCAGTAAAGCCCCCTAACAGACTGCTTTAAACAGCACTAGCACGTATTAGCTTGTAAGGGAGAGCTGATTAGTAATTAAATGGCTTTTAAAAATAAAACCATTAAGACTAATCCCATCAAAATTGGAGCTTCATCCAAGCAACTCTTATTAATTATTGTCCCATCTTGCAGTTTCCAAAGGCTGGGTTGTCATCAACTCTGTAAATAAATACACATATTTTATGAAATTCTCGTGGCTAGGGGTGTGCTCCTCGTATGAAGGTGGGGAACGTCCCCGGCCACTCAGCAAGGTCCCCATACCCTCCTGCCACAGGGCTGCTGCCAGCAGCGCCGTCCCGCCAGCCGGGGATGCGGACGGGGATGCAGCTGGGGATGGAGATGGGGATGGAGATGGGGATGCAACTGGGGATGCAGTCAGGGATGCAGCTGGGGATGTGGTCTGGGATGCAGCTGGGAATGCGGTTGGGGATGCAGTCGGGGATGCAGCTGGGGATGCGATTGGGGATGCAGCTGGGAATGCAGTTGGGGATGCAGTCAGGGATGCAGCTGGGGATGTGGTCAGGGATGCAGCTGGGAATGCGGTTGGGGATGCAGTCAGGGATGCAGCTGGGGATGTGGTCAGGGATGCAGCTGGGAATGCGGTTGGGGATGCAGTCGGGGATGCAGCTGGGAATGCGGTTGGGGATGCAGTCAGGGATGCAGCTGGGGACGTGGTCGGGGATGCAGCTGGGAATGCGGTTGGGGATGCAGTCGGGGATGCAGCTGGGGATGCAGTCAGGGATGCAGCCAGGGATGCGGCCAGGGATGCAGCCAGGGATGCGGCCAGGGATGCAGCCACGGTGCTGCTGCAGCCACGGGCTTTGGTAGGAGCCTGGGGCAGCTTTCCCGAGCCGATAAACCAGGGGCTGAGCCCTGGCTAATCCCGCCGGAGCGGCTGTCCTCTCTCTGCAGCGAAGGGAGGCGCAGGTTTCAGCCGCAGCACGTCATTATTTCCCTCAAAGTATCAATAATTTCAGGGTTAAAGAAACAAAAGCTCTTTTTTTGCTTGTTTGTATTTTTCCCCTCATCAATACTGGGGCCAGGCAGGCCACTTCCAGACAGTCCCCGGGGCCCACTCAGCTATTAAAGATAGAAATTATATCTTCATAACCCAGGATATTGCTGCTCGCTTATTTATGACTTGCTCCATTTCAAGAATATTTATTCTAGACAGGGAGCCTGATAATTTTCATCCAATCTACTTCTCATAGCTCAGGGCAAAAGAATGGAACAGCTCAATTGAAAGAGCACTTTCCCATTATTGCCAGGTAAGGGCAGAGCAGGCTGATCTCATTTCTGCCCTTGCCTCGCTAGCACCGCTGGATTCAGCTCCTTTTTTTTTCTTTCTTTTTCTTTTCTATTTTTTTCTTTTTTAATTCATCGAGGAATGGCAGCCCACACAACCACTTAAAGGAAGTACTGCATAAATCCCAGTGCAGTAATTACCCATTTGGAAACATGACGCTTTATAGGAGAAAAGGCATCGTGCCAGGATGCTCAGCACGCTACTCCTACTCCAGCTGAAATCCTCCCAGGGCTTGTAGGCAACGGTTAGCGTCTGCAGTCACAGGCTAATAAAACTAAGCCATTACAGCTGGGGCAGGAGAGCTGCAGCCCACAAAGCAGAGAGCTCCCGAGGTGGGAAAAAGCCATTCACGGGTTATGGAGCGGAGGGAGGAACTGAAGGACCTGCAGCCGCATGGGAAACACGCGGGCACCGCCCGTCCCGGCCGGGCTGGCATCTGAACCCCTGCGGGCCGGGGCTGCCTGGGGCCCGGGGCACTGCGGGATGCTGCAGGCACCCAGGGCCACCCCCCAGCGATGTCCCATAAGACGGCAGCGCCCACCTCCCTCCATCCCGCTCCGGCCAGGGAGCACCTTCCTCCACCTGCGCTCCTGCCCGCTGCACGCCTTAAATGTCAAAGCCAATGAAGTGTTGAAAAGGCTTTATTGCTTTTTGTGAAGCCGATTAGGAATATCTTCTGCTAGGTAAAGAGTAATATTGCAATATGAAGGATGGGGGAAGTTGAAGGCAGCCCTGTGTGAATTCCCCACAGAAACCTCTGTTCTTGCAGCCAGAACAGTTATCAAAAAGACAATTTAAGCAGCATTGTGCTCTAACTAGCTGGAGGACAGGGGAGCCGGCCCTGTACAGTAATCTTTCAGCCTGTAGTAAATGAAATTGCAAAAAAATCAGCTTTCCTTCCTGATCTGCAGGGGGTGAAGATGCCAGAAGGAATGGGGTTTTTTTTATAACCATTAGCTCAAGCCAGCTCTCCCTGCCAACGGCGTGAGCTGCCACGGGGCCGGGTGGCCGCCACGCGAGGATGAAGGCAGCTCAGCATCCTCCCTCCTGCTCTCTGCGGCTCGGCCGCCACGCTTCCCAAGCGCCACAGCACCCTGGGAGAGGATGGAGTAAACCCGCAGTGTTCCATCTCTGCGGCTCCTGCCAACCTTACCCATCCCAAAAACCAACCGGGTGCGAAATGGAGAAGAATGCGACTGTGAGATACCAGGTTCAACGACCAAAGGGGCTTCTCGTGCGAGTGGTGCCAGGTGAGACAGGGGAGGTTGTTATGGATTGGGGTGTTTCTGGGAACAGCAGTTTTGGAAAGCCACAGGGCACGTGGGACAAAAGTCACCTTTGAAAAATCTCTGTTTCTAGGGGGAGAAAGGCTTCTGCAGGGCCGTCCCTGCCTTGCCAGCACAAAGCATCGCACGCCGGCACTGCGGGACCTGCCATCGTCCCTCGGATAACTCGCCCAGCCGCCCCGGGTGCCATCCTGTCTGCAGAACGGTGCTGGAAACCAAGGCAGGTTAATGACTCTGGCAGCCAGGGAGGACCTCGGGAAGCATGTGCCAGTCCTCGCTGTTAATGATATTTATTTATGGAGCACCCTGAATTCACCCCGTGCTTTGGAACAGCAGCACGATGGCCAAATCCAGCCCCTGGTGAGGACTGCGGGAAGCAGAGAGCCATTTCCACCGGCTTTGATGGGAGCTGGACCGAGTCCTGCGGCTCTGATGACAATCCCCATGAATTTACGGCAAACGTTGCCATTAGAAAAATGATAGCTTCCCAACTTGAAATTACTTACAGACGCATCGGGGGGAAAATTCCCTCTATTTAGTCCTCGGTCAGGCAAAACTGAAAAAAAACCCTTCTGCAGCTGAAATGCCCAACCCACCCGTGGGACCTGCCGCCCCCAGCCCGCACGGCAGCCACATCGGGGCTCTGTTATCTACCCCCGCAGGAAACAGCTGGGCTGGGGTCAGAAAACGCTGGCGGCGAAGCTGGAGGTCTCACAGGGCAGTTCGAAACCTGGCTCTGGCAGCCCTGGTTCAATCCCGGCACTCTCTGAAGCATCGGAGCTGAGCACGGGGGGGAACGGGGTGATGTGGGTGCTGTCTGTCTGTCTGTGCATCCCAGGGACATAACCAGCCCAATTGTACAACCAGGAGAAGACTTTTAATAGCAAGTATTCCATTGGAGTAATTAATTAGTCAACTGGAGCGAGGTATGTGACGCTAAGTGCCTCTCCAGCAGCCGGGAACATCCCACTCCTCTCTCCCCAGCTCCCGGACGAGGGGAGCCAGGCATCCCTCTGGGTATCCCCCTTTTTAGCAGGGAGAAGTCCCAGGGAACCCGAGACTGGCCTCGGCTCTGGATGGCGAGCATGTGGGGGCTTTTCAGAGTCTGCAGCCCTCTGGCCAGCAAGCAACCGCTGCCATTCCAGCCCTTGCTCTGCCGCTGGTGAAGGCGAGGGACGCGGTTTGCAGGTTTTGCCTGAATTCGCAGGTTCTGCCTGAATTTGCAGGCCCCTCCTCAGGCCCAGCCGTATCATCCCCGCTGCATCCTTTAGAACGAAGAGCTTGGCTTCAAAGGGCAATTTCTCTGGATCTGAGGCAGGAAAATTCCCTCTGTCTGAGACAGCGCTGCAATTTGGGGTACAAACTGCTCCCTGGACCGCTGTGGCCCGTGCTTCTTTATTTTTCTTGCCCGCTGGTTTAAACAGTGGAGAGCCGGAGCCATCAATTCCTGCTGCGGGGCCCAGGGGAAGGCTGGCCACCCCGGCGGCGGGTCATGGCTCACCTGGTTTCCCCGCTCCCCCCGCTGCTTGCTGCCTGCGCTGCTGATTTACGTACAAGGATGATTATTCCGGGCAGGCACGGACGGGCCGTTTATCCTCAATGTGCTGCCGTGGCTGTGCAGATCCGCTGCTCAACCCAGCTCAGCTCGTCTCACTGGCTCAGGCCCTTCAAGATGCGGTGGAGATTCCCTGGGCCAGCTAAATCTCGATCAAAAAGCCTCCTGCATCCCTGGAGATGCAGCGATCCGGTCCTCCCGCCGCTCCCAGCGAAGCCCCGGGCTCCGGCCGTGGGCAGGGGACCCCGCTCGGTCTTTCCTCTCTAACTTCCCCTTACTTGAAAAAATAACATCCAGTTTCAAGGGGAGCAAAGGGGAGTAATTCTTTAATCACACCTGTGCTGCGACAGCGCGTTGGACCGTCTGCGCTCCAGAAAGGGTCCTTTCGGTTTTCCCGGAGTTTTTCTCCAGCTGGTGGAAGCCACAAGAGATCAGGTGGGAAGTGCCTCTTAAGAACGAGAGTGACTGCTTTGGTTTGTGCTTCCTCAGGGAAAGCTGGAAAAGGGCATTTGTTTTCCCAGCAGAAACCTTTGTCCCTGCCCGCTCCCTGCTCCCGGAGCTCGCCCAGCCCAGCCCAGCCCAGCCCGTGCCGACGCTGCTGGGAAGCCCGGCCAGCAGATTCGCTCACGCCTCCTGCAAAGGGAAAGCTCATTATGTTGTTGATCCAGGTATTCTTTATCCAGAATCTCACATTCTTATTAGAGGCGTCAATTAAAACAATAGCAGATCAAAGCGCTCCGAAGCATCTCATTTTGCATGAAGCCTCCTCCCCTCCACGGCCCGGCTTTTGTTCTCGTCCCTTTGAGGGCATCAGCGTCATTATTGCGCCAGCAGCATCCCGGGGCAAGGCGGGCAGGAGGAGAGGAGCGTCCGAGCGCCCCCCTCCAGCTGAAGGAGCCCGACACGGGGGCGGGAGGGTGACCTGTTCCCCTGCGCGCTCCGGGAAAAGCGTTTCCTTCCTCCGGGCAGGTGACTTTTTCCCAGGGGCTGCCTGGGCCGAGCCATCTCTTCCCCTGCTCCAGTCGCTCCCGCAGAGCCGGGCTGTCACGGCTCCTCTCCGCGGCTCGGGCCACGGCCAGGCCCCTCGTCCTCCGTGGCCAGTTTGACAGCCGCCCTGAGAGACTCCATGTTCGTCCTTGACCGGCAATTAGCAAGTGCTCGGTGTGATGGGCGCCTCCTCTGAACTCCTCTGCAGGCTCTTCCAGCTGCCGCTTATTAACGTTTGTGAGCGCAGCTAAAGCAGAGGGCAGCCTGACCCGGGGAAACCGGCAAGCTTTTATTAGCGCGGCAGATAATTACATTTAATAAGGACACTAGCATTTCCCACACCAGATAGCTGAACCATCAATCTTCCCTTTAATAATAAACCCCTCTCCAACTCATTTGCATTCATTGTTCCTTTTGCAACACAACATTACACGCGTTTTATCACCCCGGGATCTAACGCAGCCGTCTCACGCCGTGTGTTGCGGGCGGCGTGCGTGGCCACGGGGATGCTGGTGACCCTGGCCGAGCACGGCCCCGTCCCCACGCCCGGGGAGGGTCGCGGCTGTTTGCCCGGGCAGCCACAACCACCCGAGCACACACATCTTGCAAAACCATAACTCTGTGGCTTTGTGGACGCCGGAGCAATTACTCACCTGGGGCGAACCCGCGCCGCAAGGATTGCCTCTTCCCAGGCGGGTCCTCGCAGGAGGGTGCAGAGGAATGCTTATGAGCATGCACCAGGCAGAACTGATAGGATTTTTAGAACCAGAAGGAAATGCATTTTGTGTGTGTGTGTGTGTGTGTGTGTCGGGAAGCAGTGTGTCTCTCAGGAGATAGGAAAAATAATGTATAAATGAATAACAGCGCAGCAAACATTCATCTTCAAAGCTGAAATTGGAGACTAAAGCTGAGGGTATTATAAATCCTATTTTGCTGCTACTCTACTGTTATTTGGTTTTGCCAGCTCGCACCAGGGCAGATATTTCAGTGCAGTTTTCCCTCCCCAGCACTCCTCGCCACACCGGTGCTCCCCGCGCCTGCCACCGAGGGTGGGCAGCATCCCCGACCGTGGGATGCAGCGGTGGCAGAGGGCACTGCTCTGGCTGGCCTTGAAATGTCTTCTCCTGGCCTGGAGTGCTGGAAAACACCTGTCTTCTGGGTGCAGGGAGGGTGCTGGGCAGGCGTGGGGCTTCTCCCACCTTTCCCACAGAATGGTGAGGAGGGGCTGGCATCACGCCGAGACCTGCAAGGCTTGGTGGGGACTTCCAGTGACCGTTGCCACCCCTGTGCAGCTCAAGCCCAGAAGGATCTAGCGAGATGCTGATTTGTAGCAGAAAAAGGGAATTACAGAGACCCGAAAGCTGCCCCTTTCCTCCCACCCTGTGATCCCATCTGGCCGTCCCCCCCCGCGTGCCCAGACCATCCTCTCCCTGTCCCCGGGCCAGCAGCCGTGGCCAAGCGGCTGGTGCCAAAGCCAGCATGGGAATGACATCATTCCTGACGGGATGGCGGTGCCAGGCAGAGCCGAGGGGAGACCGTCACCTGGTGAGAGGAGCCCGGAGCGCCTGGAACACACGGCGGTGCTGCGAGGGACGAGCAGACCCCCCGCCAGGCGCTGCCCGGCCGTGCCCATCGCCGCCGAGCACCGGCGTGTGCCGATGTGCCCGGGCAGCGCAGGCAGGAGCCGCAGGCAGCGGGGTGCAGCCCGCCCTGCGCGGTCTCCGCCGGGAAGGGGCCCGCAGCCCCCCACCGTGTTTAGTCTGGGCTCAGGGCTTATTATCAGCTCAGCCCCGTCCCCGGCGGCTCGGCACGCCGCTCCCCACGCACCTCCTCTAATCTTCTTTTATTTGACATCCCTGGGATGAAGCAACAGGCCATCCATCAAGAGCCGGTGTTTAGAGTGAGAGGGGATCCGCGGGGCCCCGGGTTTAATTAGGAGCCTGAAGGGCCGGGCTGGCGACGGGCAGCTCCCGCTCTCCGCACGCACAGAGGAGCAACAGCCCGGCCTTATCAGCTCCGTGTGCACTGGCATTTAAAAAATTCCCCGCGCTGTATGTTTATTGCCTGGTTATGCTGAAGGGAAGCAGTCGGTCCCCTGCTCGAACAGCTCGGCCTTCGTTTTCAAGCAGAGCACCCGTCCCACCCCGCAGGATCCGTCCTGGCTGGGGCCGCCCCGGGTGGGAGACCCCCGACGGGGCTGCAGAGCTGAGCCTCGCCTCCCCGTGCCCGAGCTGCCAAAGCTCTCGCCCTCCCGGTGCTTCCCCCTCTGCGCATCGCAACGGCTCCCAGCTCGGCTGCGCGGGGCTGGCCCGGAGCCCCTCGGGCATGGCAGGCGCCAAGCAAAGCCTTTAGCACTTTTTTTTGTTTTGTTTTGTTTTGTTTTCCAAAACACTTCTTCCCTAATTTAAACCATCATCTTTCATCTCGCCTTTTTTTTTTTTTTTTCAACAATGTCTGAACGCTGGGAGCAGAAAGGTCTCTTGACTGAGAGGAATTCTTGACACATTTGGAAAAAAAGCAGGACCCGCCTCCCCCCCCCCCCACCATGCTGCAACTCCTGCTCTGACAGACAGAAAAAACCCGCCACCGCCTCTGAGCGCCGCTCAGAAACCAGCAGGACCCGCCGTCGGCCAAAAAATACAGCAAAACAAGACAACAATGTTCATTCCCAGCCAGTGCAGGGGGGGCTGCAGACTTGGCAGCGTAAGGGAGAGGGTCAGAGCCGGCACCCGGCGTCCCCTCCCGCGGTCCCAGCCTGACGCTGGGCTGGAACCGTGCACCCCGCGGAGCCGCCTTTGCTGACTGTGCTGCCCGTCTCCTACACCGAACGCTTCCATTTTGCAACCCAAAGCCAAGAATTTCTTCGGTTTTCGTACCAGCAGGGATGCCCCTTTGCTCCCGGGTGGGGTCGCGACCACGGGCTGCGCTGCCGTCCCCGGGGAGCGGGCGCCTGCCCCGAGCCCCCCGCCCCAGGGGCGCTCCCGCAGCGAACATCCCTCCCAAACCACTCGGCGCGGCCGCTCCTGAGCTGGCTTTAAATTTAGACACCTGCTCTGGGCGCAGGGTGGGTTTTAGCGCAGCTCGGGCTGGGAAGAGGTGGCCACCGACCGGGGTGACCACGTCCCCCCCGCGCTGGGCGGCGTGAGAAGGCGGCGGGGGTGTGAAAATGAAGCCATGCAGAGGTGAGAGCCGGGGCGGCTGCAGAGCAGGCGGCGTGTGCTGCGCCGACCTGGCAGCGGGCTCCTTGCGCAACTGTTATTTATTTCACATGTCTGAAGATCAGCCCAAAAACCCCGCCGGGAGGCGGGCAGGGCGATGCGTGGCCGCTCCAGCTCCGCAGGGGCCAGGGTGGGTGGCTGGTAGCGCGGGTCCCCGCTCCAGGCGTAGCGCAGGGCAGGCGTCACACGTTTGCGCCCCGGGGAAAGCACGGATTTTCTGTTGGGAAGTGATTTTTCATCCTCATTAGCAAACCGAAGCATCAAAATGAAGTCAAGTTGAAATTACGCTGCAATTGCAGAGGGAAAAAAGTATTCTTTGCTGTCTTGGTTGTATTTCATTGCAGATCCTCGTGCCCAGCCTTGCCAGACCTTGCAAATCCCCTGGCAAGGTCTGACGCTCCCTGGGCCTGGGCAAAACCACCTGCGCTGGGTTGGTAAAATTCCCCAAGGCCCCAGCCACGCAGCACTGCTCTGCCACGGCACGGGTGGGGGGACACCCCCGAGCCCACACACGTCACCGTCGCCCCAGCCCTTTCACCAAAACCTCTGCTGTAAAGGCCAAATTGCTGCGGGCACCTCTGCAGCTGCTGGAAGCCGGGCGGGGGTGCAGGAGCTGAGATGGGTACAGATGGGTGCAGGAGCTGAGACAGCTACAGGAGCTGAGGTGGGTACAGATGGGTGTAGGATCCGAGATGGATGCAGGAGCCGAGACGCATGCTGGAGCCAGACACTGGGTGCAGGAGCCGAGCATGGGTGCAGGAGACAAGAGTGGGTGCAGATGGGTACAGGAGCCGAGATAGGTGCAGGAGCCAAGTGTGGGTGCAGGCACGGAGATGGGTGCAGGAGCCGAGCACTGGGTGCGGATGGGTGCAGGAGCCAAATGATCGGTGCAGGTGGGTGCAAAAGGGTGCAGGAGCCGAGACAGGTGCAGGAGCTGAGCACTGGGTGTGGATGGGTGCAGGAGCCAAATGATCAGTGCAGGTGGGTGCAAAAGGGTGCAGGAGCCGAGACAGGTGCAGGAGCTGAGCACTAGGTGTGGATGGGTGCAGGAGCCAAATGATCAGTGCAGATGGGTGCAGGAGCCGAGATGGGTGCATGCAGGACATGAGCACCAGGTACGGGTGGATGCTGGAGCCAGGATGGGTGCAAGAGCTGAGCACCACGTGTGGATAGATGCTGGAGCCAAGATAGGTGCAAGAGCCAAGGTGGGTGCCAATGGGTGCAGGAGCCGAGAACCAGGTGCAGATGGGTGCTGGAGCCAAGAAGGGTGCAGGGAGCCAATAACCAGGTGTAGATGGATGCTGGAGCCAAGATGGGTGCAGGATTTGAGCACTGGGTGTGGATGGATGCTGGAGCCAAGAAGGGTGCAGGAGCCAAGCGCCGGGTGCAGATGGGTGCACTTGTCCCCTTGCAAATCCATCCAAGCCCACCCTGATCCATCCACATCTGGCTGCAGGCTGCAGACCCCGGGAAGCGGGGGATCTTTCCACGCAGCACAGCAAATGTCGTCGGCAGCGTAAGTATTTCCAGATTGGAAGCTCCAGCAGGCGGAATCAGCCTTCCCCTTGTCATGTTTGCAGTCAGGTTTTACATATGGGTATCCACGGCTCTTTTTTTTTTCCTTCCTCCGAAGACGACTTCCAAAGCAAGTGATTTGCACCATATGCTTCTAACGCTCCTATCGCATACCGCCCTTTAATGAAAATACAAGCAGAGGGAGAGGAGTCATCCGCCCGCTAGCTCGCAGGATGGGAAGGAACAGCAGAAATCATCTTGCAATAGCTGCTCGGTAAAAACCCTGCAGAAATCCATGTGCTGGAATTTATTTATTTCTTTTTATCTCCTGTGAGGAATGATAAAACGCAACTTGGCAGAAGTCACCTTTGACACGTGTTATCTCTCTAATATCTCGATCCGATAATCCTCACCTAAGCTTGGTGCTTTACACCACCCGGGGACTGGGCTGCGGCACAGCTCTTCGCCAGCCCCTTCCCTTTCCACCCGCAGCACGTGGGCTGTAGGATTTCTCCTCGATCACGTCGCCCCTCAGCCACCAGTCCAGAAATATTTGTGTAAGAGCCCTTCCCCCCCCCAAGCCCTGCTGACGTTACATTTTCTGCAGCGTAGCAGGCGGCTTTTTTCAAACTTTTTAATTCCGTTCATTAATCATTTAGAGAAATGTGCAATTACTCGAGTCCAATTACAGAAAATGTGCAACTACTTGAGTCCCATTATACGCCTGTACGAAATGCCAAGAACTTGATTAGAGTAAAACCACCGCCAGCCCCATATACTTTAAAAGAAAATATTGTGTGTTATCCTAGCGGGTGAAAAGAAATCACAATTTATTTACGCACAAATGTGTCTAACCCTCGCTGACAATATGGGAAATCTTTCCTATCGGCCGTAACGCGATTCCAGCGTTCCCTTAAGGAAGAGATGTCTCTCCCTTAATTAAAACAATGCCTGAACTCGCTGTAACCTCCTGATTTCATAGCGGGGATCTGCTCTGATTTTTCCAGAGGGTTTATAATTACCCCACAAGCTGATGTCTGGCCCGGCGCTGGGCTGCTTGTTTTCCGTCAGCGCCTGGAGCCGCCGGCCGGGGCAGGCGAGGAGCCGGGGGGATCCTGGATCCTGTTTTCCGCCTCCCAGCCCCGGCTTTCGGCCCTGAAGATGCAACCGGGGCCGGGAAACGCTGCGCCGCTCTCCGACAGCTCCTGCGGGACGTGGCCTCTCTAATCTTTGCAACCAATTGGCTTTATTCGGTAATCCGTAATTACACGAACTGTCTCCTATGCAAATCATAAACGTCTCAATCAATCAGCGGGAGCAGCCGTGGACGGCCGGGCTGCGCCGGGCGAGCGAGCTCGCGGGAGGATTTCTGCCACATGTGGCTTCTAAACTCCGCTATTTAGGTCAGCATCTCCTGCGTGCTGTCTGGGGGAGCGATAGGTATTACTGCTTATTAGGGATTAAGCCGAGATTTACGGGTCTTTCTTAGCGTGTAGCTGTGCGGACGTGGACGCTCGTACGAGCCCGACTACCAAAGTCTGAGATTCTCACGGAGAATCTCGAGCTAAGGGGCTTAGGGAGGGGAATTAATTTACTGGGACTCCGTAGCTCGTCCAGGATAAAAATCTCTTATAAAAGTATAATTTTCTTCTTGTTATTCGTGATTACAAAATAATAAGATTGTTTAAAAAGCCAATAGAATGGATGTCAATATTGGCAGGAGATGTAATTGCAAAGCGCGTGCCAGCCTTCCGTGGCTTTTCTTAATTTTAATTAGGATAAAATTTACTAATCTTACAGGGTTTGCAGAATTAGGTTTGCCAAGAGGCCATCAATTGATCTGGATGATATTGGCTGCCTTTTAAGAGCCCCTTGCTAACTGCTATGTAAAGCCTGGGCTTTTAGCTCCTTTCTCAGATCATCTCCGCAGTTTTTTTGGCATGTCAAAAGGCCAGATGTTTTTTATTTGAGAGCAAATTGACACGTTAAATTACATTGTGCAAACAGTAAAGCCAGCCATGAGTAAACAGGCGACGAGGATTCATTGAATTTTATGGGTCGCAATAATGTTTATGTAATTTAACAAATTTATGCTTCGTGTCAGCTTTACCGCAAGAGTTATTCATTCCAAAAGGAAAAACAACTTACGTTACAGCCCCCATATTATTCTGCCTGGGAGCCAATCAAAAGCAAAACAAGCTTTAACATGACAATTGCATAGGGGCATGCGTGTGACTGCACACGATAACATACATCGTGTAAGTTAAACATAGTCTGCGGAGATGGCCCGATTTGTGGTTTTTTAATTCTAATTTGATTACTTTTCTATCATCCAGCCAGAATGCAAACAATGGGGGAGACTTCTGCCGCGCCAAGTATTGCTCCAGCGTTGGCGATACAGATCCAGGCTCCGTGCGGCGCTTTCAGAAGGTCATGTTGATTTTTACCATAATGCGTTTTCCAGGTCCCTGGGAACCTACAGCAGATTTAGCAGGAATCCTCTATGAATCAGGCTGTCTTCACTCTCCAGTGAAGTGTATACCTAGCCCGAATTTCGCTGGCAATGAACCGTGCATTAATATTACAAACTCTTCTGGCTATTTAAATGCAAAATCACATCAGACTGCGGGGCGGGCGGGCGGCGCGGAGCAGGCTCGCTCTGCGCTGGCAGGCTTTATCACATCAGTCTCATTAATGCAGTTTAACACCTTGTGTGCTCGGGGACGCGCGGGGCGGCTCGGAGAAAGGTCACAGCGTGGTGGAGCAGCGGGACCACGCTCCCGCGGGACAGGGCTGCCAGGGACCGGGACAGGCTGCCAGCCCCGCGCGGGTTAAAGGAGGGAAGTTCTCTTTTTTTAGAGCAATGAGGCGTGCTAAGCTAATCAGACCTCCAGACTGGCATCGATGACAAATGGCTTTCCACCAACATGCAGCAATTATCAATCGCAGCCGCCGCTGGAGGGGCTGGATCCTCTCGCTCCGACGGGAGAGCATGCGGCGATATTTGCTGGCAGCTCCAAGAGAAACCCTGGAGAGCAAAGGCATCTTCCCACACGCAGGGGGTCCAGCCCTGGCCTCGCTGGAGCCCTCCCAGCTGTGATGGCCACCAGGGATGGTCTGCAGCCCCCCGCCTGCCCACCCCTGGCATGGCGAGCCGGGGGCTCTGCTGCCCGGGGGGTCGTCTGCAATGGAGTTCCCCCAGGGACGAGGAGTGCTCAGGGGACCTGGGGCCAGCAGGAGGTCCAGGGCCCCAAGCCCAGTCTGTGGAGAGATCTCCAGCTTGCCCTGCTTATAACGTTGCCTCAAACACAGCGGATGTAGAGCAAGCCAGCTCCGGGTTGGGAGCAGGCCCCACCAGACAAGCCGGAAAAAGCGTCCCAGAGGATTTTGCACCCTGCAAAGTATTGACAGAGTTTCGAACAGAAACGGTGAAGAGCCACTGGCCGGGTGAAAGCGATCCCAGGCGGAGAAGAGCCGTCTCTCCTGGCACGTTTCCCCACGGAAAGGGCTCGGTTTGAGCTCACATGGCTCTGAGCGGCTGCGGGATGCTGCTGCAGAAAGATGCTGCGACAGGCAGTGACAGCAGCCCCGAGCCCTGAGCAGTCCCGGTCCCCAGCGCCCGGGCAGGGGGGTGCAGCCCGTGTCCCCCAAGCCACCGCGGGGCTCGGTGGGGATGGCTGGGAAGAAACCAAGGTGATGCGGAGGTGATTCTCCCCCTCCACTCCACTCTCGTGAGACCCCACCTGGAGCACTGCGTCCAGTTCTGGAGCCCCTACCACAAGAGAGAGATGGACGTGCTGGAACGTGTCCAGAGAGGGGCCACGAGGATGATCAGAGGGCTGGAGCACCTCTCCTATGAGGACAGACTGAGGGAGTTGGGGTCGTTCAGTCTGGAGAAAAGAAGGCTCCGAGGAGACCTTCTAGTGGCCTACCAGTATCTTACGGGGGCTACAAGAAAGCTGGGGAGGGACTTTTTAGGATGTTGGGTAATGGTAGGACTAGAGGGAATGGATTAAAACTAGAGATGGGTCGATTCAGGCTGGACGTTAGGAAGAAGTTCTTCACCATGAGGGTGGTGAGACACTGGCACAGGTTGCCCAGGGAGGTGGTGGAAGCCCCATCCCTGGAAGTTTGTAAGGCCAGGCTGGATGGGGCTCTGAGCAACCTGATCTAGTGGGAGGTGTCCCTGCCTGTGGCAGGGGGGTTGGAACTGGATGATCTTTAAGGTCCCTTCCAACCCTAACAATTCTGTGATTCTATGCTGGATGGTCACAGGATACTCGTCCCCCATCCCCTGCCCTGCTGGACCTCATGGGTCAGTCCTACCTGAGAAAACGCTGCAGGTCGCGGTGCTGCAGGGTGTTCACCTCCCGTGTGAAGGCAGCCCAAGGACCTCCAGCGGCTCCCCCATGCTTTGTTTTCCCCCATAGCAAGGTGGTGCCTCTGGGCTGCCCCAAAACCCCCAGAGGGGATGCTGGGGGAAGCTGAGATTTTCTTGGTTTAAGAAAAAGAAGCACCATCCGCCAAATCGATGTTGGTCGTGTTGTGAATTCCTGGCCTGGCTCCTCTCCGCTCAGGGCACCGGGGACGGTCCCAGCAGCCACCAGCGCTGCCTGCGGGACGGGCCCTCGGCGGCAGGGCACGGGGCTGCAACGGATTCCTGGCTCTAAATGGCATTGAACACAGTCTGGAAGGAGATCTGTACACAGGACGTGAAGGGGGAACTCGGGGTTATTGCTGTCAATATAATTAATTTCAAGCTAATTTGAGCATCTGATTAAGTTTAGCATTACCATAAAAACTAAACTGCTATTTAAAACTGGAGAGGGGTTTATTAAATAATAAGTGCTGGAATGCAACAAAAAGCAAAATGAAGGTAATAAAGTCACTTAAAGTAATAAAATTAAGTGAATGATAGAGATATCCTTTCCTTTACCCTTCCACGGGATAGACATCTTCCTTCCTCAGCTGTATTTTCCACACAGGCTCCCGAAATTCTTATGGGTCTTTCTAAATCTTCATAGAAACAAAATACATGAAAAAAAAAAGGTCAATACAATATTTTTTTCTTTGGAAAAGGAGGAGAAAACACCAAGGAGAGGTAGCTGTTCACCGAGCACATCACCTTGGAGGAGCTGTGTGCTTGCACAAGGTCATGGGCAGCGCAGCCGGCTGGGAACGCCGCCGGGGGCAGGAGCACGGCTGGGAGAGAGGGATCCCCCCCGCAGGGTGCTGGTTTGGGGTGCTTCCTTCATTGCCTTCCTGCATGTAATAAAACATTAGTCCGGTCAGACAACTGGTGGTGAAAACCCTACGGGGTTTCTACTACTGTGCCAGAGCCGGCCGAGACAACTTACCCTTCTCCTCCGGTTCATGTGTCATCCAGAGAAAACACTTATTTACTCTGAAGGCCACAGAAGCCTTAAAATACAAAGCCCAAGATAACGCTGATAGGATCACACAGACATCCAAATTAATTTATACTGCTGTCCTAAGCAGAACTGACTCATTGATAGCGGAGGAGCACTGTCCCTCGGTTAAACAAGGACTTCGGCAGGGATGCCGTGGCGATGGGTCACGGCGGAGGATGAGCTGGTGCCCACTGGCCCCTCTCCATCCCCTGCTCCCGGAGCCCTGGGCACTGTCTCGGGATAGGGATGGCGAAGGAAAACAAAGGAGGTGATCAGCTGAAATTTCCAAATCTCCTTTACTGGCAAAAACGGTCCCAAGGGAATAGGGATGTCCTGAGCCAGAGCTCGGGGAGGAGGGTGTGAAAAGCCCTGGAAACACAGGGGGGAGGGTGACCTGGGTGGCCTTGCACCTCTCCAGAGCATGGCCTGGAGTCTGGGGAGCAGGGCAAGGGGAGCTGGGGTTTCCTTCCGCACCTGGAGAGGGACCTGAAGCCGTGACATGGCCCCGAAGGGCAAATGGCAGCTCAGTAGCTCAATAGAGACGGCCCTTGGACACCCCGCTTCGGCCATGGGACGTGGTTTAGCAGCAGCGCGGCAGTGTTGGGTTAACGCTTGGACTTGATGATCTTAAAGGTCTCTTCCAGCCATAACGGTTCCACGATTCTAACCACATCAAACCCATGAGAACATCGGTACAAAGGGCAAACAGTGAAACCCTGCAAACAGCGGGGCTGTGAGCATCCAGAAACGGCCTCGCACGCAGGGCACCCCCACGTTGCATCAAGACATCTTCTACGAGAATTCAGCCAAAGCTGGTGACCAGACCCAAAGGAGACGCCCGCTGACACTCATCCCAATTTTATGCAGTTTCAGCAAATATTGAATGCCATCCTCAGCCCCAACTTCCCCTCCTAAGATTCCCATTCGGCACCGGCGTTTGCTGGTAGCTTCTATTGCAAGGCTGAGCACTATTTAGATTATAAAATATAACCGCGGGCTGTTTCCTTAATTGATTTCTTTTGTTTCATTCTATTCCTCAAAGATTTGTCAACATTAATTTTTATATGCTTAACACTTTGCAAATTCTGGCCAACTTTTTAAAATTAATGAGTTGAGATGGAGATTGAATACCTTCCCTCCCCTACAACTGCAGCGGGGAACTAACACAGGATGATAGTAAGGCATGTTATCAGCATTTAATTTGTAAAATTGGAGTTATTAAAAAGTGAATCTGCCAGCAGCCGTTGGCAGATATATTAATGCTGCTGAGCGGTTTTCTTGCTATTATTCTAGATGAGGTCTTCCTGTTTGCATTTCACAACCCAAAAAGCACCACATTTCCCACAACAACATGATTTCGGCTGAAATTAGAAGATTCGTGGGTTTCCCAGGGTCCAAGACAACAAATCAGCAACAACATTCATAGTAAATTCCTGGGGGAAAGTAATTTCTTTAATACGGAGAACTCCTAAGGGCCGTGCCCTTCGACGACGTACCACGTGTCAGCCCGTGATAAAGCATCAGCAACTAAAACGACCAGAACCGGTGCCAAATCCTCCTCAGAGCCTCCTCCCAAAGAATACAGCGGTTTGATGTTAGGAGCATATCGTGTGTTTATAAGACGCACTCCGAAAATACATTTTTGAGATAGCTTATATTAAAGTGCAATTACAGGTTAAGTAACAAACTGGCGTATTGCCTAATACAGAGAAACACGCTGTGACAATCAGATAATGCCGGAATTAAACAAGATGGCAACAGCTACTGCGAAAGGAGTTGGAGCGAGGAGCCCGCTGCTGCCAGTGATGCCTTCAGCCCGGGGAAGGCGGATGGGGCTGGTGGGGCTCTGACGACACCCAGCCCCCCAGACTCAAAACAAAGAGGATCTTCGAAACCCTACACCAAATAATACGGTATAATATCCAGAAAAAAAGGCTCCGTCAAGCCCAAGCTCTTGTGCAGCCGAGAGATCCCGGCTGTCACCAAGGAAACCGGAGATTGTCGGAGCGATCTCCAGCCCCGGCTGCCTGTCGTTCCCTCCAGGGACGGGTGTTTTAGCAGTCGAGTGGCACTCCACCAGTCTCCGATGCCTTCTCCTTGAGACAGGGACGCCACTCCATCCCCAGCACGCGCGGTAGGACGCTTGTGAGAGGCTCCTCCGCAGCAGCTTTCCACCTTCTCGCTGGGAGCCCGCTGCGACTTAGTCCCAGCACTTCACCCTCTGGCTTTGCACGCACAGCGATGGGTATGAAGGAGCTGTTGTCGCTCAGGAGGGAGCTCCAAGGGCCATGGCGGGGACTCCTGTGCAGAGATTTCTGCCCAGCGACGCGCACGCAGTGCTGGAGAGGGACAGATGAAGGCCTCGGTGCCGTGGTGTGGACCCGAGGTTGCTCACACCTTGAGGTCTGCATCTGCTCCGGTCCCTCCCGCACTGAAGGGAACTGGGAAAGGTGACAACTGCACAGCGGCTGCCCTGCCTGGCTTGCACCGGGGTGCAGGCAGGGACAGCAAATCCATGGGGGTGACAGGGAGAGCCAACGGGATGGGGCAGGACTTCCCAGCCTGGAAAAGAGACGAGCGGAGGGTTATGAAGGAGGTCTCCAAAGCTCTGGGTGTATGCAGAGAGATGGCAGAGATGAGCAATTAACCCGTGATGGCAAACGGGGACATCTCCCCACCTCATCCTGAAAGGTGTAACTCTACTTCTTCACCCTCAAGGTGGAAACTCATAACGGCTGGGGCCGCACAGCCACCGTTCTCCTCCGCGGTGCTTCACCTCCTCTTCCTGCAGAAAGATCAGCAAAAATACAGACTCTTGCGGGTCCTGCAGTGGCTTTAGCATCACCGAGGACCAACGGGACCACCTAGTCCATCTCTCGCATCGCACAGGACCTTTACCCAGGGCTCACCCTCGGGGTGTGGAAAACCTCCCATTCCAGGTTCCGGAAGGTTTGGAAAGCTACAGAGGGGAACGGCTTGAGGAGCCTCCGCAGGCTCAGGAGATGTTCCCAGTGTTTCAGCCCCCGTCCCCGTCAAATTCCCTGCGAAACCACTCCAACGGGGGCGAGCAGGGGATGGGGGTGAGGAGCAGTTCTGCCGGCTCCTTCCACTGCCACCAGAGCCGCCAGCAACGTGCCGCTCTCGCCTGCGCCATAATTGCATTTCTCCGCTCCCATTTTGGAAACAACAGGGAAGTTAGCAAAAGCAGAATACTTAAGCACAGCTAGTTCTCGGCGATATAATTCTCTTTAATCTTTTAAGCATTTGACAGTATTTGCTTGAAAGAAGGAGCAACAAGTACATAATTATTGCACTAATTAAGCTGCCAAAACACAAGCATGCTGCAAGAGCACCTTTGAAACAGTGAGCTCTCGATTCATTAGCATCTGCTGTAAGCTTATTAATCACCTAACAGGCAATTAGCAAGCTGTTACTGTTTGAGACTAGTATGTAAATAAATTCTTGGGTTAATTTCTTCCTCTGATAATAAAGAAAACATTATGAAAATTAGCTAAGCGACAATGTAAATGATCTTGACTGTTAATTATATGATGGTGTTACATATGCGGCCGCCGTACACCAGATAAGGGATGCACCTCTCGCTTTGCGTACTGTTTTAAAAATAAAATTGTTGACATAGGTAATAGGGAAGCTTTCAGCATTGGAGTCACAGATGTTTGCCTTTAGCTAACCAAAGCGAACTGCCGAACGACTGACACTGCAAAATTAGCAACGGGCTTGATTTGCAGCGATGGCCAGCGCGGCGGTGCCTTGCGCAGAGCCCTGCCTGCGGCTCTCCGGCGGGGCGGGGGGGCTCGAGCCCTCTGCCCCCTGCCTGCGGGTCCACAGATCCCCCCAAAACCATCCGTGTGGGCCCGGCGTCCTGAGCAGCCCTTCCCTGCTGCGGCTGGGTTCATGGCTGACGGCCGCGATTGACGGCCGTGTGGCAGAGGTACACACAGGCAGAGGTGCAGGCAGAGGTGCAGGCAGGCAGAGATGGAGGCAGAGATGCAGGCAGAGTTGTGGGCAGAGGTGCAGGCAGGCAGAGGTGTGGGCAGGCAGAGATGTAGGCAGAGATGCAGGCAGGCAGAGGTGTGGGCAGAGGTGCAGGCAGGCAGAGGTGTGGGCAGGCAGAGCTGTAGGCAGAGATGCAAGCAGGCAGAAGTACAGGCAGGCAGAGGTACAGGCAGAGGTGCAGGCAAAGGTGCAGGCAGGCAGAGGTGCGGGCAGGCAGAGGCGTGGGCAGGCAGGCAGGCATGCCGTGGGTGCAGGGGTGCTCACGGCTGGGTGGCTGCACCGTATGGTGGCCCAGCTGGCCCTGGGGCTGGACACCCAGCACTCCATGCAGATGAAAATTAATAACACGAACGCGAAGCCCTGCCTGCCCAGCACTGACCACCACTGCGGCGAGGAGGACAGACGCCTATTCACCCTCTTTCCCAGCAGGAGGACGTCGTTTTGTGGCCCAGACAAGACGATTTGCCTGTGAGGCCGTTGATTATCTCTGCAAGCCCAGGCTGATGGCGTTGATCTATTATTCATGATTTCCTTGGCCAATGCGTTGTAAGTCTTTCCTTTCACGTGGCACCACCCGCCGCAGGGCGCTCTACCCTTGGTCACTCACAGAAAAAAATAATCCTGCGGCAGAGGTCGGGCAAAACGGGGCAATTACTGCCGTGCTGATGGACCGTGCAAGCCGTCAGCAGAGGCACCGAGCCCCTGCCAGGGAGCCCTGCCCCAGGCACAGAGCCCAGGGGGACGCGGGCAGTGGGCACTGCCCCGTGCCAATGCCCCAGCGCCCTCCCCTCGCTCCGTGCCGCCCCACAGACCGAACCCCCGCGGCCACACCGTGCTGCGGGGGGGCCAGGAAGGACATTTCCCCGACTGTCACCTTCCATTGACAAAACCCTGTTCTGCTACAAGCTTGGCTTTACAGCTTTCTCTCCCCCAAAAAAACCTCCCAGCTCCTTTAAGCATGCTCCAGCGAAGCAGAAAACTAATTACAGTGAACTGCGCGCCTGTTCGAGTGAGGAATTACCAGCAGCAGAGGTTACTTAATAATCTTATTAATTTAAACTATTTTATCACCATCTTTTGCCCCATAATTATGCGTACAAAATGCACACAGAATATTTCACAATTAAAAGCATGGAACAAAAGATGAAGATGAAGGGCGAGATGAGGCGCTTTGGTGCAGCTCCAAAGAGGAGCGCCGCAGCCCGTGGGCAGCCCTGGCACCGCTGCCCGCTCCCTGCCCGCTCCCCGCTGCTCCCCGCCGGGCTCACTGGGTGCCGTCACCTCTGAGCAACGCACCGACACCGAAACGCGTCCCCCACCTCTGCAGAGAGCACTTTGCTGCACTTTGCTGGATAACATGGAGATGCCCGGGGCAGGCAGCAGCATCCTGGCAGGGCCACCGAGCCTCGGTGGTGGCATGTGTTGAGTCACCGCCGCTTGCCAAAGAGGTGATGCTCCGTGGCTGCCATGGCCCGGCACAGCGCGATGGTGAAGAGCACACCGAGAAGCGTGCAAACCTGTCGGGAGGAGGAATTACAGGCTGAGAGAGCTGGGGGGGTTCAGCCTGGAGAAGAGAAGGCTCCGGGGAGACCTTCCAGCCCCTTCCAGTCCCTAAAGGGGCTCCAGGAAAGCTGGGGAGGGACTCTGGAGCAGGGAGGGGAGCCGTGGGACGAGGGGGAAGGGTTTTACACTGGAAGAGGGGAGACTGAGATGAGATATTGGGAAGAAATTCTTGGCTGGGAGGGCGCTGAGCCCCTGGCCCAGGTTGCCCAGAGAAGCTGTGGCTGCCCCATCCCTGGAGGGGTTCAAGGCCAGGTTGGACGGGGCTTGGAGCAACCTGGGCTGGTGGGAGGTGTCCCTGCCCAGGGCAGGGAGGTGGAAGTAGGTGATTTTTAAGGTCCCTTCCAACCCAAACCACTCTGTGATTCTATGATTCTATAATTGACAGCACCAAGCGCGCAGCCAGCCCTGGTGTCGCAGCTCAGGGAGGTCTCTCAGCCCCTCACTCGAGCTGCTCTGGGTCTGCTTGCACCTACTGCTTTTTAGCAAAGAAAACTATTTCTTACCCCCCCTGGTTATTTCTTTTTTCTGGACATTTTGAAGGCAGGCAGGACTTCACCCCTCACTCACCCAGAGGCACCCACCTCGCTCCTGGCCCTGGGTCTTGCCCCCAGCCGGGGCAGCACCCACGTTCCCCTGCCGGGTTTGGTCCTGCAAATGTCCCAGAGTGTTTGCACCCATCCGTTGCCACGAGTCGCCCCTGGGCCAGCCTGCTGGTGTTTCTCCCACTCTTGGATCCTGAAGGACAAAAAAAAATCCAAATGTATTGATTTCTGAGCGTCCTTTAACTTGAAAACAAAAGCCATGAGAAGCCTGGATCCAGAATATCATTTTCCATTTCCAGAAGCGAGCGCTGGAGCTTTACAACAACTGCACGAAACCAAGACGACAAGGAGAGAATGGCTTGTAAATGGCTTTTTAGTACAAACTGTGTTTCAGTTTTATGGGTGACGGCTGGAGATCCCTTTAGAGTGATGTGCTAAGAGGTTATTTTGGATCCAGCTTAGACACTGCAGCAGTTTGGCCCATTAAAAAGTAAATTTTTCATGTCAAGAAACAATCTCTTGCAGATGGAGTGCTCATCTGTGAAAAAGGAAAAAAAAAAATAAATAAAAATAACTAGGTCAGGGAAGCAGCGTGTGGCTGGGCGCGCTGGCAGCGCCGGCTCCTCGGGAGGCTCTTTGGGTCCTGCCTGGGTCCCTTCCCCAGGTCCCGGGCTCGGAGCGAAGCCGGTGCAGAGCCGCCTTTGGCCGCGGTTCCCAGCGGCCGCCTTCCCCCGGGGGGACCCCGCTGGCAGCCGCCGCGGCCACCGCTCCCAGCCCGCCGCAAGTGCAAACCATTTGTGGTTGTTCAGCCTGAATCGCAGCGAGGGCTCGCTCTCCCACTAGCAATTTAGCTGGCTGCATCCCGCTGCCGCGTTAGACACCAGATGTTTGCGGAAGGGCCCAGGGACAGATGCGCCTTCAGCCTCGACTGAAACCAAAAAAAGTTGCCATTTGCCTCCATAAATCTCATCTTTCCTTGGTTTGATTTGATCCCAGACAGCTCTTCTCTGGCCGTTTGTGGGTTTTGCTTGGTTTTTCCCTCTGTTCAAACACAGATAATGGCAGCGGGTGCTCCGAGCAGGGTGCCGCCGGCATCCCCAGACATCACCTGCATTAAAGAGATACAGCGTGTGGCAGCAAATGCCGTCTGCTCTGAATTCGCCTTAACTGAAATAACACATTTAAATAAAAAAGCCCTCATAAACCTGGCATTGTTTTTTTTACAGCCATTGCTACTGAAATTTTAATTCCGGACAATGCCAGTGAAGAGCCGTGGCCGTCGTAATCAAATCAATCGGCAGTTGTAATCAAAAGCAAAACTCAACACCTGAAACTGTCCGCTGAAAATATAATTACTTTATATTTTTTTTAATGAAAATTCCGGACTTTTTTTTTTTCTTTTTCAAAAGGAAAAGCTTTCCTTTTGCACGACGCCTCTCTCTCTCTCTCTCTCTCCAGATGAGCCGCCGCAGACCCAGCACCCACCAGCTCTCCCTCTCGCGTGCCAACGAAACCCTCCCTCGCAGTTCCGTTGCCTGCACACCCTGTGATACCGTGCCCAAAGGCACCCAGGAAAACCAGAGGGCACGGCAGAGCCGAGCGCGGTGCCGGGTGCCCAGCCGAGGACAGGGCAGCCCTGGCAGGGCCACGAGCTCCCGGCCTGCCCGGCTGCTGCTGCAAACCAGCGGGTTTTAATGAGACTCCTATTGCAGAGGCGGGAGGCCTGGGCAGGAGATG
This sequence comes from Larus michahellis, assembly GCF_964199755.1. Lineage (NCBI taxonomy): Eukaryota > Metazoa > Chordata > Aves > Charadriiformes > Laridae > Larus > Larus michahellis. Next base: position 1,226,667 of record NC_133904.1, on the reverse strand, counting down.
TCAGAGCCGCAGGTCAAATGCCCAACACCGGGGTACAAACCAGGAAGGACTAACGGTGCCTTCATCCTCATCCCTGCTCATCCTCGAGGGTGGGCAGCTCCTCCGACTGGCTCCCCCGCTGCAGCTTTGGGGAGGAAAAGCAGGGAACCTGCTACGAACCCGCGGGGAGGAGGAGGAGGAGGAGGAGGAGGCAGAGGAGGACCAGGGGGGTTGGTGCTCGCGTTCGCCAGAGGGGTTGTTCCAGCACAGCATCCTTTTTGTACATACCGGCTCTCCGGGCAGGGATGCGATGAGCCGACCCGCCGTTCCCCAGGGCCACGTGCGCCCCTGTGCTAACAAAACGTCCCCATGTCCCCAGGGACCCCCTCGTCGCTGCAGCCAGAGACTGGGACGTACTGGGGAGTGGGTGAAATGCCGGTGGGGAGGCAGCAGCCCGGAGGACAGGGGAAGAAAAGGGCTTAATGGATGGATTCGCCAGCATTTCCAGAAACACCAGAGCATCCATAACTGTGATAAAGTTGTTACGCAGCACCGGGAGTAGCATGGAAGTGTCGGTCACGGCGGTGCGGAGCTGTGCCCTGCTCCGTGCCCCTGGGCGCATCCAGCGGAAGCGAAGGGCAGGGGGCAGGGTGCTGGTGAGCCGGTCTCCTGCTGCTCGGGAAAGAAACATGCTTTTCAGATGGGAGATTTCTTTTCTTTTGGGGTTTTTTAAATAAAACCCCCTTGGTAGCACACCCCAAAAGAAGGCCAAAGCCAGCGAACAGCCTGGTGGAACACCTCATGTTCCTAACAAAGCCTGGAGCAAAGCTCAGCTGACGGGCTCAGCGCTTTCGTGGTCGGGCCCCCAGCCCTCCTGCCTTCTAAACCAGTCGCACAAGGGAACATTCCCCATCCAACACAATTTGAAGTTCCTCACATGCAGGACTTGGGTTTCAGTAGCTTTGGGGTTCAGCAAATATACACCCTGGGCTGAGATGTAGCGTTTTGGAAGCCCACATCGATGCTGACCGGCTCCTCAGCATTTTACACATGAATTTTTTTGCTGTCCACTGGGGCCTTAATTTCAAGCAAGTTTACATGGGATAGCCCCACCGTAGCCTGTCAAAGGACTAACGCGACCCCTCCGTTCTCCGTGCACTTGGGTGCCAGCAAGGACACGGGGGCCGTGGGTGCTGGGAGAGGGAAGGGCCCGCAGGCGGGCACGGGGAGCTCGCGCTTTGGCAGCCCCATCCTGCTCCTTTGTGCCCCCCCGCAAAGCTAAGATAGGACTTTGTAGATCTCACTTCATTGCGAAAGTCATTCCAGAAATGAACGGAAATTTTCCAACACCATATAAAAAGCTGAGGTTCAATCTTCTGAGGTATTGTCATTACCTGTTATTACTATCATCTCTTCTAATTATTACTAAATGTGAAGTCAAACTTGCAGTGAAATGTTTGCGTTAACCCGAGACGAATTGGAGGGCATTTTCCTTTGCAGAAAATGCCAACATTTGGAGTTGCGTTTCATGGCGCTTTGAAGGGGGCTGCTCCCTTGCGACGCAGCCCTTCGCCTCCCGCCCCGCGCTGACGGAGATGGCTGATGCACAGCTCCTTAACGAGGTTTCCTACACCCAGAGCTCTCTGCTGGGAAAATGCCGAGGCATCGCATCCCTTTTCATTTTTTTGTCTCCTGAAGGTAGTTTTGTCTGAGAAATCTCCTTATGAAAAGTAGATTTTATACACTCTGAAGTCTCTAAACAACCGATCGTAACCAGTGCAAGAGGGTATCAGGATTACACCATTCACCCCAAATTAAATAGCTAGGTCTCCACGGCCCTGTTAGCAGACAGCCTCATTGACAGCATTGCAAAGGGTTTAGCCACGGGGCTATCGATCCATTAAATATTTTGCTGCTGAGTCACGGGAGGGCAGCCAAGCCAAACTGTTTGCCCAGTTTGAGGAAGGGATTAGTCTGGAACAAATCAACAGGTGAGGAAAATTCCTTCGCTGGCAGCAACAGAACTTCCATCCACTCAGCGTTTGGAGCCGGTGTGTCTCCAACGTCATCTCTGCCGGTGACACCGTCTGATGGAGGGACGGCGATGTGCAGACGGTGCAAAGGGGAGCTGTGCTGGGGCGAGCGCCCGCATCGATCGCGGGCAGGCAGCCGCCTTCTCATTAAAGCTGACCTTGGCCGCAGTCTCTGCCACAGATACAAAGGTCAGACCAAAGCAAACAGCTCCCCGACGACTGGAGGTACTCACAGCGCAGCCGGGACAGGATGCGAATATCCCGACGGAACAAATAACTGCCCGGTGACCCAGCGGGTGCGGGGGTCCCCGTCCCCCCCGGGGCAGGAGAAGGCAGCCGAGCCCCGCAGCCTCCGGCGCTCTGCTCCCTGCAGCTGGCTGGGATGAAGGAGGTTGGAGGAGGAGGAGGAGGAGGAGGAGGAGGAGGAAGGGGTGGCTGGAGGCGTTAGCCAGAGGAGGGGATGCAGGGGGAGGGCTGGAGCGGAGGGATGCCGCTGCACCGCCGTGCCGGGATCGCCCTGCCGGGGGAAGGGGGGGGATGCTGCGACGGGGCTGCGGGGGGGCTCGGCCGGCTCGGGCAGCCCCGTCCCGCCGCTCTCCGCCGAGGGACTCTCCTACCACCGTGTGGCTGTGGCCGGCCGTGCACCCGCGCCTCCCCCCCCCCGGACCCCCGCGGGGACACGGGCACAGCGCGGCCCCATCGCTGCCCCGGGGAACCCCCACCCCCGGGAGGGCGGAGGCGCTGCCTTCCCACCGGGACCCCTCACCCCCCCCGCCGCCGAGCGAGGCCGGCTCGCCTCCCAGGGGGCTGCCGGGGGGGAGGGAGTTTTCCCGCTGGATAAAGCGCGGATCCCTGTTGCATCCCGAACCGGCAGCGCCTTCTCCAAACCTCCCCGCTCTCGCCGTTGCAACCCGCCGCCCCGCTGGCACCCGGCTGCTCCACGGGACGCAGCCGCTCGCCGTGACAAGGGGGTGGCAGCCTGTGCCGTGTCACCTCCCTCGTCTCGCTTCACCGTCTTCCTTCTTTCCGCAAAGCCAGGAGGCGGAAAGCGGAGGGAAATCCTGCCCCAGGCTTCCTGCAGACCCTTATCTCGCGGGGCCTGGGGATGGGGGCCAGACCTCCCGCCAGCTCCGGACGTTTCGTCAAGCCTCCTCGCAAGACTTCCCTCCCAAAAGATAAGCACGATGCAGGTTGTGGCCGCAGCCGGTCCCTCTTGAGGTTCCCCACCCGCCCGAGTGATGACAGATGCGTTTTTTCCTTCCCATGGGCCTGGTGCTGCTGGAGCCAGCGTCACGGCAGCATCCCACGTGCCGCCTGGAGAAGGGCCGATCCAGCTCCAGCTCTGCTGGGATGGATGGGGCGAGCTCGGCATTTTTCTCCCAGGCTCTATCTGTCTCAACCAAAGGACTGCCCAAAATTTGACAGTGTGTCTGATCTGGCCTAACAGCACGATCCAGCAGAGCCCAGAACAAGCCTTTGGGTCTGTTTTTTTCTGCAGGACTGACTGGCTTTCTTCCAGCTCTGGGGAAATTTCAGCAATTTCAGGTTAGCTAGATGTTACGTGCCGTTACACATACACGAGCTCACCTTGTCAGCTTTAGAAACCCATCAGTCTTCGGCAAGATAACGAGGACCAGTCTCTGACATCTCTTCCAAGATCTAGTGATATTCCAAGCTGCTCTAAGCTCCAGTTTTGATTTTGCAGGCAGGCAGGCAGCTGATGACTTCAAAGGCACCAGCCCTCATCTGTTAGACGATTTCCCCGACTGCCTGAAAGCATCTGCCCTTGAGCCCAGCATCGCCCCGGCAGAGACATGGGACAGATCTGGGGTTTTCAAGGGACTGCTTTTGGGATGAGTGGTCGAGTCAAGGTTTTAACCACCTTAAACTTAACAGCGGAGGAGGAGGATTTGCTTTCCTTTCCCCGTCCCTGTGGATTTGTGCACGGGAGATGCAAGCACAAAGGTTTCCGGGATGAAACTCTCTCTGCCTGCTGCAGAAATAAACATTTTTGCTCAGAACAGAGTGTTTCACCAGGAGAACGGGGGCTCTTCTGAAGCCCACGCTGGGGCTGGGAAGCGCGGCAGGAGGTCCCGCATGGCCGGGGCTCCCTGGGCCCCCCCCAGCTCCGTGTATCCCTCAGCACAACGCAGAGAAGGGAGAAACACTCCGTCACAGTGACTCCTTGGGGATTTCACCTCGGGTGCCCTGAACGGAGCCCGGTTTGCTGATTGAAGCGTGGCAAGGAGATGGCGTGCAGGAATGCAGATGATGATGGTACATAACCGGAGAGGGACTGAACGTTTTCAGCAAATTACCTCTGTTATGAGCCTGGCCATAAAAATCACCTCGCAAGTGAATTTAGCTTTTCTCCTCTCCATGCCCAATCAATTAGCACATGAGTAATACCAGGCCCATTAGGGCAAACTGATGCCGGGGGAGTTATGTCATCTGCTATAGAAATGATTGCTTAATATACCAGTTGGCTCAAAGGAACTCTAACCCATCGCACAACCCCCTAAAATCGATAGCAACAGTCAAACTATATTGTTTCAAGCAGGAATACTGCTGGGTAGCTAAGTAAGCTCAATATCAGCGTTTGTGATCTCAGACACTTACTGGGCTATAAATAATACAGAGGAACAGCAGCAACGGAGGACGTTTCTAACCAGGAGAAAGGGCTGGTTCAAGTCATCACAGGAGGGCAACAAGTGCTGTGCAGCGGGTGCAGGAGAGGAATTGCTCGGAGCACGGCTTCCTCCGCATCGCGGCGGCCTCTGCGGCGACGGCTCAGCAAAATGAGCCTGGCCGCTGCCCTCGGCTCTGCCCCGGCTGGCAGAGGACACGGCGGTGCTCCCACTGGGCAGCGCGGCTGGCAGACACAGGTGCACACACACGCGTCCACGCACGCAACTGCAGGCGTGAGCTGCACGGAGCGGGCAGAGCAACCTCCGCAGCCCCCCGTCATCCCAGGGAGCTGTCGGAAAGTGACTTCTGCTGCACCCAGATCCTGCCTGGTGTCACTCTGCTCTCACATCCCTCATGCTGGAAGAGAAAGACACCATTTCCACTGCTTTTAAGTATACTTCATAAACGGGAAAGCAGCAAATAGCCATCACTAAATCTGAACGTGCGGACCTCGACACGGTGGCGTTCTTGGTACCCTATAGCCAGGCTCTAGCAAAACACCCCAGCTCCCATTTCCATTACCTCTTCCCATTTCCAGCACGGATCTTCACCCTCTCGTCGGATGCCATGGGAGGAAGGAAAGCCCAAGGAAAGGCTGGGAGCTGGCAGAGGTGGGACCTAAAGCCGCATGCACTGGGTGGCCACCACCAAGCGTCCCAGGGCAGCAGGAGACACCGACTGCACCAGGGAGACGTTTCGCTGCGTGTAGAGAAATATCTCAAAGTAGAAGAGAAAAAAGCGCCTCTGCCTTGCCCTGGGGATGGGGCTTCACGTTATAAGCGCAGGACAAAGCACTCTTGATATTAGGTCTGCCAGAGGATTTGAATAGGATTGGCCTGGGCTAACAAACTGTGATCAAAGCTAATCTCTGATTAGCTATACTGAGGAGATTTAATTTAGTTTAAAGCCTTACCTGAAATGCAGAACTGGGTATTATTGCATATCTGACTGAGGCTGCGGTTGTAAAGCTGAAGTATTTATAGTAGAATTAAAACCTCTCGGAAAGCAATCATCCAAGGAAGCAGCAAAATTGATTGCGGTGCTACTGGTTCCAAACATTCAAAAATCATGAGTCAGTCCCCAAAATGTCACAAGATTTTAAAATGTAATATATTTTGTCTTATTTTTATTTAGTTTGAGAGACTAGTGCTCATTTTTTAAAGCCGTGAAGGTTGAAATCAGACTCTCTTCTCAGGAAATGGAGGTTTTCACCCAACACGATTCCAGGAGCTGGAGGTTTAACAAAAGCCACTAATTATTTTGCAGCTCCCGTGCGAGGGGCCGAGGCGGCGGTGGCCAGCCGCAGCCCTTGGACCCCGCGGGAAAACCCGGGCGGAGGCTGATGCCCCGCGAAGCTGCAGAGTCGCATGAGCAGGTCCTGGTTTGATGCCCACGGTGCCTCTCCAGGTGGTTCCAGGGATCTTTCTGGAGAACCACAACTCCGGAGAGCGTTTTCCCACAGCTCAGGGAGCCTGGCCCAGCAGCGAGGGCTGGTGCCCAGCTCAGGGCAGCCCCCTGCTCCAGAGCGGAGCAGGCACAGATCCTGCCCTGCCTGCTCCGGCTCCTGCTGGGAGCATCCCATCCCAGGGAGCCCTTTCACGGGATTTGGCCCAGCCCTGAGCTCCCCTCTCGCTCCCGTCCCTCCCTCCGTGCCAGGGCAGGGATGCTGGAGGGATGCACGTGGCACTGTGGCAAGCGGGTCTGGATCTGGCCGCCTTCCCGTGCACGGGCCGGGCTGCAGCCAGGCCTGGGGAGGGCTGTTTCCCCCCGCCAGACTTCTCCTGGTCCTCCAGCTCCCCGCAGACACGGCTCCTCCTGCCTCTGCCCGCTCGGGCTCCTCACAATGACAACCTCTCCCATGTCTCCCTCTCCCTTCCAGGCCATGACATGTTTGTCTGTAGGGCATGAAGAAATGATGCTGACACAGTGGCGAAGAATCCCAGACGGGAGTGTGCCATCCAGTCTGACTGCCGGAGCCCTAGGCTTGACCTTGGCAGGGAGGTGGGGAGCGCTGATGGCTCCCCGTGCCAGCACCCCTCCCAGACGTGCTTTCCCGAAGATGACAAGGGTGGGCAACCAGATTGATCTCCGTACCCACTCCCCGACTCCTTTTTGCTGTGTGCATCAGCTGGAGAGCACACGAGGACTGCCAGGATGCGGCGGCATGACCCGCAGCGATGCTGCCTGCCCTCGGAGCAGCTCCACGCACGCCTCCATGCTGCCGGCCGCGCTGCGGGCCGCGGTCCTGCTACCCCATGCCAGCACAAAGCCCCTGTGCAGCCGTGTCGGCGTGCACGGCGTCAACAGCTGCCGATTTGCCTTGGCTTGTAAATGCGTTTCTCCCCAAGAGAGCTGCCGGCGCCATAGCTCTGCCCCGCGCCGCGAGCTCCTGCCTCGCCAGCTGCAATTCAAAGAGACTCCCTCTGGGAAGAGCGGTATCGGAACTGAGCAGGAGTCAATCCAGTTTGGCACGTGCCCAATGGCCGGCAGCGGGGCTGGAACGGCTTCCCCGTAGCCAGCGGCCGCTGGGACCAGACAAGCACGGCACCCGGGCACCCTGCTGTGTCAGTGGGGAGAGCCGGGGGCCAAGGGGCTTCCTGCAGCCCGGAGCCCACAGCGCCTCCTTCGCGCCACCCAGGGCAGCACATGGGGCAGGATCCCCACCCTAGCAAGAGCAGAAATTTTGTCTGAAGTAGGCCAGTAAGCCCTCGGTTTGCTTCCTCGCCGCCCTGTGCTGTGTATTTCAGACACCGAGTGGTTTTCTGGGTCATCCCGGCCGGGCTGCAAGGGATCCCGGGATGCTGGAAAGCGAGGAGGGGGTGACTGCTGGAAAAGCAGACCTCCTCAAGCATCATTTCCTTGGGAAATCAGAGTGAAGGGAAAAAATAACCGTAAGCTAACTAATTCCTATTAGAAATGAGCTTCCCTCGCTCTCCTCATCTCCTGCGAGCGTTCTTGATTAGCTAATAAATGATTAATCGTGCCAAGAAAAGCCGGCTCCTTCGTTTGCTGCTTTCATCCACCAGCTGCCTCCAGGGGATTTCAAATGTCACGGGCAGATGAAACGGCCTCTCTGGGACCCCCCGCGTCCCTCACCAGCCCACGGCCCGGGAGGAGAGGCCGCAGCCCAGCCCCGCGCCAGCAGCCGCCCGTCCCGCCCTCGCACCTTCATCCTCCACCTCAGCGCCCGCAAGGGCATCCTCTGCCTCCTCTAAACGCTCTGTAATTTACCTAAGAGGAAACCACATGCGTCGATGCCACAGAGACCGGCAGGCACGTCTCTGGAATCCTTCGCTCCTGACAAGTACTCTATTTTAATGCTCCTAACAGCAATTTTTATTCTAACAGTATGTGAAGGCACTTAGATTTCTATGCAGTTTTTACTTTTTAATCTCATATACTTCTTGCTGGTGTCAAAGTGTCACCATTTAATAGTCTTACTGGAAAAAAGAGTGTTTCAGATCTTGTTCTATAGTCCACATTGTGAATACATTAGAGAACCACTGAATGATTTAAGAGGAATTTTTATACCTCTGAACATGGAGGGAAGGCTAACGTGGGAGTGCACGAGGGGCCCAGCCTCATCGCTAGCTGCTAAAAAGCTGGGCAGTATTTTCCGCCCCAGGCTCCCCCGAGGCAGCGGGGTGTTGGGAGGGGAAAAGCGCTGCTGCCACCTTCTCCTCCTCCCCCAGCAACGCCCGGAGACGCTGCACGCCAATTTAACTCTCCCAAGCAATTTTTCCCCTGATGAGTATTTCATTTCACGGGCACTTAACACCAGGAAAGCTGATACCCGGTGCCAGAGGTTACGGTGCAACAAGGAAAGCACGCTCTGCCTGCGAAGCGAGGCCAGTTACTGCCGGAGTTTCCCCCAGTAATAGGCAGAGCGATTCCCTATGGATAACGGGACGTCCCCAGCAGCAGCAGGATGCCGAGTCTCACCCGTTTCTGGCCGGCGTTGGCTGCACCGACGCCAGAGCAGGGTCCGGCGATGCTGCTTTTGGTCCCCATGTCATTTCAGCCCGCAGCCTTCCTGCCCCAGCAGCCTCCTGCACCTCCCGGGCCCCGGGGGCAGAAATCTCGGGGGGCTTTAAAAGAGGCTCCCAAGGCACCTCTGATAATGAGAACAGGAGACGGCAACGTGGTTTCTGTGAGATCAAAGCGCTCCCTCCCCAGCTGTACATGCCCTCAGCAATATAATCATCCCGACAACCCCATCAATATGTATTCCAGCTCCACCAATTCCACCCAATTAGTTCACTAATCTCTCCCCGCCCAGGCACCGTGCAATGGCTGGGCGAAGACGCAGACCGCAGCCTCCACCGCTCCGGAGCCGGTGGCAGCCCCTGTGCTGGGACCGTGCTCCCACCGCTGCGGGGACAGGGCTGGGGCTGCAGGGAAGGCAGGCATCAGCACCAGCATCATCAGTATTATTACTACTACTACTACTATTATTATTTGGGGTATTAGTAAAGATCATTTGCAGCCCGTTCATCACCTCAGCAGGATTCTGTATGAAACTCGCTGAGGGCTGGCGTGCTCGGTGGGACCCTCACTTTGGGGATTTTCATATCAGCTCAGGCCTTACGCAGGGTTTTGCATCCTCTCCCTCCCGGCACATGGCTAAGATTTGCAGACCTTGCCCACCAGCACGGGCCAGACCCAGGCAGCACCGATGGCTGCTCTGGCCCAGCACAGCAGCCAGACAGGGTGTCCCGGAGAGCAATTCCTGACTTTCCGTGGTCTCCACCTGGGATGTGGGGCTGAACCCCAAATGCAGGGCAGAGCCTGGGGAGCCCCCGATACCTGCCCGATGCTGAGCGAGGCTGCCAGCACGTCGCCCAGCACTTTTCCTGCTTTCTTGGGAGAAACACAGCCCAAACCCCGCATCCCACCACCAGGACCCTGGGATGACTCCATGACAGTGGCAGGCGATGGCTTCCTCCTCTTCCTCACCTTCCTCCATCCTCCCCCAGTGCCCCGATGGACCATGCGCTGCTCTCGCTCCCCATCCAAGGCACCCACAGCTCCCTGTGCTTTTGCAGGGCTCCGACCTCCTCCTGCTGCGGAGCGAGGGTTGTCGCTCTGGGGCCTGGAGCACTAATTGTGAAAAGAAAAGGGAGGCAGAATAAAGCCCATTATTTTAGCCAGGGGATTTACAAGGCATCGTTTGCTACAGGTTGGCTTTGGCTGCCATAATGATCCAGCTCCTGAGATTACCTGTCAAGCCTCTGTGAATTTTAAATAAAAGGTAAAAGGGTTTAACTCGAACACGACACCTCTGTGCATACAGAAATAGCTCCGCTCCCGCTTTCCTACAGAGGCAGGTACGCTCCAGACCCCGCATCGACACTGAGCAAAGCTACAAATCAAGGGCCAGACATGATTGCAAACATATTCTTCGCTCTTTCCTTTCTTCTGCTACAAAGGAGATTGGAGGCACACATGGGCTTTGCTTACATCTCATTTCAAACAAAATATACACGCATAAATAACGCCGGCTGACAGCTCGCAGCCTTTCTGATGGCGCTGCGGAGGAAGACGCCTGATTAGCAGCACTTCTGCAGCGACAGCCCCTCCGGTGCCGCGCGGGGGGACGGCCCCCCGGGGCCAGGGGACATCGCGCGGAGGGACGGGGTTCCCCGGGGCCATCGCCCCGTCCCCACAGCGGCCCCTGCCCCTGCCAGGCTCGGCCGCCCTTGCGGAAGGAGGGTGTGGGGCAGCGCTGGCGCTGGGACGGCCCGGCCGGCGTCGGGGAGAGGGATGGCGCCTTTCAACCACACAGCGCTGCCGCCGGCAGCTTCCTCCAGCTCAAATCGCACCGCAAAATGCTGAGCCTGTGTTTTTAACATGTGACACGCAGAAACGTGTACCAACAGGGATCCGCACCCAAGGACGTGTGCGAGAAATCTAGTTCAAAAAAAGGCAAAATATCTCCTAGATCCAATGAGGACTGCACGGTATGTGGCCTATACCCTCTTCCATTGCCAAAACTTGGGCGATTTCATTGAAAACCGGTGGCATTTTCAAAAAATAAAAGTATCCAAGTCAAGCGGTAACACAACTAAAGCAGACCGGCAAACATTTTACAGTGTTATTACATAAAAAAGCTGTGATAAAAAATTCCAAAATGCCCAGGCAAGCTCGCAGAGCTGCGGAGCACACGGCCGGCCCGGCCTTTCAAATGTCTTTGGGTTTGATTTCACCCTTTTCTAAAAGCTGTTAAAAAGAATTAATCTTTTCTCAGGGAGAATGATTTCATTTTATGTTTTTAACAACAGGCTTTAGAGCACGTTGATGTCCTGCCCCCGCGAAGGGACACGAGTAGCACCAGTGCTCCGAGGCCACCGCAGCGGGAGAGAGCCAGGACCATGGAACCCCCAGCGACCGGAGCTGCTGCCCTGAGGGAGGGTTTTCCATACGGAAATCATCCAAAGGCCAGAGGAAGCCGCTTCCCCGCGAAGCCAGCTCTGCGCATCCCTTACGGGGCACAACGCTGGGGTCTGGAGCGGCAGATCTCTGGAGCAACCCCAAACCACTGCCGGCAGCGCGCAGAGGCAGAGAGAAAGCGTTTTTTTTTCCCTCTAAACACACTCCAGGAAACAGATAACATTATTTCAGCTGGAGTTGCCCCCCGAAAACTCAAGTAATTAATTGCAGCCCAAGGCAAATGCTCAGCCTGGACGCTCCGACTTTGGCAGAGCAGCGGCAAACCCAAGGCAGGGTCGGGTGGTGAACGGTGCGGGCGGCCCCAGCCCGGCTCACGCTGCCCGAGAGCCTTTGGGAGCCCCCTCCTCGGGGTATTGGCTACCGGGAGGGGTCCGCAGGAGCCGCCGGCGACGACGCTTGGCCTCTGCATCGCCAGCTCCAGCGAAGCGGGGTACGGAGGGCGATGGAGTCGGGGGCAGGAGCTGCCAGCCCTGCGCTCCTCGCCGCAGCGACGCTCACCCCGGGGGGCAGAGGCACGTTTGCATTTCCCTGTATTAATGCAGGCATCTGAGTGGAAGACGTAGATGTCTTTTTAATGCACCTACATTTGAAGCCTGAATACATAATCTCTCTATTACATGTATACTTTACACATATGTAGGCATACAGAAGTCGTGATTTATGCGGCGGTATTATATATGCAGAGGCTTGGGATCCCGTTGCACAGTGGGCAACAATTTTGGTTTTCCGTAGCTATTTATTTGCATAGCAGCGACTGCAGATGATTAATAGAGAGCGCTGCGGTCAGGGCGAGCCCACTGCTGAAATACAGCCCCGCTTCCAGAAGCCACCGCAGCATTAATTATTAACTCTGTACAGGAGATTTGCCACTCTCCCAGCACCAGACACTAAAATAGTTTCCTACATAAAAGAGCATTAAGTGAAAGCTTGGGTAAAGCCGATCGCTCGGCAAAGCGACGTCCCGCTTTCAAGACCTATTGCTCGGCAGGAAAATTTACAATCCTTTAATTCCATTTACAAGGCGGCAACACAAAAGGGAGCTGGAGACGGAAGCTGGAAGCTGAGAGACCGAAGGGGAAGAATAAAATAAACAGGAGTCCAAGGGAGCCAGGATCAGGCCCCCCCTCTGAAATTCAGCCGCTCATTAAATTCCAGCCGGGATTAGAGGCAGGAAAGCACCGGGTAAAGATTTCACTATCGTACAATGGGAGGTATATTAAGTTATATAGGTTCCATCTTGTCCCTATTCATGACTAACCGTGTTGTATATATCCGAGCAGCTAAGCGTAATTTGCTTATAAATAATTGACTTCTTGGCGATTAAAATCTCTTGAGGGTCTCTCGGTTTATTCACAACAAGCCGCCTCGGCCCGCCGTGCAAATTAGGCCTTTCAAACCTGTCTCATCTCCAACAGAAATGTTATGAAGAGTGATTTTTTTATCCCCTGTAATAACCTTCAACTAACCTTTAAACTGAAGTGAATAATTTAAATCTTATTTTCATATCAATGGGGGAGTCAAGCCAAGCAATTATCTTTTATCTGTATACTCTGTCGTCAGAGCAAGGCATAATAAAGTTTTCCCAAGTGGGCAGAGCGAAGCAGCGAGAGGAGGAGAGAGCGGGAGCGCGATGGGATCTGAAGACATTAATGCAACGATGAATTATTCAGTAATGAGTACAAGATCTGCCATAAAAGATCCGCCAGCGCCCGGTGCATGCCACAAATTGCCGGATGGTGGGTGCAATTAGTGCCGGGGCGGGGGCAGCCCTGCCCGCTGGGTGGCCGGCACCTCCCTGCCCAGGGGGAGGCTGGACCGCGCACCCCCCCCAGATGCTGGGGAAGAAAAGAGGAGGGAAAAGGAAAAAAAAAAAATTAAAAAAAAAAATTTCCTCCCCCCAGGAAAGCTGTTGGGGCTGAAATTCCCCACCGTGCTCATTAAAATTCTGCCGCGCGCAGATTTCTCCCCGAGTCCCGCCGGACCGTCCATGATCTTTTTTTTATTAATTCATAAAATATCACGCCTGTGATTGAGGCCGCTGATTACAGGAGCAGACAAACACGAGAGCTGGTGAAATATTGCATGTTTCCTACCCGGCCTCTGCGAGTGAAAACACGGCCGTCATATGAAATATTAATCCCTTCCTGTGGCCAGGGGCAGAGCGGAGCGGGACGGGCGGCCGGCAGCGGAGTGGGGCTGGCGAGCTGTCGGAGAGTGGGGAGAAGCCAGCGGAAAAAAAGAAAATCCTTATTAAACTACCGCATTGAGTGTCCTTGCTAAATTGCCTGAAGACACGTTCCTCTTTCCAGGCTTAAAGGTGGCTTTAACCTGCGGGTGCTGCAGCCGCAATTCCCCGTTTCTGCACCCAAAGCTATAGGTCTCTGAATTCCCCTGACATTGCCTGTAAAGACGATGCTGGCACCCAGCTCCGGCTGCATCCCTGCTTCCCAGGGGAACTGACTTCACCTCACAAAATCCGGTGGCAGAAACACGGACGGTCCAGGACGGGGACCCTCCTTCCCGGCTCCTGCCCGACCCGGGCAGCCGCATCCAGCACAGCATCCCGGCCCCGGGCAAACGTTTCCATCCCAGCAGAAGCAGGCTGTGAGGGTTTGCTCCCTGGGTTTTGCCACCCGCGGCTGGTGGAGAGCTGGGAAATGATGGACAACTGGGGAAAATCCCAACAGGTGAGAGCCCGGGCGCTGGCTGCGCAAAACAAGGAGCCTGGGCGATAAAACGCGAGGGAAGAGAGCGCTGGATGGGATGCGAGGGCAGCTCTGGCACCAAGCTTTAAATATCTTCATGTAATCTTTCCACTTAAACCAATGATTAAACAGATTTAGCAGATGATTAAACAAATAAAGATTAATGAAACAAGCAAAGTAATCAAATCTTTATGGGGGAATAAATGCATGATTCAAAACAATATTAGGACAAATTGTCTAAAACTAATAGCGAATGTGTTGCTTTTGTCTAAACAGCATTTGTTATGTTCTCACTTAGTCGCAATCAAAATATTTGCTCAAACGGGGATGGATCTGAAAATCTTAAACACTATTGAGGATTAAAAAAAAAAGAAAAAAGAATGATTTGCGGGATTCCCCGTCCTCCTGGGCCGAGCCGGCAGCCCCTGCCCACCCCGTGGTGCGCGGGGGGCTGCGGGGGTGACACCTCCGGGACGGAGGGTGGGTGCTGCAGGAGCACCTCGGGGTGGCCCCAGGGGACAGCGAGGGATGGGACAGCCGGCACACGGCCAAAGGGACCCTGGCGCGGGCTGCGGTCCAGCCGCCGCTCGTGCCAGTCCCCTGCTAATTAGTTTTACGGGAACTCAAGGGTTTGCTTTCCTACATAAGCAGCAGCGGTGGATTTTTAGAGCTGTAAGTCTTTTTCTTTCATCAATTTTGCATACAGAAAGATCGTGTTTGCTCTAAATACTTTCGGTTTTAAAGCTTCTTAAATTTTTGAAATGAAAATAACAAGGCCGGGGCTGGGGGCGGGGGGGGGGTGGGGGGACAAAAACAAAAAGACTTCTCCAGGCAAACTGTCAGAAGGCTGCAGCCGCCAAACACACACAGACAGAGCTGCAGCACCAGAGCAGATAATTAAGAGGGGAAGGAAAGGAGGTGCCCAGCGCGGGGATAATTGCAGATGCTCCCCGGGTGCAGCAGAGGCGCACGGCGATGCACCACACACAGCACCAGCAGGCTCTCCCCTCCCTGTGGGACGCTGCCGGTGGCGTTTGCCTCGTCATTCGGATGATGCTCTTGGACAAAACAACGCGATCCAGCATCCTGGGATAGGGCTGAATGGTTTACCTTACGCTCCCAAACTCTTCTACACTGGGGAAAAATGGGGTGGCCGCTTAACACTAATCACAGAGTTGTTAGGGTTGGAAGGGACCTTAAAGATCATCCAGTTCCAACCCCCTGCCACAGGCAGGGACACCTCCCACTAGATCAGGTTGCTCAGAGCCCCATCCAGCCTGGCCTTACAAACTTCCAGGGATGGGGCTTCCACCACCTCCCTGGGCAACCTGTGCCAGTGTCTCACCACCCTCATGGTGAAGAACTTCTTCCTAACGTCCAGCCTGAATTGACCCATTTCTAGTTTTAATCCATTCCCTCTGGTCCCACCATTCCCCGACATCCTAAAAAGTCCCTCCCCAGCTTTCTTGTAGCCCCCGTAAGATACTGGTAGGCCACTAGAAGGTCTCCTCGGAGCCGCCTTTTCTCCAGACTGAACAACCCCAACTCCCTCAGTCTGTCCTCATAGGAGAGGTGCTCCAGCCCTCTGATCATCCTCGTGGCCCCTCTCTGGACACGTTCCAGCACATCCATCTCTCTCTTGTGGTAGGGGCTCCAGAACTGGACACAGTGCTCCAGGTGGGGTCTCACGAGAGTGGAGTGGAGGGGGAGAATCACCTCCCTCGCCCTGCTGGCCACGCTTCTTCCAATGCAGCCCAGGGTACGATGGGCTTTCTGGGCTGCTAGTGCACACTGACGGCTCGTGTGGAGCTTCTCATCTACCAGCCCCCCCAAGTCCTTTTCTTCAGGGCTGCTCTCAAGCCAGTCACTGCCCAGCCTCTATCGGTGCTTGGGATTGCCCCAAGAAATGCAAGTCCCAGTTTCCAAAACTAGCAAAATGATGCAGTGGGGAGGGATGGGGGTGTTCGTCTCCTTCTGTTGCGAGATCAGATCCCTCCCTCTGGGCCAGACCCGCAGGTCAGTGCAGAAGCAGCTTTATGTCGCATCCCTTTGACCTTGTGGCTGTCTGCATCCCTGCTTCTGGAGTCCCCCCAGCCTGCCCCCCCCCCAAACCACCCTGCCCCAAGCACCATGGCAAAGGGCTGAAGTGGAAGAAACCCCCCAAATCTGCCTGCCCCGGCCTCCCGCAGGGATGCTGGGCTCCAGCGATGGGCTCAGTCACGGCCGCCCTCGCTCCACCACGGCAGCTCCATGCGGTGGAGAGCGACCCCGTGGCCCTTCCCCGAGGACGGGGACATGCACAGCCCCTGCTGGGGACATGCCTTCCAGCCGTGGGGCTGCTACCGCTCCCCTGCCACCTCCGAGCTCTTTTTCCTTTGCGTATACTCCTGGTTCTTTGCCACGTGGTGTATGTCTGTGAAGAAGGAACACAAACTCTGTCAGTGTTGGTTTCCCAGGTTTCTGGTCCCGGCTGAGCCTGTGCCTCCACTGTGGCCCCCTCAAACACCCCGATCTGCAGCAGCGATGCAGCCCCCCGTCCTGCCTGGGCTGCCCCACGCAGCCTGCCCCGCTCACACCAGCGCCTTGGTGCCGCTGCTCGTAGTGCCGGGAAGGCACTTTCTGCCACAAAAAGCCCGGGACTGTCACAGCCATCACACGCACTCCTGGGACAGCGCTGGAAACGCTGCTGCAATAACAGAGTTTATTATTGCTTTTAGCTTGGAAAATAAACATCTCGTGCTACTTGCAACGTTTCCCTTCTCACGCCTGACACGAATGGTAACAGCAAAACCACCCGCCACCAATTCAGCCCCCAGCAGGAGGGCGCAGGGCACGGCGATGGGACCCATCCTCTCCGCAGGGTGCCTTAGGATCCGAAGGGATGCAGCCGAGCAGAGCCCAGAAGGGACCCGACTCTTCCAGACTCGGGGCGAGCCAGCCATCCACCACGGGTAGGAATGGTGCTGTCAGGCCCACAGCTCCCGGGGGCTTTCAGCTGCCGTGTGTGGCTCCCGAATGAGCCCATGGGTGTGCGCCGCGCTCCGCGTCACCCAGTGCTGCACGTCTGTCCCTGCCTACCACCACCGCTGGCTTCCTCCTAAAACACAGCAAGCATCACCACCATGCTCTGCAGGAACGGCCACTAAAAAGCCCAGGTATCTCTTTTCTCCTGTCTACAACTGAAAATGAAGTCAAGAGGAGTCAAATGGAGCGGAGAACTCTTGCTCCACGACCAGCCACCCCCTTGCCATCATGCCATACCCCCGCTGTGAGGTTTCTGTGGCTGAGCCACAAGCTCCTTCGGTGGCGAGCCAGCAAGGGAGACACTAGAAAACCTCCGAGCAGGGATCATGGCCGTGATGTTCAGCTTCTACAGATGGAGCAAAACCCCTTGTCAGTCAGCTGCAAATCTACACTTGACCTACAATCCCCTGCAGGGCCCTCTTGCAGAAGACGCCAGCACAGGCGGTTGTGCTTCCAGCCGGTGGCTGCCGGGCTGTGCTGGGATGCTGACAGCAGCCCTGACCTTGCCGCGCCGGGGATGAAGAGCAGGAGCCGAACGGCCAGCGGGGAGGAGGAGGCGGCGGCAGGGCAGCGTGCTCCAGCGCAACCCACCACCCAGCACGTGCCAGGCATCGCATGGCCCGGCTGCCCGTCCTCGCCCCCCCAGTGCTGCCTGGCGACTCCGACACCAGCCAGACCTGTGCCAACATGGCCAACACCGCACAACGCCTCTCGGTCCCGGTGCTGTCCCCCTGTCCTCCTGTCCCTCTGTCCCCTCCAAGCCAGGATGGAGAAACCCCAGGACAACCTGCTGCGGGGCACAGGCAGCGGATCCCGTGGGACATGCCTGCCCCGACCCCTTGCCATCCCCTCCGGCAGGGCCAGGGCAGGACCGGGCGCCGGACGGCATCATTACAGCAGGGGAAATAATGAGTTTGGCACTTGCTGAACCTCCAGCCGAGCCCCCAGCCCCATCCCTCGTGGGCCGGGGAGTCCCCGCAGCCGCCGGTGCCCCCAGCGCGGGTTCAGACCCCGCATTGACCTTTCCCTTCAGCCGCCGCCGCTGCTCTGCTTCGGCACAAAGTGCAGATTTACATTCAGCAGCTGCAGCAGGAGAATCCAGCGAGTCCATGACATGAATTACAAGTCTCCCTCCCCCAAGGAAAGGCTGGAGCCAGCTCAGCATCCCTCCTCTCCCCCCCGCTTTTTTTTTTTTGGAGACTCATTACTATATTGTGGATATTCTCCACTAAAGGGCATCTCTTTGAATGCATTTGCTTTTTTATTAATGTGTGCTAAGACAAGTCAAGCCTGATTATCATGAAGACAATTGCTGAATTCCCTCCTGGAGAAATCTCATCTAGACTGTGTAGGCGTTTTAATTTCAGAGACCCATTAATTGGCACAATTGCTTAAGCAGCTGCTTTCCGTGTCATTTTAGGACCACTTTATGAAAAACAGAGCTAAAAAAAAAAAAAAAAAGGAAAAAAGTATATGACAGGCCAGAGCTTTCTACATGGTAACATAATTAATGCAAGGAGCTTCCTTTGAGCAGCAAAGCAACAAAAAACCATCCTGCTACCAAAATACGGGCGCCCTGCTCCGACTGCGCGCGGGGAGCGCTCGGCTCCGGCACCGAGCACCCACGGCCCTTTGGGAACGGGGCTGGGGGGGGTATCTGCAACCTTGCTGGTACTGCCACAAGCACCAGCTTTCTGGAACTTAAAAGAATAAGAAAAAGGGGAAGGAAAAGGCATCCGGCAGAAACCAGCCCAACCCGTGTCCCGCGGTGGGCTGCAAACCAAGGGGCTCCGAGCAGCCGCTCACCGAGGCTGCGGATGCCTGGGGAGGCGGAGGGGGCTTGGGGGTCCCTGCCTCCGTGGTGGCTTTGCCCGCACCCCAGGGGGTGATGGAGAGGGGTCAGGCCCGGGGGGAGCACCCTCAGCAAGCAGGTGGGGAAGTGAGGGGTGCGGGGGCTCCGGTGGCCCACACCCCACGCCACGAGCAAACTTGGATGCTGGCAGCGCTGCTGGCATCGGCCCTCCCTGGCAAATCCACCAGCCCTTGGTCTCCCCCAGCCCCAGGGGGCCAGCGTGGCACGGGGGCTGGTGGCCAGCGGCCGGGGGGGGTCTCGAGCTGGGGGAGAGCTCAGGCGCAGCTCTGGGTACCGGGGGGATCCAGCCTCCCCCGAGGCCCCCGTCCCCAGGTGCAATCCTCCACGCACCCTGCGTGGCGTGAAGCGCAGGACCACACGATTGCCGGCGGTGCAGCTGGCACACACACGCTTCCCACGGCAGGGCTCAGTTCCCAGAATTAGGTTAATTATTGAATTAATAAAGAACAAATCCTTCACTCCGGGAGAAGTGGCCAGACAGAGTTCTGCGCTAGTCTTTGCTACAGGCAAAAATATACATTCCCATTTATTAATAAATAAAGCCATATCAATGCCCTAAATTATCAGTGGAATATATTTGCTAACCCAAAGCAAGAGTAGGAACAATTACTTATTAATAAAGCAATAGCTAAATCTAATTACATCCCCATCAGATCCTGCAAGTAATAAAACCACAGTTGCCTTCCAGAGCCGAGGGACCTCCTGACCTCAAATCAAAGTTTAAACCATCCATCAGCTTCCAATACATTCACAGCACATCCAGCAATTACCATCACCTCCGCTCCGCTCCCCGGCAGGGGCAGGGGTCACCCCATGCACTGCATGGCTGTAAGCTAGAACAGAGCCTTAGAAATCTCATTATCCTGTTAACCATACATTTATCTGACAAGATAAAAGAGACTAGGTGACCAAGCTATCATTAAAGATTAATAGAAAGTATAAAAAATTCAGCTGCAACCAGCATTACTGTTTAGTGCCTGTGATAGGCCTGACAGGATTATTAATCAGGCAGCCAAAAAGATTTAGGTCTTTGCTCTTGGTTTTTCGTTTTAAGTCCTTAGTTTCCCCCCACACGCACCCCCCTGGCCACAGAAAGCCCAGGTCAGGGAGGACGATGGCTAATTGGTTCTGCGGGGTTTGGACGGTAACGACTCAGACCAATTATAAAATCGCCGGGTGTCGAGGTGACGACGCGGCGAGGGACCTGCTGCAGCCGGGCCGGGCCGCCCGGGCCAGGGCTGGGGCTGTTTATCGCGGTGGCTCCTCTCCCCGCGCCGGGCTATTAATAAATTGTACAGATCAATGCCCGGATTAATTTTAATAGAGGGCTACAAGGATCACGCGAGTCCCAGGGTGATTTCCCCCTCATTCTTAATTCCATTTAAGTTTAACATGAAAGATTCCCAGGTAACACCTACACAGGAAGAAACGAGATTTCCCTGTTTTTAAGTCTTAAGTATTCTTTTTATTCTGCTTCGCTTTTTCCCTTTTGATCATAAATCAATGTCCTTCCTCCGCTTTCCCGGGAAGCCGGGCTCGCAGGCAGCCTGCGCAGCGCTGCCCTCCATTTCTCCGCCTGTGAGGAAGAAAAACTAATAAATTAGGAAAGGCGCTTTCTGAAATACTGTGTGGAGAGGGGGAACCCAGGTGGGTCGGGGGGTCCCGGGCACCCCCGTGGCCCCGCTGCCGCTGGCTCTGTGGTCTCCCCTCGTCCCTCTCCCGCAGGGACCCACAGCCTCCTCTGCTTCTCCTCCAAACGTACATTTTAAAATAAGAAATGTTCCTGAAAACGTCATCGGCCTTTGTTGGTGCACCTCCAGAAACCATTCGCATCCTTTTAAAAGCGACTTTTATTTTCTCGCGAGAAAATATTCCGGTGTGAGCTCGGGATGGGTTGAACTGGTACGAGAGCGTCCATCCTTTTCCACAAAAACGGAACAAACCAGAGAAACATACTGCGAACATCAGCTTCCCGTGAGAATCATTTGCCCTAAAAACAACCAAAAAAAACCTCTTCCTTAAAAAAAGTGGAAACCAACTCGCAGAGGCGCTGGCTGGGGCCCGGGGCAGTCCTCTCCGTGCACAGCTTCTCATCCCTGCCTCCCCGAGCACAGCCGCGGCCGCCCCCACGCCTCTGCCCCACGCCGACCACGCTCCCCCGGGGCTCCGCGCCCCAGGAAAGGACGCGAGCGAGAGGTGAATGCAGCAGGTAAACTCGGAGGTGTCTGAGACACAGCCCAGAGCCCGGCCGGGAGAGCTATCTGCATAACCACCGTGTTTTACATCCCCGGTATCACATGTAATCCTTTACAGGGAGCATTATCTGCTGCAAAATCACATTTAAAAGCACTTCCCCCCCATGAATTACCATGCTTTCAATCGATTCAGTCCATTGTTTGAGATCCTGCAGTTGGGCAATTAATCATCAAACATAATTGAAATTATGCAAAGAGCAGACTGGTCCCGCAGAGATGCTCAGGGAGGTTTGCTGCCGAGGAGCGGGGGTGACAGTGACCGGGGTGTACCGGAGGGACCTGCCGCCCGCACGGCGAGATGGACACCCACTCCTTCATCTCAGGACCCCCCCCCATGCGCCTGCTGCAGCACCAGAGCAAGATCCCACTTTTCCAGTGCCACAGAAACTCTGCAAATATTCTTCTAAGCCTTTAAAACCCTGGGAAGGGAGCGAGGCTTTGGCTCCCGGTGACGTGGGCTCGCTGGCCTGCAGAGCTGCTGGCCATGCTCCCCAGCAAATGGGGCTTGAGCAAAACTCCCTCCCGTGCTCTCGTTCCCTCCGGAGAAAGTGAAGAAAATCCACGTCCAGGGGAAAGCCGGGTGTTGCACCAGTGAGGAGCCCACAGACTTCCCCCACCAGCTCCACCCTATCTCCCTGGGTACCTGCCCATCGGAGGCTATCCCGAGTCAGCCATCCAGGGGAGGACGGAACGGGAAGGGAAGGGAAGGGAAGGGAAGGGAAGGGAAGGGAAGGGAAGGGAAGGGAAGGGAAGGGAAGGGAAGGGAAGGGAAGGGAAGGGAAGGGAATGGGGGAGAGGAGGGGAGAGGAGGGGAGAGGAGGGGAGAGGAGGGGAGGGGAGGGGAGAGGAGAGGAGAGGAGAGGAGAGGAGAGGAGAAGAGAAGAGAAGAGAAGAGAAGAGAAGAGAAGAGAAGAGAAGAGAAGAGAAGAGAAGAGAAGAGAAGAGAAGAGAAGAGAAGAGAAGAGAAGAGAAGAGAAGAGAAGAGAAGAGAAGAGAAGAGAAGAGAAGAGAAGAGAAGAGAAGAGAAGAGAAGAGAAGCCAGGACACCAGAAGCCATACCCCGTATCTTACACCCGTTCTCACTATCAGAAGTAGAACTGTGGTTAAACAGACTTTTGGCCTGACCCATACCTCCAGATACTCTGCTCAAAACTGCACACAGGGACAAAAATAATCCAGGGGGAAGCCAAGCAGTGTGTCCTGCAACGCTGCAGTAACGTGAACAGCCACATGTCTCCGTTTGCATAGTTTAAAATAAATTTAATAGATGCTTCAACACTTCGCTGCTGCTATTCTGGGGATGGCGTTTGGAGTCGATACTCCGTCTGCTAATTGACAGATCGGGTTTGTGATCCAAGAAACACGAGCGTTGTCATCTCGTGAAGCTGTGGCTTTCTCTCGCTTATCTGTGGCGGGACAACTGTCACCATGCCATCGCGCAAGTTGGCAGCATCCCCTCCGAGCACCCCTGCCCTCCGCGCTGGCCCCGCTCCCACCTCCCTGGGACGGATGCTGGGGGGGTCCTTGCCCCTTTCCCAGGCAGGACCGACCTCTTCTGGGAGGGAGCCAGCTCCCTGAGGATGCTGGTGAGACCACTCGTGTAAGGCAAATAACTTTCATCTCCTGCCAGCGACCTCCCGTGACCGCCGGCTCCCACCGCCGGCGCTGGAGGAGCAGCTCCTTTGAGGAGCCATGGTCGCACGCTCATGCCGGAGCACACTGGGGCCGGCAAGGGGAGATTTTTCATGAGTTTTCCAACAGAATGGCTCCTGCAAACTTCACACCGCTTCCTGCCCGCAAGAACAGGCCATGCAGGGGAAGAGGGCTTTGATTTGCATACACTTTTGCAATCAAAAAGCCAAAGATGGTGGCGTCGCCCTTTGAGCCAGGATGCTAAAAAGCCTCTGAGAAGCCCGGTTTTGCATCCGTCCAGGAACTGCATGTAGTTGCTGCTGAAACCAAAATAAATCAATTCCAGTTCTGCAGGATGAGTACGGGAGGCACAAACTGGTTAATCCCCTCCTCAGGAAGGTAGAACTTGGCCTCGTGGCATCTTTGAAGCCCACAAGAGTGAGATAAAAGAGAAATGCTAAAGCTTTGCAAAAGCGAGCAGAAGGGGGATGGCAGAGAAGCCGCCACGGGCTTCGCCAGTGTCGCGGTTTGGCAGAGCTGGCGTCTTCTGTGCCTCGGACAGGCCTGGGATGAAAGGGAAACCTCCAGCACAGTGCCCGTCCCCCGTGCTTCAGCCGGCAAAGACCAAGAGTTTCTCCTGACTCCGAGGCCACGCATGGATGCAGTCAGGTTTGCTCAACAGTTTGGGGCAAAAAAATGACGAATCTTTGAAATACCACTTCAGATTTGTGACATAGCGCGCAGTCAGGCAAGACTCACACGAGTCTGAAGAGTTCGGCAGAGGGACTTCATCTCACAGAAGAAGAAAAGCAAATCCAGATTGATAGAAAGTTGAATGCATCTCAGAGGGGCCCAAACCACAAGGAAACAGACCTAAATTTCAAACATTCCCAGGGTTTTGCGGTATCCCTACCCCGAGGGCTGGGTGGAACCTTTGTGCAGATGGAAACCAGGTGCAAAAAGCTGTCATGAGGTGGGCTTGGGCTACAGCCTCAAAGCTTGTGGCTTTTCAGATGGAGGGTTTCATTTTGGGGACGTCTAATTCTAAGTAAATACAAGTGACTCTTGCTTAAAATATTCCACTGCATCCCATGGAGCCGGGCTCGCCATCCATCCTGATCTGGCTGCGGGTACAATGTTGTGGCTGCCATTAGCACATGGGGATTTAGCGCGTGACGTCCGCCGGCCTCGCCGGGGTGTTGTGTGGGTGCCGCCGCGCTCCTTGGAGGCTCGGTGCATCTGGCAGAAGCTCGTTGTATGGCAGCGACGGGAAACATTTGGAAGGAAAATCCATCCCTTTTATGGGGAGGAAACGTCCAAAGTAGATAGAAGATAATGTCGAATTAATTATTTATCTACATCAGTTCATGGAAAGCTTCCCTGGGAGCACACCGAGACCAGCGGGCTCCCATCTTTTATCTGTTTAGCAGGCTAAGATGGAAGAAGAGGACGGGGGCGGGAGGGGAAGAGCTTAATGACGGTGTCTGTTGATCATCAACGCGAGAAAAATGAATTGCTTCCCTGAACCTGAAATATATCAAACTGCATAAATAAATCCATTTAAATTATTAATAAACAAATTTACATTTGGAGCCTGAGCATGAGAATTAATTTCATTTCTTATGCTAAACTGGCCGGTACGGCTGATGACTCAAGAAATAAAAGACGCAGAATTGGAGGAAAAATGAAGGTAGGGTGGTTTTGTAAGGAAAAAGGCACAAAGCGTAAATTCTTGGCCCTAAACAAATCCAGCTTCCAGCAGCTGTAAAGGAAAAGCAACAGGAACAAAAAGGGTCTTTGTGTTGGAAGGTGTTTCAGGAATGATGGTCCCTCTCCATCTCGGATGCCAGTGCATCTGCCCGTAGCTCCGCCCTTGGAGGACGCCTCGGCCAGGACGGTTAGCGCCAGCTAACGCACGCTCGCAATTATTAAAAATCAAATCTAAGCAAAACCCCAGATTGAAACGTCCTTCCCAGAAAACAACGGCCGTCCCCTCCGCCCGCTGCCACCCCCAGCACCAAAGGGCCCCCGGCCGCATCCCCCCCGCCTGCCTGTCAAAGGCACTCGTGTGAAACACCAGCACGTCAGCCGCC
Source organism: Larus michahellis (assembly GCF_964199755.1). Taxonomy (NCBI): domain Eukaryota; kingdom Metazoa; phylum Chordata; class Aves; order Charadriiformes; family Laridae; genus Larus; species Larus michahellis. Next base: position 1,201,935 of record NC_133904.1, on the reverse strand, counting down.
TGCTCCCTGGGAAATTAATTAGAAAGCGCTAATTTTAGGTAAAATATTCAACTACAGTGGAGGCAGGGCTGAGATCCTTGCTGGTTTTTGCCCTTTGTGAGGACTTGCACCAGAAACCATGCCATGAAGCGGGCAGTGCCTCCGTGGCTGCCACAGATGGGAAACCCTGGGCAGAAATGCTGGGGTTTTGGTGCACTTCCCTGTTGTCCCAGTGCTCGTCAGACTGATGGGGCTTGGACGGCAGTGGTTTTGCAGTGCCAAGGCCAGGGCTTGGCTGTGGCAACTCCTGGTGTCCCAGGGCACGGGAACCGTGTCAGCCCCTTCCTCCGTATTGCAGCCCCCGCGCAGCCAAAGGGCCTGAAAACGTCCCCTCCTTCCTGCCGTCTTCTCCTTCCAGAACAACCAACCTCATTTCTTTCCATCTTCCCTCATCCGTCATATTGCCCAGACCCTTCTCACTCTCCCTCTCCCCTGGGCCAGCTCCGAGCCGTTCACATCCCCCCTGGGAAGCGGGACCTGGAGCCGGAGTGGTACCCGAGCGATGCCCACCCCTCTGCCGCACAGCATCCCCCACGCCGGCAGGGGACACGGGGACAGGGGGCCACGGGCAGCGTGCCCATGGCTGTGGGCTCTGCTCCCTTCCAGCGGCACCACTGCAAACACACATCCCAGATAGCGCAGCCCTTTTTTTTGGTTGTTTATCCCGTTCTGCTGGGAACTGGCATTTGTGATAGATTGCATATAAAACCCTACTTATAAAACAATCTTTTCCTCAGCTGCCCTTTCACTGGAGCCTGTCTGCAGGCTCTTCGCCGGGATGCATTGTTATTTCATGTGATGAGACATTCCAGAAAATGAAATAAAATAAAAATAGACATTTGGAGGGGCTTTTGTTTTGCTTTTTCACAGCTCCCCCCCCAGTTTGACTCCTGTGAACACACTTGTCGAGTTGATTTGCTCACGCTGCCTCCTAAGCGTGTCCTTGCACCGGAGACACTGCTCTTTTACATTCAGCTTCTCAGAATTAGAAGAAAAACTTGGCAAAGCAACAATAGGGGGGGGGAAAAAATATGAATAATCTCAGAACAGAAGTTGCATTATGTGATGTGGTTGCCATGTGGTTAAGTCGGAGAGAGGATCATGCGAGCGCATTGTGGGAAAAATGATAACAGGCGAAACAATCCAGAGGAACGCTGAGGGTTTTGTAATAAGAGGTTATAATGCAAACCCAGCCATACCGTGCCGCGGCCTGATGCCAAGCGATCTGTGAGAATCCGCAATAGCCGGGTGGCTGCATCGGGATGGGGACGAAGGGGGCTGTTGTCCGCCCTGCATTGGGCAGCCTGAATTCGGGTACCTTTGGCCACGTGGCTGCATGATGCGGGGGCTTAGGGTGGGGGATGCTCAGGGCATTCGCTTTGGGTACCGGTCCTGAACCTCGCCGGGGGGAAAACCATCCCACGAAGTCATGACTTAAAGTACAAGACAGACCCACGGAAAAACCTCGAGCCGGGGGAGCCTTCGATGGCTCCGGCACCTCCGAGGCAGCAGCCGGCAGAGCCTCGCGGGCTCCCGGCACAGCGCACGCTGGCACCGACCGAAATGTGCTTGTTCATGCTGACTGCAGCAGTCCTGTCCCTGAAAAGCCCAAGCACACCCCAAAATCTCACTTTACGTCATCAAACAGATTTTCCTTCCACAGGTCACCCGCTGGAGCCATGGCTGTGTCAGGCCTTTCAGGCGCACACCGAAACAGCAACGATCAACAAAAGGGGCTGGTACCCATCACCCACCACCCACCACCCACCACCCATCACCCACCCCTGCCCCAGCCCCGCTCCCACCACGCCGGCTCCAGCCCCTGCCCGGGGGTTTGCTCCGCACAAGGAGATCCACCACCTTGCCCGCCGTCAGAAAGGCATTGGCCATCACAGG